>NC_136421.1:308817245-309417245 GCF_052625555.1 Lactuca saligna
TTTGGTAGCGTGCAAGTAGATAGTGCATAGTAGAGGTAGAGTACTCATTATTCGGGGTTTGGGGAGGAAGATTTGGGACGAATACTGATACGGTGTGGTCGGTAGTATTGGGCCCGTACTACCGAAGACACCGGGTCGGTGGAAGACCCAAGTTAGAATCCCTGGATACCGGAGACTGAGTAGGGTTGCGTTATCGAGTACAAATGTACTTGATGGAGTCTCTGATAATTTTATGTTGTATTTCAGAGACATCATGGTTACGACACGCCACGGAGCGAGTTCGAGCAGTATGAGTGACGAGGAGATTCGTCAGATGATTCAGGAAGAGGTAGCTGCGACGGTTCGGGCTGAGATCCCGGAGATGTTTGGGTCCATTAAGACCACCCTGATGGAGGAGTTTGAGGAGCGGTACGCCGCACTGACTGAAGCTGCAGTCGCTGCCGCTACCGCAGCGGTGGCCGCTTCGAGGCCGCAAGGGGGCGATTCGTTGCTCTTCCGAGAATTCAGCAACACGAAACCCCCTGAGTTCGATGGGACACAGGATCCGATTGCAGCGATGAGGTGGATCGCCGACATTGAGGGGTGCTTCTATACTTGCTCATGCCCGGAGCACCTGAGGGTGCGGTTCGCCTTGAACCAGCTCCGACTGGGAGCGAAGGATTGGTGGAAGTTCGTGACGGCGAACTTCACTTTGGCGGAGATTACAGCGGTGACGTGGGAGAGGTTCACTGAGATGTTCAGGGATGAGTACGTTCCCCCGGTGGAGAGGGAGCGATTGATTCAGGAGTTCTTGACCCTTAAGCAGGGTACTGATTCCGTGGCAGTGATCACGCGGAAGTTTCATGAGAGGGCAATGTTCTGCCCTGAGCTGGTATCTACGGAGCAGTCGCGGATGAGCCGGTATTTGGGCGTTTTGAAGAGGGAGATCCGGGAGTTTGTGTCAAACTCCACCTATCGTACTTTCACTGAGCTTCAGGTGAACGCCAGGAAGCGCGAGATCGAGTTGGAGACTCAGGCGAGGGAGGAGGCCGAGTCTCGGCAGGTGGATCGGCGGCCGGCTCAGTCTCAGCCGGCAGCCAAGTGGACTAAGTCTGCTGATTCGAGGATGGGAGGTCCGAAGGGCTGTACTTGCACGAAGTGCGGCAAGAGTCACGAGGGGGTGTGCCGAGCTGGTGGTTGCTACAAGTGTGGCAAGGAAGGACACATTGCCAGGGATTGCCCTAAGAGGTTTATGGTTTGCTTTCACTGCAACCAGACAGGCCATCGGAAGGCCGAGTGTCCGCAGCTTCGTCAGGGAGCTACACCTACTACCAGGACTACTGAGACCCAACCGGCGAAGGTCGAGGCCCCGAGGGCTCGCGGGAGAGCTTTTCAGTTGACTGCGGAGGAGGTCCGCGCTGCGCCCGATGTTGTGGCAGGTATGTTATCATTCACGTAATTACTTTAAGGTCAAAATGTTATGCTTATGTTAATGTATGTGTAGGTACTTTTCTTGTGAACTCTATGCCTGCTCTAGTGTTGTTTGATTCGGGTGCGAGTAGATCTTTTGTATCGTTAGCTTTTAGTCAGCATATAGACATTAGTCGTGAGCCGTTAAGTCGGCCTTTGAGTGTTTCTATTGCGGCCGAGAGGGTGGTTTGTGCTACGGAGGTTCTTCGGGGATGTGTGCTAGAGATCTTCGGGGTCGCGTTTCCGATTGACCTAATTCCTATTGCAATGGGAGATGTCTGTGTCATCGTAGGCATGGACTGGTTGAGCCGATTCAGCACCGTCATCGACTGCGAGCGTCAGCTGGTGACTATACGAGACCCTAGTGGGGGAGTTCTTACGGTATACGGCGAGGGTACCCGTGCGGGATCAGCTTTTTGTTCGGCCGCTAGGGCGAGGCAATGCCTACAGCAGGGATGTAACGGTTTTGTGGCGTATGTGATGGATACGCGGGAGACTTCCGAGAGACCAAAGACAGTGGAGGAGGTTCCAGTGGTGCGCGAGTTTCCAGATGTTTTTCCCGAGGATTTGCCGGGAGTACCTCCTGCGAGACAAGTAGAGTTTGGTATCGATCTAGTTCCAGGGGCTGCGCCTATTGCGAAGGTGCCTTATCGTCTTGCACCTCCAGAGATGCAAGAGTTGTCCTCGCAACTCCAGGAGTTGTTGGGAAAGGGATTTATTCGGCCGAGTAGCTCGCCGTGGGGAGCACCGATTCTGTTCGTCAAGAAGAAGGATGGTTCACACCGGATGTGTATCGATTACCGGGAGTTGAACAAGGTGACGGTCAAGAACCGCTATCCGTTACCGAGGATCGATGATCTATTCGATCAGTTGCAAGGGGCATCTTGGTTTTCCAAGATCGATTTGAGATCAGGGTACCATCAGGTAAGAGTGCGGGATGAGGACGTCCAGAAGACAGCATTTAGGACGCGGTATGGGCATTACGAGTTCGTGGTGATGCCTTTTGGGCTCACCAATGCCCCAGCAGTGTTCATGGACCTCATGAACAGGGTATGCAGGCCGATGCTGGATCGGTCTGTGATTGTATTTATCGACGACATCCTGGTGTATTCGCGGTCTAGAGAACAGCATGAGGGACATTTGAGGGAGGTCCTTGAGGTACTGAGGTTGGAGAAGCTATATGCAAAATTCTTCAAATGTGACTTCTGGTTGCGGGAGGTCCAATTTCTGGGACATGTTGTTAATCAGGCAGGGATATTGGTTGATCCGGCCAAGGTGGAAGCAGTGATGAATTGGGAGGCACCGAAGTCACCTTCTGAGATCAGGAGTTTCCTTGGGTTGGCGGGGTACTATCGGAGGTTTATTAGGGACTTCTCCAAGATCGCGGTACCGCTCACCAGATTGACCCGGAAGGGTGTTACATTTTCATGGGGACCCGAGCAGCAGACTTCCTTCGAGACACTTCGTCAGAGACTGTGCGAAGCCCCGGTACTGGCTCTCCCGGAAGGGATGGAGGACTTTGTCGTATATTGCGACGCATCGATTTCGGGACTGGGTGCAGTGTTGATGCAGAGGGGCCATGTGATAGCTTATGCATCGAGGCAGCTGAAGCCTCACGAGGCGAGGTATCCCACGCATGACTTAGAGTTGGGGGCAGTAGTGTTCGCTCTCAAAATTTGGCGTCACTACCTGTACGGGGTTCGTTGTACTATATACACGGACCATAAGAGTTTGAAGTATTTGATGGATCAACCCAACCTAAATATGCGTCAGAGGAGATGGTTAGACGTGGTTAAGGATTATGACTGTGAGATCCTATACCACCCAGGCAAGGCTAATGTGGTAGCCGATGCATTGAGTCGTAGGGCGGAGAGCACTTCATTGCGGGACGTATGTTTGAGATTGACGGTGATGACTCCGGTATTAGATGCTATTCATGGGGCACAGGCCGAGGTTGTGAAATCCGAGATGCAGAAGAAGGAGCGGGTCGTCGGGTTAATTTCAGAGTTCGTTAAGGATGGACGGGGACTTCTGACGTTTCAGGGTCGGATTTGGGTACCATTCGTGGGCGGTACGCGTGTTACTTTGATGGAGGAGGCTCACAGATCGAAATTCTCGATCCATCCCGGTGCTACGAAGATGTATTTGGATTTGAGAAAGGAGTATTGGTGGCCTTGCATGAAGAGAGACGTCGCTTGGTTCGTTGAGAGGTGTTTGACCTGCCGTAGGGTTAAGGCCGAGCACCAGAGACCGCATGGTAAGTTGCAGCCCTTGGAGATTCCTGAGTGGAAGTGGGAACAGATCACGATGGATTTCATCACCAAATTGCCGAGAACTGCCAGAGGAGTCGATGCGATTTGGGTGATTGTGGATAGGTTGACAAAGAGTGCACACTTCCTCGCCATTAGCGAAAGTTCATCAGCAGAGAAGTTGGCAGAGTTATACGTGAGAGAGATAGTATCTCGGCATGGAGTGCCGATCTCGATTGTTTCGGACCGCGATGTACGTTTCACTTCCAGGTTCTGGAAGAAATTCCATGAGGAGTTGGGTACTAAACTGCATTTTAGTACCGCATACCATCCCCAGACCGACGGTCAGAGCGAACGGACGATTCAAACATTGGAAGACATGCTTAGAGCGTGTGTGTTAGACTTCGGGGGTAGCTGGGATGCGCATTTGCCTTTGGCTGAGTTTTCCTACAACAACAGCCATCATTCGAGCATTGGTATGCCACCTTTTGAGTTGTTGTATGGTAGGAGGTGTCGGACTCCCATTTGCTGGGGAGAAGTGGGACAGAGAGTGATGGGCAGTACGGAGATCGTACTTCAGACGACCGAACAGATTCAGCAAGTGAGGCAGAGGTTATTGACCGCCCAGAGTTGACAGAAGAGTTACGCGGACAGACGTCGGTCCGAGCTCGAATTCCAGGTTGGCGACTTCGTTCTCCTAAAGGTTTCTCCTTGGAAAGGAGTGATTCGGTTCAGAAAGAGGGGCAAATTGGGGCCCCGGTTCATAGGTCCATTTTGTGTAATTGCAAGGGTAGGTCGGGTAGCTTATCGGTTGGAGTTGCCAGCAGAGCTGAGTCAGATTCACAATACCTTTCACGTATCACAATTGAGGAAGTGTATAGCCGATGAATCGGCAGTGGTTCCGTTAGAGGATATTCAGGTGGATGCGAGCCTGAATTACACCGAGAGACCAGTAGCTATCAGGGATCGGAAGATCAAGGTTTTGCAGAACAAGGAGATACCTTTGGTGTTGGTTCAGTGGCAACATCGGAAGGGATCGGAGATGACTTGGGAGCCGGAGAGTGAAATGCGGGAGCAACATCCGGAGTTATTCGCAGAGTGAGACTTCGAGGGCGAAGTCTAGTTCTAGTGGGGGAGAGTTGTAACAGCCCGGAATTTCAGGTATTGCTTTAAACTATTTTGGGGCATATTTAGGAGGGGACTCGGCGAGTTGGTGCCTGACTCGCCGAGTAGGACCACGGTCTTGGACACAGATTCGCGACTGGACTCGACGAGTCCATTAGGGACTCGGCGAGTCGATGCTGTTCAGCTGAAACCCTAGCCGTTTTGATTCTGGATCGTATATAATGTCTTTAGGGCCGTCATGTCTCGTCTTTTGGCCGATTGAAGATAACCTAAATGTCTGTGGGCATCTGGAGCAAGGGTGAAGGCTAGTGGGAGCTTGAAGAGGTTGTTAGGCAAGAAGAGGCAAGGTTGTGGTCAACGGAGGATCAAGGGGATTGAGCTCTGAAGGTTGGGGACACAGGGAAACGTTTTCCAGGTAATCCTCGGATCATTTCTGTAGTTTTGGTGTTGTACACGAATCTAGGGTTTAGGAAACCCATTTAATGATTAGATAGGTTATAGTGTTGTTACAAGTGTTTAAATCCCAGTAATAGTATGTGTAAAGGTCCAGGAAGTCCCATATATATATATTACGGAACCATGCGAATTACAGGAGGCAGTTGATTGACTGCATGGCGTGGACTCGCCGAGTCCAATGATCAGACTCGGCGAGTAGCTTGAAGATCCGTTTGGACTCGCCGAGTTGTTCGTTAGACTCGACGAGTATCTTGAAGATTCACTAGGACTCGCCGAGTTGTTCTTCAGACTCGGCGAGTAGCTTGAAGACTTACTGGGACTCGTCGAGTCGTTCTTTAGACTCGGCGAGTGGAGTCGGGGTAGCCCCACGATTCTTTCACAAGGACCTCATCGAGTCAAGGGGGGGGGGGGGGTACTCGACGGGTAGAAAGGGGAATAACAGGGAAGTTGGGGAGGACGTCTAGACTCGCCGAGTCGCTTTTGCACTCGACGAGTCCGGTCAAGTTGACCGTTGACCTGTATGTAATTTCGTAGGGTCAGTGTCTTGTTTGATAAGATCATTAATAAAGGTATGTGGTATTATAGGGAGTCTGCAGGTTAGCAGATCGAGTGCGAGTAGCTCCAAGGGTTTATAGCTTGCATACTGCGAGGTGAGTTTCCTCACTATACTTCACCCGGAAGGGTTTGACTGTGTGACCGAAAGGTCGTATGTGATATATGTGATTTATGCTATAACTAAAAAGGTAGATGCTATACATGTTATGTATGTTTACACGGGCCGGAAGGCGATATGTTATGTGACAGAAGGAACAGGTATGATGTATGATATATGTGCTATGTGTGTTATGTTATATGTGTGATGTGTTGTAAATGTTATGGGCCGGAAGGCAATATTCTATGGGCCGGAAGGCAATATAATACGGGCTGGAAGGCGATATGTTATGGGCCGGAAGGCGATTATGTTACGGGCCGGAAGGCAATGTTATGTGGACCGGAAGGTCAGGGCCTGGAAAGGCGTATGTGTGTAAGTCGTATACTGGGGAACTCACTAAGCATTTATGCTTACTAGTCGTATTTATGTGTTTCAGGTACTAGTGATGACCGTGGGAAGGCGCCGGCGTGACGCGTACACACTGCCATTGTTGGAGATCTTGGGGATTCGTTATTTGTATTTTTTGAAATGAACTTGGAATAAATACTTTTGTTGAATAATATTGTTCTATTTTAAATGAAAAATTTATTTGGAAATTTGAGCTGTTACATACATATTGTCAATAAGAAACTAACTCGTAAACTGCAACTATATGTCTCCATTTGAAGAATATAAGATATTATCATCTCACTAATTACTCGTGATAAAATCCATGAAGCGATTCAAGTGAGCGTGGGTTTAATCCAATACTCAAATCTTATTTCATAAGTACTCATGAACGTTGCAACAAACTTTTGCTATGTCTAACACACTTTAGACAATCTACAAGCCAATTCATGACAGTCTTCTTTCATACCTACTTCCAAAGCATGAGAGACTGTGGATGGTTTAAATAATCTTATTATTTGGGAAGTCAAAACATGCGAAGTGAAACACAAGAATAAAACTAATCCTATATGGCCCCAAAACTTTTGAGTATAAATAAAACGCCTTTATTTAATCACCATATTAATTACTCATTATTCATTATATAATGTTTTGGATAATAAACTTATATCTTTGAATTATAACAACAGTTGTCCCATGCTCCAAGCATGCTCACTATGCTTACCTATGGTCCTTACTTTGTTAAATAGATCAATTGAAAACATTTCCAATGATGCTCATTTCATAATTCCTAATCCTTATCACTAGTGTAAGAATACCAAATTCTTGCCACTATTAGAATATGCTAGATTCTAACGTTTTATGCAACGATCATTTCGTAATGTCATATAGCCAAATTCACCAAGACTCTGCCAATGAAATTACAAATTTCTCTATTGTAGAGTGTCATAAGACAATTCCATAGATACAAAGTCTCACATTCAAAGTACATTCCTTTGAACATCCTTCTTGCATAAAAGTTTCTAATCCAGACATAAATTCTTAACATCCAACCCCCAATATGGAAACATTTCCATATTTGCCATATGATAACTCATTCTAAATAGAGTCTTATTCATAATAATGTCAATATGGTCCATCCATTACTATAATTCCAACTGTCCACAAGCGACCAATCCTTGGCGAACCTTAGATCGTCCTTGATGTTTAATTATTTTAGTAAAATCTGGTTCCAGTCCTTTTTCCCTCTTAATGCCCTAGGCATCTTGAAAATTTAGAACGGTCAAATATTATAGAATATGCAAACGATCCTATACCTGAAGCGTACAGGACACGATTCATAATGAAAAACGTGATACTTTACTAGTTTCTTGCTATAATATTTCCTTATATAGAATGCTTTTAAGTTGAACCTTTTCAACATAACATCAATATATGTCCTTTGACTAAATTTGATTAAAATTTCTTGATCCAAGCTTTTGGATTTTGAAACGCAGTATAATATTCTCTCCCTTAATTATAACAAAACAACTTTTCAACCCCTACAACTTTGCAAAGTTAAACTTTTGTTTTCTATAATTAATATTTCTAACTTGCAACACTTAAAATTAATAATCAGGATCCCACTAACATAATAATTATATCCATACTGGCATAACATTTATGCTCCCACTACCTTCGACATGTATTTAGAAATAAGCTAAACTTCTAGAAAACAATACTTATTGACTTTCATAACCATAGTTCATGCTTCTGATATGAGATGCTTTGATAAGCCTTTATCTAAGCTTCTCAAACTCATACACCTTTCCTTAGATAGCTCATGTGTGTGTCTAAACAATTTGAACACTTATAGCAATAAGTCTTAAATGTTTAAACTAATTTCCAAATGATATGTGCCGTAATTAGTTAATTATTCAGCATACATTTTTATTCATTTTTAAATAATTATGTGTATAATGTGGACAAAAGGTACTTAATAATGTTTAAATTTTGTTTTCAGTCCAAAAGACATGCTTGGGAGTGAAAGGGAACAACGGGAAGCAATTAGAGACCATAGAATGAAGAATGAGGGACCAAAGCCTTCTTACTCGGCGAGTTCTCGAGGCTACTCGGCGAGTACATTAAAATATTCCAGAAGATAAGTCAAGACTCCTGGTATAAGACGGATAACTAGCATCTACTCGGCGAGTTGGGTCTGCTACTTGCCGAGTACACCTTGTTTTGTGATAATTATAAATACCAAACCATTATCCGATTAGAGAAGACTTTTGGTGATTTTGAGAGCTGAACCTACGAAAAAGAACCCTTGGAGGAGCTAAGGAACCTTAACCTTCAATCCTTTGAAGAATCAAGGCACTTAGGTTAATCATTTCACTTAGCTTTAGGAATTAAGTATGTTTAGCCTAGTTAAATCTGCTTTTGAGTTTGTTTTTATCATGACTATGAACCAAATTCGTTTTGTTTCTGTTGGGGAAGACTAATTTACTCCTATGGTTTAGAATATACTTTTTGATTGATTTTTATTTGGTGATTCTATTAAATTAAGTTTGTTAAAGAACCTTATGCATTAATGACAATTCTTTTCTGTTAATTGGAAGGTAGTTAAGCTGCATGAAAATCTCTTAATTGTTAACCTCATATGTTATGTGAACACTTTATCATATGCTTAAGAATAATGAATATGAAATTAAGATTAATTAGAGGATGGGTAAATTAATGTGTGAGCTTGTTTGAGAAACCAACAAACAAGAGGTTAATTGAAACACCAACTTGATTAACCAATTACAAATCTTATTTAATCCAAACAATTGAACTAGGGAATTAATTAGTTTAAAAAATTAGCCACTGCTTGAATTGATTAATTGTCTAAGGGTTAGGAGTAATGAACATGAACCTAACCACTATAGTTGGTAACCAATAATAATTAATTTATCATTTAAATAACCATAAGAGTGAATTAGTTGAACCTAAACAGAAACCCTTTAATAAATTTGGTAAATTTGTCGTTTGCTTTAATTGTTTAGTTAGTTAATTGTTTAAGTGCTATCTTTAAGTTTCTAGTCTTGTATACTAGAGAAAAAACCCTTTACTTTTATTACTTGTTTAGTTAAAATTAGTTATTAGATTAATTTCCG
The DNA here is from genome assembly GCF_052625555.1 of Lactuca saligna. NCBI lineage: Eukaryota > Viridiplantae > Streptophyta > Magnoliopsida > Asterales > Asteraceae > Lactuca > Lactuca saligna. Next base: position 308,826,701 of record NC_136421.1, read on the forward strand.
TTCCCTGAGTTCGATACCCTACTCATCCAACTATACCACTAAAAGACAGGTTCACTGCCTTTGTGTGCTTAATTTATTAACTAAAAGTAGGATTAAAATTACCTCATTTAACACACATCAAGTCTTTGGCGCCGTTACCGGGGAACGGTTCTAAATAATTTATCTAATTTCTAATTTTTTTGATCCTTTGTGTGAGTTTACTGGCACAAAGTTAATTTATTGCAGTTTAATAATTAGAAGTTAGGTTTTAGCATCTAAATTAGTTTTTGTTTTAAGTTTTAATTCTTTCAAAAAGACACTGCTACTCGCCGAGTGCATTCACACGTACTCGACGAGTAGAGCAGACTTTAGCTTTTAATTTTCGTTTTTTAGTACACTTTTTTGTTCTTTTTACCTTTTTATCTTGTTTTATTTCAGGACTTTCATGACCAGAGGATCAAACACCCCATTGGTACCCCCATTTGAAGATCCTGAATCCGCATTGAGAAGGAACAAAGGAAAGGATGTGGAAAGCTCGAATACACCAAAGAAGTCACCTTTGTCCAATTTGAAGACTATTTTTGGGAAGACAAAGAGCGGCAAATTAGGAGCATCCAGCGCATCTTTAGCAAGCGAAGATCCGATCAAGGAAGACACCGAGTACGACGCCAAGGAAGAAGAAGAACCCACATACGGGCACGACTCCTATTCCGGCGATGAGTTAGCTCATACCATGGCTAACATTGATGAAATCCCCATGGGAGAATGGAAGAAGAGGATCTGCGATGACACCGACCCGGGACTTGTGCAACCCGTAATCCCCCCTACTGCTATTTTCGAGCTAAAGGGCCACATACTCGCCCAGCTCAAGGAAATTCCTTTATATGGAAAAGACCACAAGGATGCCTACAAGAATTTGGATGAAGTCAATGATGTAGCCGATTACTTCAATGTTCCAAACGTGCCTCACGAGACTCAGCTACTTCGCATGCTTCCAGTGACATTCAAAGGTGCTGCAAAAGACTGGATCAAATCACTTCCCCTCGGATCAGTCACCACATGGGCCAAGATGAAAGAAGAATTCATTGATCACTTTTGCCCACCTTCCAAGATAGCCAAACTGAAGAAAGCCATTGCTAACTTTGAACAACAAGCTGGAGAGTCACTATATGAAGCTTGGGAGAGGTACAAGAGCTTACTAAGAAACTGCCCACACCATGACCCTAATAGACAACAAGAAGTCTCCCTTTTATATGATGGAGTCAATGTCACAACTAGGCAGTTACTTGACTCGCAAGGCCCGCTCACAAAGAAGCCACCCCCGGTGATCAAGGAATTAATTGAAGAATTCTCTAAGCACTCTAGAGAATACCACAACCCAAGAAATGATGTTACTAGGGGAGCCGCATATGCAACTACTGAAGACTTGTCCGCGGTCATGGCTATGCTAAAAACCATGGATATGAGGATGGATAAAATGAATCAAATGATCCATGCTATTCGGGTGGGTTGTGAAAATTTTAACGGACCTCATCTTACTAGAGACTGCGACTTGGATGAAAATGGCAACAAAAAGGTGCAAGTATGTTACTCAAGTGGGGACCGATATGATGAAGACTGGCGAAAACTAAAGAAAGAGTGGCTCCCGTATAAAGAGTACAAGAAGGCTAAGGAGGAGAAGTACAAGCAGAAAGGAAGAGGTTTTTACCAAAAGGAGGAGCCGACGCAAGAAAGAAAACCAAGTTTGGAAGAGATGCTTACCAAATTTGTAGATGCTTCAGAAAAGAGACATAGCGATCATGATGCTGCCGTTCAAGAAACAAGAACTATCCTTAGAAACCAGCAAGCATCCATTCACAACATAGAAACGCAGCTGGGGCAACTTGCTCAACAAATAAACCAAAGATCACCAGGCGAACTCCCTAGTAAAACCTAAAATAACCCACGAGGCGCGCACATAAATATAGTTACAACAAGAAGTGGGAAAATAATCACTCCTCTGGCCCCTATTTAGAAAGAAGCACCCAAAGAATCACAAAAGGAGGAGGCAGAAAATCAAGCAGAAAATACAAATCTTCAATCTGACAACTCTACTCGCCGAGTACAAGGTATGGAATCGGCGAGTCCACTGCCAAATTCGAAGGAACAAGCCCCTAAAAATCTTTATCAACCTCCAATGCCATACCCAACTCGAGCTAAGAAGGAGAAGTAGGAAAAGGAGTACCAGAAGTTTCTAGATCATATCAAGGCTATTCAAATCAACATACCCTTCATTGAAGCTGTCGTCCAAATGCCCAAATATGCTAAGTTCCTTAAGGAACTTCTCACTAATAGAAGGAAGATGGAAGAAGTGAAGAAGGTAGTTCTCAATGAAAACTGCTCAGCTGCTATGCTAAATAAGCTACCAAAGAAGAAGGGTGACCCGGGGAGCTTAAATCTACCTTGCCAATTTGGCAACTTGGCTACCATTCATGCCTTGGCCAATTCGGGAGCAAGTGTGAACCTAATGCCATATTCATTCTTCAAGAAGCTGGATCTCCCGGAACCAAGGCCAATTCGCATGGCGATTTACTTGGCAAACAAGACAGTCACTTTCCCAAGAGGCATATGTGAAGACTTACTGGTCAAGGTTGATAGATTCATCTTTCCCACTGATTTTATAATTCTAGATATGGAGGCGAATCCTCAAGTCCCAATCATCCTCGGAAGACCCTTCCTCAACACTGCGAGTGCTATAGTAGACATGAGGGATTCAAAGCTTACTTTGCGGGTAGGTGATGATTCAGTAACTTTTGGGGTTGATCAAGCCATGAAGTATGCAAGGAACAGTGACGCCATGGCGTTCTCAATTGACATGATAGATGAACTATTGGAGGAATGCATAAGTGAAGATTCCAGCAAGTCCACAATTTTTGATGAAGAATTTGATGCAGAAAAAGACTTAAAGGAGATCGATTGCTGCTGGAAGAAGCTGAGTTTGAAGAATTGGTCAAGCAATCTGAAAGCCCTACTCGCTGAGTAGGGCCGAGCTACTCGCCGAGTTCCTCCTTAGAAAAGGCAGAATTCATAAATGCAGCCACCAACTCACCGAGTACCTTACCTGCACTCGGCGAGTACAACAGTCAGAACCAAAAATTTGATCTCAAAAAGTTGCCAGAACATTTGGAGTTTGCTTTCCTTGAAGATGGCAACCAAAAGCCAGTAATCATAGCCTATGACCTGTCCAAATCTGAAAAGGAAGAGCTAGTGCAAGTTTTGAAGATGCGAAAGCGGGCCATAGCATGGAGCATCACCGACATCAAGGGAATAAGCCCCTCTTATTGCTCTCACAAGATCAATCTGGAAGAAGGAGCAAAGCCAGTTGTACAACACCAAAGAAGATTAAACCCGAATATGCAAGAAGTGATCAAGAAAGAAGTGGTTAAACTCTTAGATGTGGGAATTATCTATTCCATTTCCGACAGTCCGTGGGTGAGTCCGGTCCAAGTGGTGCGCAAAGAAGGAGGGATGACAGTCATAACTAACGAAAAGAACGAGCTAATTCCGACACGAACGGTAACCGGTTGGAGAGTGTGCATCGATTATCGAAAGCTAAACAATGCCACTCGTAAAGACCATTTTCCCTTACCTTTTATTGATCAAATGTTACAAAGATTATCGGGCCATAGTTACTATTTCTTTTTAGATGGATTCTCGGGTTATTTCCAAATACCCATAGACTCAATGGACCAAGAAAAGACCACATTTACTTGCCCAAGTGGGACTTTTGCTTATAGATGCATGCCCTTTGGGCTATGCAATGCACCCGTGACTTTCAAAGGTGTATGACAACCATATTCCACGATATGCTGGAAAAAATCATGGAAGTTTTTATGGATGATTTTTCTGTTTTTGGATCTTCCTTCCATGGTTGTCTCACAAATCTTGACTTAATGCTTGCTAGGTGTGAAAAAACCGACTTGGTCCTCAACTAGGAGAAATGTCACTTTATGGTTAAGAAGGGTATAGTGTTAGGCCACAAGGTTTCCAAAATGGGAATTGAAGTGGATCGGGCAAAGATTGACACCATTGCCAAATTACCCCCACCAACTAATGTCAAGGGCATTAGAAGTTTTCTAGGACATGCGGGTTTTTACCGACGTTTCATAAAAGATTTTTCTAAAATAACTAGACCTCTAACACAATTACTATTAAAAGATGCACCATTTAATTTTACTAAACAATGTTTAGAGGCGTTTTAATTTTTAAAGGAAAAATTAACTAATGCCCCGATCATTGTTGCACCAAATTGGAACTTACCGTTTGAAATTATGTGTGATGCTAGTGACTTTGCATTAGGAGCTGTCCTTGATCAAAGGGTTGATCAGCACTTTCGACCCATATATTATGTTAGTAAGACTCTAAATCCAGCCCAAGAAAATTACACCACCACGGAAAAAGAATTATTAGCTGTGGTGTATGCTTTTGATAAATTCCGTCCTTATTTAGTTTTATCTAAAACCACAGTTTTTACTGACCACTCTGCTATCAAGTATGTATTTGCCAAACAGGATGCCAAGCCAAGACTGATACGATGGGTGCTACTTCTTCAAGAGTTTGACATAGAGATACGAGATAAAAAGGGAATGAAGAATGTAGCAGCTGACCACTTGTCAAGGCTTGAAAACCCGCGATTGCACGAAGATAGAGTTGGAGATGATTTTTCGGACGAGTATATTATGGTGACCGTGGGAGAAGAACCAAGGTTTGCAAATATAGCTAATTACTTAGCTAGAAATTACATCCCAAAAGATCTCACAAGTCAACAAAAAGAAGAAATTCTTTTCCGAGATAAAATATTACTTTTGGGATGAACCATATCTTTTCCGAAGTTGCGCGGGTGGAATCATAAGAAGATGTGTGTTTGGGAATGAAAGTCGGAAAATATTAGAGCATTGTCATAGCGGGCCTACGGGTGGACATCATGGAGCACATTACACTGCAAAGAAGATCTTTGACATTGGGTTCTATTGGCCCACAATTTTTAAAGATGCAGCCCAATTTGTCAAAGAGTGTGATGCTTGTCAAAGAGTGGGAAACATTTCATCTCGAAATGAAATGCCACAACATAGTATCCAAGTGTGCGAAGTATTTGATGTGTGGGGAATTGATTTCATGGGACCATTTCACATGTCCAAAGGCAACAAATACATATTGGTGGCGGTGGATTATGTATCCAAATGGGCAGAGGCACAAGCGTTACCAACTAATGACGGTCGGGTAGTGGTGCGGTTTTTAAAGAAGTTATTTTCACGATTTGGAGTCCTGAAAGCTCTTATAAGTGACCGAGGCACTCATTTTGCCAATGATCAACTAGAGAAGGTGCTAAGGAAATATGGGGTAACCCATAAATTTTCTACATCCTACCATCCACAGACTAGTGGACAAACCAAAGTGACAAATCGAGTTTTAAAGCGAATATTGGAGAAATCAGTGGGGAGCAATCGCAAAGAATGGTCAGATAAGCTAGACGATGCACTTTGGGCCTTTCGTACAGCTTTCAAAACGCCTATTGGTACTACACCATATAGGTTAGTTTATGGAAATCAATGCCATTTGCCGGTGGAGATAGAGCATAAAGCTTTTTGGGCTTTAAAGATGTGCAACTTCAACATAGAGGAGCTCAAGAGCAACCGGTTAATGCAAATGAATGCTCTTGAGGAACTTAGAAATGATGCATACTCTAGCTCTTTGATTTATAAAGAGAAGACCAAGATGTGGCATGACAAGAGGATAAAAGAAAATAAAGAATTTCATGAAGGCCAAAAAGTGTTGCTCTTTAATTCACGGCTAAAGCTTTTCTCGGGAAAACTCAAGTCAAGATGGGATGGTCCTTTTATGGTGAAGACGGTGTTTCCACATGGTGGTATAGAGCTATTGTCAAGATATGGAACACCTTTCAAGGTCAATGGTCACATTCTACCGCTCAGGAGGGTCACATTCGCTCGCCGATCCATCGTCTTATTCACCGCTTCGTGGCCAGCACGATCAACATGCAGAAGGATTGGAACAAGGTTCCAACCCTTGATATCTTCTATCTTTGGAGTATTATTACTCCCGATGTTTTCTGCAATCTCCCATATTGCATCACCAAGTTTCTTGCTGAAGGGGCGGTTAGGGAAAAGGTGAACTCCAAGATTAATGGAGGCATGTTTGTGACAAGGCTTGCCAGGTCGTTTGGGGTCTTATATTTGCAAGAAGCAAGGCACTCACGGTCATTTATCCTCCTCCGTTCAACACTGCATTATATAGGAGGGTACGAATCATGGAGAAGTTTGGTGATTCCTTTTCCATTCCACATGCGGATGAGCCGCAATCCCCGAGGAGCCGAGAAGGCGGGTAAGGCAACGTAGCGAGCGGGTACGAGAAGACCCACCGGTTATTTCGGTGGAAGAAGAGAACGATAGGTGGAATCAAGTGGAGTACCGATGCTATTTGGATGATATTGGACGGGGGGTTAGTTATAACGATCAATCATTCGAATACCTCTTCGAGCAAATGAACATCGCGCCGAGACCCAGTCCGGAATACCCCTACATTATGAGTTGGGAAGAAAGAATGATGAGGCATAATGAAGGAGGAGGAAGCGGAGCTGGAGGAGCCGATAGGGAGGACGAAGATTGAGGACTTTTTTTTTTTTTATGTTTTGTGTTTTTATGGTGTTTTGTTTTGAACAGTTGTTAAACTTAGATGATTTTTGTTTTTAGGATTTTTATTGCTTTAACTTTTAGTTGGTTATTTTTCAAGGATGGAAGGTTAGGAAGCATAATAAATTGTTAAGGGTCAAGTAAGGAATGAGAGATGTTCAAGAAAAAGTACGAAGTCTTGTCCTTAGGATTGAGTCCGTTAGAGTCGAGAGTAATGGAGGGTGTTGCTGCTGAAGGGTTTAGGGAAAGGGTTAGTGAAATATTCAATTTCGAAACTTGAGTCAAAAGGAACATGAGCTGGATCAGTTTTGGCAATATAGCACCTACTCGTCGAGTGCACAAATTCTACTCGGCGAGTACATGGGGCATTACATGTAATAGTTGCAAGTTAAGAGCTACTCGCCGAGTACACGACACTACTCGCCGAGTAGATTAGCAATTTTTGAGTTCCATAGCTGTTTTGAGCACTTTCACTGTAGCATTTATCCATTTTTCATGAAGAGTTGTTACTGGGGATTTTCTAAGAAGCTTGTCCCTTGATATTTTCGAGCTGTCAACCACATGAGACGCATGACATCCAAGACATGGATGAGCTGTTCCCATGGATAAAGTCAATTGAAGATGGAGCTGAAGAAAAGAGTTATCAACCTATCGACTGCTACCCCAGGGGAGTTTGTTCCAATTCTCTCTATAGTTTGCATTTTTATTTTTATTTTGCATGATATGCAATGAGGGCATTGCATAAAATAAGTGTGGGGTAAGGGGTTGGTCACACATTAGAAAATCTAGAATCTTAATTTAGGCTAATTTTAAAAAATTGTTGCATACCAAAAATATTACTTAGGAATTAATTTAGAAAATTTTGGTAAAAGCAAGTAGGGTTCCATGTTAGAATTCTGTTGATAATTGCATGAAAACCCAAATGTTTAGTTGAGCCTATATACGTTCTAGTGCATTTGTGGCTTCCTTATTCTAATGAAATCATGGGACAAAAACACGACCTCACTCAGCCTGAGGGATGCAATATGTTTAGCATCGTGTACCAGAAATGTATCCAGGAAAATTATTATTGTTAACCAATAAAGGTTGAAGTTGAGCACCCCTGCTTAAGCATGTAGGGATTTGATTGAAAAAAGTGAGGTACATGTATAAAAAAGAGAGGAAATTACAAGAAAAGATGAAGAATTTTTGGTGCATCAAAGTCAAATATCAAATATGAATATCAAAAATTCCAAAATAAATTCAAAAAGTGAAGATACCAAAAACCAAAAAAAAAGGTGGTGAATTCAAAGAGATCGAAGATCAAATGTCAAAGAAATAGATAATTCCAAAGAGCTCCATAGTGGTATCATAAATTGTAATTATAAAGATTATGTATGCTTGGGTTGCTCAACCAAAAATACCTTGAGGTTAAGAGGTTTTCTGAGGATGGATTCGGAGGGATGCATAAAATGAGCATAATTCGGGGTGAGTGGGCGAATTTTTATGAGGATTGTGAGTATTTGGAGTATGGGGGTATTTGGGACAATTTTAGACACAAATGCATGCATTGCGGTCTTGGCATAATGGTTGGGTTAGATTGGAGTTGTCATATGTGGTTCTAATATGTTAAAATTCAGTTTTGCTTGGGGGCAAGCAAAAGTCAAGTGTGGGGTATTTTGATATGTGCATAATTAGTTAATTATTTAGTATACATTTTTATTCATTTTTAACTAATTATGTGTATAATGTGGACAAAAGGTACTTAATAATGTTTAAATTTTGTTTTCAGTCCAAAAGACATGCTTGGGAGTGAAAGGGAACAAGGGGAAGCAATTAGAGACCAAAGAATGAAGAATGAGTGACGAAAGCCTTCCTACTCGGCGAGTACATTAGAATATTCCAGAAGATAAGTCAAGACTCTTGGTATAAGACGGATAACTAGCATCTACTCGGCGAGTTGGGTCTGCTACTCGCCGAGTACACCCTGTTTTGTGATAATTATAAATACCACACCATTATCCGATTGGAGAATACTTTTGGCGATTTTGAGAGCTGAACCTGTGAAAAAGAACCCTTGGAGGAGCTAAGGAACCCTAACCTTCAATCCTTTGAAGAATCAAGGCAATTAGGTTAATCATTCCACTTAGCTTTAGGAATTAAGTATGTTTAGCCTAGTTAAATCTGCTTTTGAGTTTGTTTTTATCATGACTATGAACTAAATTCGTTTTGTTTCTGTTGGGGAAGACTAATTTACTCCTATGGTTTAGAATATACTTTTTGATTGATTGTTATTTGGTGATTTTATTAAATTAAGTTTGTTAAAGAACCTTATGCATTAATGACAACTATTTTCTGCTAATTGGAAGGTAATTAAGCTGCATGAACATCTCTTAATTATTAACCTCATATGTTATGTGAACACTTTATCATATGCTTAAGAATAATGAATATGAAATTAAGATTAATTAGAGAATAGGTAAATTAATGTGTGAGCTTGTTTGAGAAACCAACAAACAAGAGGTTAATTGAAACACCAACTTGATTAACCAATTACAAATCTTATTTAATCCAAGCAATTGAACTAGGGAATTAATTGGTTTAAACAATTGGCCACTGCTTGAATTGATTAATTGTCTAAGGGTTAGGAGTAATGAACATGAACCTAACCACTATAGTTGGTAACCAATAATAATTAATTTATCATTTAAATAACCATAGGAGTGAATTAGTTAAACCTAAACAGAAACTCTTTAATAAATTTGGTAAATTTGTCATTTGCTTTAATTGTTTAGTTAGTTAATTGTTTAAGTGCTATGTTTAAGTTTCTAGTCTTGTAAAACTAGAGAAAAAACCCTTTACTTTTATTACTTGTTTAGTTAAAATTAGTTATTACATTAATTTTCGTTCCCTGAGTTCGATACCCTACTTATCCAACTATACCACTAAAAGACAGGTTCACTGCCTTTGTGTGCTTAATTTATTAACTAAAAGTAGGATTAAAACTACCTCGTTTAACACACATCACCAAATCTCACAATTCAAACTATGAAGATGGATGCCATAATCATAAGCGAATTTGAGAATACAATTTACACAATCACTATCTCCTTAAAATCTTCCTAGTGAAAGCGTTTCCTCACAATCATTTTCATGAAGGAGAGAAACCTTATGACACTTCGATTTTATGGTATATGTGTTCCTATCCATGTCAATTTGTCATTACTATGATCATAAATCAAGGTTTGTGACAAATCCAAACTCATATGGACTGAACTTGTTTAAACTTTATTTCCTGCCGCCTGGCAGCACAAGGGCCTACCATGTCTTCCAAGTAGTCAGGCAACTCACCCATACATATCAATGAACTTTCATTGATCAAGGTTCATTGCCTTTATGCATTCAAATGAGAACTCTTAGAACTCACATGCATAAACAACTCTACTGGAATGGCACAGAAACCATGAATATGTCAACATGATATGTTATAAACCTCAAATCGTGTGCTAGTGATAAAATACTTGGTTTACTCTTGATTAGTTAGTGAAACTTTTCAAGACCATTAAGACTCCCACTAACCTATTGACATATAAGATTCTCATGCAAATAACCATTTCTTAACAAACAAAAAATACCCAATAGTTAGTGCGAATTCTTATCAAGGCAACACTTCCCACAACTGGTCTTAGTCAGTCTTTCTCTTATCCAAGACATCACAACTTACCAATTTCAAATGTACAGGAATAAGAAAACCTTTCCTACTCCACACTTGATGCGTGTTTTAAACTTACTGAAGATGTATCACTCAATATCACAATTTTGGAGTACGATTCTAAGACTTGATTCTGGAACGAAGTATGATTCACCTTTTGATTTAACCATTTCAACATTTCCTGATTCCTCTTCTTGGATATACTAGTGCACTAAGATTTACTTGGAGGATTAATTGTGATATGGTTTCGTAATCAATGAGATGATCATAAAACATGATACTAAAGTACTCTCCCATCTTTTCATATTGGAGAAACTTTTATCTTTCTACCAAATTGATTCTTCTTATTCATTCCGTCATTCATCGAAACTTTTTAATGATTCAGAATTACACATAATCTTGTAAGAATAACCACATTTACTAGACTTTTAGTAAATCATGACGAATAATCTTATTGTTATTTGTGGTGGATTTGACTAGTGTAAAACATTGCGTACCAAATCTCCTAGTCTTGACTCATATACTTATATGAACAAGTAATTAGTTTAAATTTCCTAAGTACCAAGATTTCCATACTTCACATGACTCAAATCATATGATTCCAAGCTTCTGTCCAATTAAAACTTGGGCGATGGTAATCTTTCCTTACTTAGAAAATTACAACACTACCATAAATAACATAAGTAAGAATCACATCCACTTAATATTGCTTATAATAGAAACACACAAGCATCAAGTTTCACAAATGACATTGTAAGGATATATAAATAAGACAAAACTCAAATTTTATTTTATTTATAAAAAGGTGCAGAAAACTTATCCTTACAACACAAATTCAGATGAAAACTATGCTATTACATATTCCTAAGCAATCTATCATAACTCTAAACATCAGCTCAAAAATCTGATCATCGAATCATGCGATCGAAATCCATTTCTTCGCGATCAAACTCAACTCACTTTTTTCTTTAAGCTTCCTTTCTTTTCTTCGATCCTACAACACATCAAAATGCAATCTTATCACATCTTGACTCTCACGTCTTCACGATCTCTCAAGTCTTAACTCTCACGTCTTCGCGATCTCTCAGGTAAATCTGACAGCTTTGCATCCAATGCCCCTTGTCTTGGCAATAGAAACAAATGGACTCTTTTGGAATGGTACACGAGACAATCTCAGACTTAGCCTTTCTATTGCGTAGAGAAAACTTTTATGGACTTCCAATGTTGCCATTGTCCATGGAAGTATGGGAGGTTGATCTACAAGATAAATTTGCTTGACCAGTGAGCCAAATCATTGTTGATTCAACATCAATAAGCAAATAGGTAAGATGAATGAGCCTCACGTCATGGTCCATCATATGGTACTCTCTAATGAACTCACTATATGATTCAGGAAGTCATTGAATAACCAAGTCAACAACCAACTTCCTTGAGACAATGACACCCAACATTCCCAATTTGTCAATGTGTGACTTCATCTCCAAGACGTGTGCACACACAGACTTTCCATTTTCGTGTTTACTTGCCAATAGGGCTTGAGTGATCTCGAACTTTTCAAGTCTTCGAACTTGTGGGCTAGGGAGAATAATCGGAGGAGGTGGAGGAAGTGAAGTTCCAATTAACCATAAACAAGGGATTGATCTTTCACCTTGATCGTTACGTGGACTTCCACTTTTATGAGGAAAACTATTTCTAAAGGATTTGGGGAGACCATAGTTGTCATAACTAGACATCTACAAGATGGGAGAAAATTCAAGTTAGTTGATTGAGTCCTTAATAAAACACCCAAATGAGATATTAATGCTAGGATCCAACACAATATTCTACAACTCGGAAGAGGGATTCCGTAATCCAGCTTCAGATTATTGAAGGTAGGTAAATGATGATTTACTAATTTCCACCATGAAAAATGAAAATTGAAAAATAGGTTTTAAATGAATTGAAATTCCTAGATCTTTTGAGATTCATTGAACTTTTCAATAGCATGTTTACTCTCAATTATGCCCTTCAAGTTTGTGATTGGGATGCCGAGGATCACAAACAAGGTGTGGATAACCATGCAAATTAGCTTGGTACTCTCGAAGGCGTCCATCACCTAATCAATGTGTCAGTTAACCATACACGCTCCATTGATCTATGATAATCTACGAGATACCCATTTTCATCCTTCATTGGTCCTATATTAGTGTGCCGATTAACCACACATGCTCCACTAACAACCAACAAGGTGCAATGTGTAATTTCATGATTAGCACCAATTCCACATTTTTTCTAGAGTAACTAAGATTTGGGAATTTGTAAAAGTGTTAAGTTACTTCGTATTTCATTATACTTATAAGGGAAGGTTGTGGCCTATCCTACCTATTCGGCTAACGACCCTCCACTAGTCAAGAGTGCGGTGGGTAAGAGTGGATACCCAATGGCAGTCATTTTACAGGCCGCTTCCTTAAACACCCCTTATAGACCAGCTTCGTGAATAAGGCCTACTAACGTTAAGACTGACTCTTTACTCATACATATATAATATCAGACTTTTATTTTTATATAGTATAAGGGTGTATTTACACTTATAAAATACCAGGTGGTTTAATCTAATAATCTATACCTTTAATTTTATTAAATATAAACCATTGCATTTTCAAAATACTAAGGTTTTAGAATTTAATATTTCAAAATCAAGACCTTTTAATTAAATTTTAAATTCCAAAACTTGAGGAAAAATTTTGAATCTTTTTAAAATATTAGGGTTTAACTATTTAAATTTCAAAAACTAAAACTTTTAAGTTCAAATTTAAACTATAAAACCTAAGGGTGTAAATTGAAACTTTTTCAAACTTACTAGGTCAAATATTTGACTTATAATAATCCTATATTATCCATATATAACCAAATCCATCAATTTTCATAAGGATAACCATTCCAAACATGAAAAATCGATTTTAGGCAAGAAAACGAGTTTAGGTAATTATCCTCATGAAAAACTACTCAAAAAATCGAAAATCCTGACAACTGCACCCTGGACTTATCGAGTCCACCGATGGACTCGCCGAGTTCATGCTACTTGCCAAGTCCACTGATGGACTCGCCAAGTTGGCTTCGCAGACAGCAAAGATTCAACCTTTTGATCCTTTGGCAGTTCGCTTTTGCATCTATTCAACTAGAAAAACGATATAGGCTATGATACCACTGTTGGGTTATGTGCATAACATCAATCATATGGTGTACATGCAACCCTAATATCTTTGATCTAGGTTTTTCTAAGTAAACATACAACATTGAATACCAAAGCAATAAATCCTAATTGACTAGCATATAAATATGAAAATCACATATGAATAGGGTTAGGAATATTACCTTGATTGTTATGTAGCAATAACAATCACAAACCTTCTTGATCTTGACTTCTTAAATCCTAGTACCTCAAGTGTTGCATCTCTAATGGAGTCACAAACACCATTAGCAACAAGGACAAACAAGAGAGAGAGAGAGAGAGAGAGAGAGAGAGGATAGTCACCAAAAACATCCAAGATACTCTTAGGAATGCTTAGCCACATTTTTGGGAGCCTTAAGGGTCCTTATATAATTGTGGCTACTAGGGTTTTCAACTTGGAAACCCTAATCCAGTTGCTTAGTCCTTAAGCAGCCCAAAGATCCTTCCAGAAGGCCCCTTGAACGATTTATATATAGATTCCCATATAGAATTCGTCCATTGATTTCTTATGGATTTTAAGCCTAACTATGTAAGTGTTTTATAATTACAGTATCTGTCCTCTTAATTTAATTAATCTCTTTCGACCACAAAATCAATTCTAAATTAATTCTTGATCAATATTATTTAAAAAAAATATAATTTCTCTTTTAATATATTATTCACATAATATATTAATAAATCATAATTAATCCTCTTTCTCCTTAATTCATCCTATCAATTGCTATGGTAAAGTCAACCCTAAAAGGACCATGCTCATAACCGGGTCAAGTACATACCAAAATAGTTATGGGCTTACACACCTAATCCAACAAGGATAAGGCAGGTGTATGTTAGATAACCCTAATCCCTTAACTTCCTCCCTAAGGCTTCCAAGACATACCTTCAAGCCGCCAGTGTCACTCAAGCTATTGGGGATCTAGACTAATCTAATGCTACAACATCAAGGGGGACAAGTCACCACTGAGGGACAACATCCATCAATGAGTTAACATTTCTAGAATGCGTGCAAGCTAGCTTGCTGACTCTCCTAGTGGTTTGGCAACAAGGAAAGGGGCATTCGGGAAGCAAGCTAGCAACTCTCCTAGTAGCGACCGAAAGGGGCATTCGGGAAGCGACTAGTCGCTTCTGGCGAAACTTCTAGAAGGCCGACCACTCCAGCTCGTGACAAGGCATTTTTGGTCATCTATTCATGAATAGCTCTTCTCTAAAATCGTTTTCAATTAGATCGAATATAAGCCTCCTATAGATATAGAAGATAAAAGAGTAAAAAAATCCATCGTAGCGCAAAAGAGCATCTCGCAAAAAGAGGATCCCGCGAAAGGTTTCCACTTTTCTGTCCAGCTATAAAATGGAATGGAATAGTCTAAGATGCTTAATAGCTCCAACAAGCGCGAAAGCCATTGCTTCTTGCTTTCGAGCCCAAGCCTATGTTTTCTTAGTAAGGTTGCTTCTTTTTATATCTCCTCAAAAAGTAAAGGCGAAAGGTTTTATAGTGGAGTTAGAACAGGCTCTAGAATAGTCGAATTAATGGTCAGTCTCGCTCTCCACCCTACTGCTAGATGGGATAGGGCTTTTCACATGCTTGAGATAAGACATATCTTTATTATTTATTAATATTTTTTTTTGGTCAATCGTTGAATAAAATCAACTGAAAAGGGGGAATAGTTCTCTAGATTAGGTTGCTAAGAAATCAGATTCCATAGTCAAGGCTAAGACAGACCCTATGTTTACTTCGCGATAGTCTTAGCTCGGCATTGTCAAGCCATACTTATATAGAATGTCAGAAAGATCGGTAAAGTCGAGAAGCATAGAGAGGCCTTTTAAGAGCAATTATGGCTAGTCTCTCTCTTGGGTTAGCCTACTTCTCTCTTTTAGGAGGAGGGAGACGACTCTGTTAATTCTTTATTAGTATGCTTAGGAAGTAAGGTTTTTAGGGCCTGGAAGGAGGGGAAGCTCATATTTAAGAAAAAATCGCATTAATGATCTGCTCGAGCAAGAATCAAAAGAAACAAATGAATCCATATAAAATATATGTTATCTGGAAACCCCCATTAGGGGCTATGGAAAGTGACGCTTCTTTGCTTCAGGGACTCTCGAGTTCGAATTGGGACTGAGATCGTTTATTCCAAAACCCAATAAACCTGGGAAGCTATGCCGTCTTACTCAACCACATAAAAACGACAGTGATGGATGCAATTTATAAAGTCTTGAATAAGGTCTTTGCTATTTCTGAACATTCTTTTCTAGAAATGTTAGCACCTTAAGGCTATCTTTATCCTGAGAACCCTCGGGGATATTCAGAGACTCGACTAATGCTTCTAGGCCCATATTCGGAGACTGACCAATCATCTCTCTTACCCACTCAAACAAGAGTGATGGATGCAATTTATAAAGTCTTGAATAAGGTCTTTGCTGGCATATTCTTAGAGTGTTCTCACAGGTTCAGGAAAGGAAAAGGGACAAGTGCTACAACCATAAACCTGAGGAGCATTCTTATTCTTTGTCACCTACTGGAATATTCGACATGCGAGGAATAGCGTGAAAGGACTCTAAACGACTGGACAAAACAAACCGAGGCTTATTGCTCAATGGAAAGTGAACTACACAAGACGAAAGCAGCTAGTACCAGGTAAACTCATATAGGCCAAAGTGAAAAAGAAGAAAATGGTAGAGAAATTCGACATGGTGCTCACTAAACCTCTGGTTTACTGTGATTTACCCATAACCATCAGCGGCAAGGATTATCGAAGAGACCAAACCAATCCAGGTACACCACAAGTAGCCAGCTCCATTGCAAGCCCGGATTTGTGTACCCAAAAATCAGTCCAATAATAAGCTAGCAAACCAGCTCCTGTCATGTGCGATAGTCCCGGAAGTAGTAAGCCAGCTAAGATGTCATTCTTCTAGTCCGTTAGTGACAGTAGGAATGCCATTAGCTAGTTTCTACCCATCTCTCTAGGTTGGCATCGAGGGAGTGATCCCTAGATCATGAGACTTGGTTAGCCACTCCCCGGCCAAAGAGCCTATAGGATAAGGAGGCGGGGATCAACCATCCACTCTCGAGATTCGTATGGATCAATTGATCTTCGCATCCTGCCAGTTCACTAAGTATACTCACTCTACCCAGGGGAAACAAAGGCTGCACCACCCTAATGTGTGTTGCGTAGTAACTGCCTAACTGTCAGTTACGTTGTCAAACCCTTCCGAACAACAACTCGTCGGGCCGGGAGAGGACAAACTCTTGTTCTTGCTCCTCTTTCTTCGCCTCGGGGACGGAGGTCCTACGATAGGTAACAACAGGTACAAGCAACTTGACCGAAGGGGACCAACACTTCTACTCTTCCACCGAGGAGCCGTTCGAAGGGGGAAGCACATAACTAAGAGGGTTCAGACTTATACGATTCATGTTATCCCCCCGAAGCCCCTATCGCATGCTTGGAATTCCTGAATTCACTTTTTAACTAGAGGAAGAAGCTTCGCCAGAAGCGACTAGTCGCTTCCCGAATGCCCCTTTCCTTTACTACTAGGAGAGTCGCTAGCTTGCTTTATTATATTCTATAAGCGGAAAGCAATTAGACATGCTATGAAAGAAGCGTTTCATTGATGGCCTTCTTGTCTGCTATCGTGAATCACTACACTACTTTACTTGATTCACACAGTTGTCGCCAGTTGACACAAGGTGTTTTATATACAGTTTGGGGGGAGATGGGCGTCGACCCAACCATTACTTGGAAACAAATAGAATCATGAAAAACAAAAGAGTAAGTGGGATAATCAAGTTGCAATGCAATAAATCAATACTCAACTTCGTTAGTCTGGTTGAACAGCCTCCCAATGAGAGCGAGCCAAGACAGATGTAAGAGAATGTATAGGAATTTTCATCTTAAGATTTAGAATATATGGGTCTTATTATATTCCTTTTATTAGAATCCAATCTCGATGGAGGAATATCGTGGCAACGTAGACCTAAGTGAAGTGGTCATATTGGATCCTTGGGAACCATCACAAGTACGACCGCCATCTATTTATTGAAACGAGAATGTCGTGTTGTCCAGCGGAGCCTAAAAGCAGATGACTCGCGCAAATCACACCCTTAATTCATACTCATTATACTCCACTCACACCCGAAAGAAAGCTAGCTCATCTCTCAGACTGGATTCGGTCGTAGAGACTAATTGATCGGTCACCAACCTGCAAGACCATGTTACAGGAAAACGCCACTTTCTCTGTAGTTTTGTCACACAACAGCCCGCCTAGAAGAGCCACTCGATCTATAGTGTTGTCACACAAGATAAGCACGCCGCCCACCTGCTGGCCGGGCGAACCACCCTACCTTACTATAACATAAGGATAGAAGGGAGAAGGTTGTGAAGGTGGCCTCGTTATCCACACCTCCGGTTGGATGAATGGAGGACCGACCGACCCAGGTTTTCACGAGCGTTGGCGGGTTCTGGAGTGCCTGTCAATATTACCTTATTTTTTAATTCACTTGAAAGCCCCTTTTCTGGTAGACCTGGGCATGTTCCATGGCGTGAAGTCTCTTCTCATCTAATAGCTCTCATTTTGGGGATATATAAAAAGCTCTCTATCATCCACATCCAAATCTTTTTTTGGGCCCTGATGTTTCAGGGAATGGCGGAATCCATCTCTAGCAAGTACACAACTGGCACTAAATTGTATCGAGAGGCCCTTCTCATAAGATGTTGTAAGGGCCTTATTCGACGATTCACTTTGCTCCGCTCGACACCGGGATCACGCACGATGCAAGACTTTTTTTTATGCAGGTTAAAAAGGTGTGGAACTCCTTCTGGAAGACTCGACTAGTTTTTCCACCGAAAGTCTAGAAGATAAGGTGTAAAATGTAAATCACTAGGTGTTGGATTCCCCTATAGTGCCAAACTCTTGTTATTCATTACAGAATACTAGCTTCTATCACTCCTTGCTCGCGGAGCAGCATACCGGAAAAAAAGGAAGCTTTATTTCTCTTATCATACGCAATATCTCAATTGAAAGAGAATGTCATTCTCTCATTCAGCATGGTGTAACTTACACGTTGATGAGCACAATGCAATGCACGTCACGACCACTTTATTGAACTATATTACGAGATTTTTCTTTTTTAGAAAGATTGTCTGTCCTAAGTGATCAAAGAAACTTCAGACTAATATGTCAGGCGAGCGTCGAGCAGTGAGCTTGGAGAGTAGAGTCGAGGTAAGGTTAGGATTGATTACAGGGAATGGATGATGGAAGATAGAGATGGCAACTCTTCCTATGAAAATCCTGGAATGACGGTTCGGCCCCGTCCTTGGCCCCGAGGAGTGGTAGGCAGCACGAAACTTGAATCAATCTTTTGGCATATAATATATGGGCTATAAATCCACAGACAACATTCTGGAACTTCCAAACCAAAGAAATGCAACAGGAAATGAAATGTTACTGCGAAGTAGTGCGACCTCGTCATGCTTGCTTCTGGTGAAGCTTCTAGCACTAGATAATAGGCATGGTAGGATTACGAGGTCACGATGGAAGAGATCAAACATAGGAATAAGAAGTAATCCCATTACCTTTTTTTTCTTCATTTTTATAGAGGGGGATGGAGAAAGTAGACAAAACAGACTTGCATTTCTCATCTAACAAATATAGGAAAAGAATCATATTGAAAACGCTCCAAACCAAAGCCCTTCCTTCGTAGAGCCATGTATTGTAAGTGGTCCAAAAATGCCCGGAGCGAGCTCCTACAAATGATCTAGGCCTGTATTCGGAGTTTCCTTGGGGTTGGTCACGCGAAAGGATCATCGGATAGCTATTAAAGGCATAACGGAAGAAAGGACCGAGCTGATTCTATAGCTGCCTATTACTATAATAAGGTAAAAGATCAAAGAAGTCTCTCCGATCGATCCCATTCCTAGTCTTCGTACTAAGCCATGTTTACTACTTATGCTTTTAGAAAAAGAAAGTCTTTTTTGTGCTGAAGATTGAGTTCTTTCCTTTTTTTCTTTCTATAGTGGAAAGCGGCACATACCAGGGGGTAGCGACTGTTTATTAAAAACATAGGACTATGCTAAGTGGTAACACGATGTATAGAGTCTGACACCTGCCCTGTGCTGGAAAGTCGGAAGGAGAAGTGTTATAAGTGCGTAAAGGAGTTCACACACGACCACATAGTGAGAGAGAGAGATCCTTCGCTTACCTGTTTAACCGTGCCCTCCTATCACACCTATCTCCCTTTTCCTTCAGTCACATCCAGTCTTAGTTCTGCTTCCAACTACCGAGCTTGGACGTATAACAAGATTGAATAAGAGATATGGCATACGGGAATAATATTATAAAGATAATATAGGCTTTGTTACGTTTCCACATCAAAGTAAAATCTAGTACTGAGTTCTTTTTTCTTTCATTTAATGCCTACTGGTGTTCCAAAAGTACCTTTTCGAAGTCCTGGAGAGGAAGATGCATCTTGGGTTGAAATGTCACACCCCCGAACCAGACGGCGGAAACGTCCGAGGGCTATTGTGACTTAACTGAATACCATCACAATGATTATACATGAATCATAACATCATTCATCACCATGCATTGAAATATTACAACTGATATTGTTTACATTCGGTACATTGTTTTAAAAATTACAAATCCATAACATAAACCGTTCGATAATAAATTTAAGCAAAACACCATGACATCACTTGGTACTTATTCTTCGGTTTACCTGTTGCATGAGAATACAAGTATTTTGGAAAAACATCAACATATGAAATGTTGGTGAGTTCATAAGTAATGTTGTGAAAAATGATTTCTGTGAAGTTTGAAAAACCCAGAAAATCCGATATTTTCTGAAAAGAGTATTATTTATAAAAAAAAAGTGTGAAGATCCGTAAGTATGCTTGTCAATTTTTGTAAACATGTATAATTGTTGAACTTTGTATACATCACAAAAGTAAAAGTGTTGTTATAATCACGCATTAATGAAAATGACTAGTTTATAACTACCAATTACAAACGATCCTTTAGGCATCGTCCGTACTACTCACTTAATCCAAACACCCTGACTTCTCATAGCCCCACAACCGAGGAGAAAGAAGGGTATGAAGCCCCCTTTATTTCCATAAGTTGTTCAAGGCTATCAGGAATGCGAAAGGTGCTTGGCCCGACTCGCATTTGACTTCTCGACTTCATTAGCAGTACCAGTGGACCCTTGGGGCCCAACAACACAATAGAGTTATTGAAAGTCCTTTTACATGGAATTAGGTCATATAAGGCCCAATAACATGTAAGCGCGTTCCGTTCGGGCCTAAAGATCATGTTATTGGGCTAGCAAGGCCAAACAAGCACGATTTGAAACTATCAAGCCCAAAGATTGAATATTTACTCCTCGTAGATTTCGCGTGTTTATTGAAGTACTATTGTTTATTGATTTTTTATTTGTTATTGATTCGAGACCGAATCAATTCGTTTGATAACGATATTGGTGTTGAAAGTGTATTTGTTATTACGTTTTGTCGGTAGTCGTGGATCTCGTATTTTGTCTTAAGGGGTTTATTTGTTTAAAAGTAAGATTTTACATTTTTACAACCCTTCTTTGATAAAATTTGCACTTTTAATTCTTTATATAAAAGAATTTCCATTTTAGTCCTCAAACCATTTTTTTCTTGACACTTTAGTACCATAACTTATTGAAAAGACATTTTCAGCCCAAATTTACTTTCTAAACAGCTTAAGTCCTTCAAAAATGAAGTTTTCTCGGTTGGAACCCCCATTTTTGCAACTTTTACAGTTTTGGCCCAAAATGGAAAAGTTT
Organism: Lactuca saligna; assembly: GCF_052625555.1. NCBI lineage: Eukaryota > Viridiplantae > Streptophyta > Magnoliopsida > Asterales > Asteraceae > Lactuca > Lactuca saligna. The sequence goes on from NC_136421.1 coordinate 308,848,066, forward strand.
TGCATTTTTGATCCCTTTTGAATTTGAAAAACATTTTTGACCTTTGAAATGGTTTTAATACACTTGAAATCCCCTGTTTTACAGGAAGTTACATTTCCAGCCCCTCAAATTTAAAAATTTCGCAAATTGGAGCTTATTGGGCCGAAAAGCCCATTTTAGCCCATTAGGTTCAAAATTTACATTTTAAGCCCCTCAAAAATGTTGATATTCAAAAAAATTGTATTAGAAACGGTTTGGACCCTTTTCAACCTGCAGAAATTATAATTTGTTGTTTTGCGCCCTTAGTTTTGTATTTTTGACAATTTAAGCCCAAAAATGGGTTTTATGTCCAAATATGTTCATCCTAACCAAATGAACTATTTTTCTTGACTTCATTAGTGTAAAATGGTGTAAGTTATGTTTATTTCATCCCTCATGTTATAGATCTCGGTTTTTAGATACTTTTGGTTAACATATTCATCACAACACATGATATTACACACAAACATGCATCAAATCACACAAAGCATACATTTACTCATAGATCTACACATTTGCTTGTATTCTCCCCCATAAAAACTCATAAAAACCGAAAGAAAGGGGGTATGAAACTCACCTTGAGTTGTAGTTTCGGTTTTGAAGAAGATTGGAAGGAGCTTGATGTTGTTTTCGACCCTAACAAGCCTTCCTTTGATGATTTTGAACTTAGAGGGTTTCTAAAAGAGTGATCATGATTTTGCATGGATTAGAAAGAGATTTTTGATAAAACAAAGAACCTAGATCATAGATCCAAGCATGATCTTACCTTAGATGAAGAATTTGTGGAAATATCTTCTTGAAAAACCTTCTAAATTTCGAGAACTTGATGAAGAGTGGAGGGAGTTTCCTTGAGAGATTTGTGAGAGAAATGTATGTGTGTGTGTGCTTAGAATCGGCCGAGAGCAAGAGAGAGAGGAGAGAAGAGTGATTTTTGAAGTGAGTTGCATGAAAACATGAGATGGCATGGATGTTTGAAGTGTAATAGCCTAGATATCTTCCATGCAAAGATGAGGTGTCATGCAAAAGTCAACTTCTTCTTCTCCTTTTGCGCTTGGGATGAGAATTAGAGAGGAAGAGAAAAGAATTTGGGCCTTGTATGTTTAAGCCTTTTTCATGGTTATGTTAAGTGATGTTTGGTCCAAATAATCATAAATGTGAGTCTTATGACCTATTAGGGCTAAATTATGTTAATTATGGCCCAAAATGGTTCATATAATTAATTTATTTCATTCTACGCCCAATATGGCCCAAAATATTGAAATAAATGGAAGTGGGTCCAATTAGAGCCCATTTAAGAGTTCTAAGCCCAAGGTGGTCAAATTGGAAGCTTATTGGTCAATTGGGCCCAATAAGGAAGTCATAGTCCAAAATGGACTTAAACAAGAACTTCTAGGGTTTCCAATTTCTTATTGACTACTTGAAATGCTTGCATGGTGTGTTTGATTGAAAGTTTGTTGTCATAGAGTATGCATCATACATGCTCTTATGTCTTTAATTCATAATTTGACTTAAGTGTTGTAGTTACAAGGCACAAAAATTTCTAGTTGTGACATGAAAGAAATGGGATTGGGTTAACAGGCCCCTATTCCGTCGAAAAACAACCCCTTTTCTTTTTGTTTAGCCTGTTCCTATCAGATAAATTCTTAAGAGTAGAGGAAAAAAGTCATCCGTCATAGGCGGCCGAGGGTACCTTCCTAGAGGTTCTTATTAAAATGATACCGACGATCAAGACAATTCCCGTGAAAGTCTTTCATAGAAGTGAATTCTTCTTCTTATGAAGAAAATTACATTTCCTATTGATTTATCCCCTGGACCTATTCTGATTCTGAATTATCCGTCGCTACGTTGTTCCCAAGGACTAACATAATCGAAATAGCGAAATTCTTGGGTCATCTCCCTATAAAGACCCGCTTTCGCTACGGCTCCGGTGGGTTCCCTTAACCAAGCCACTGCCTATGACTCGCCACGTGTAAACAAGGAATTTCGTCAATCTAATATTATCTAATAGTAGTATATTAGGATAGATGGATGGATCTATCTTTCTATTTATATATATTACTAAAAAAGGATTTTTCTAGTGAAGTAGCGTAGTAAGAAGCCCTAGATCCTTGATTTGTCCAGGAAATGTCCTGGAAGTATCAGGAAAACTTCGTTCATTATACATGAGCGATGCGTATAAAAAAGAGAACTTTACGTACAATGAGTTGTTACAAATATTACAACTAGACATTCAGCGTGGTCGTTATCAGAAAATGATATTTGACTTCGCGTTAGAGGATGAAGGTTATTCATTTTAATTATCAGCCTTTCTGGTTTTCCGGGGTAGAATCTACCGTTGTGGAGTCTTACACTTCCACGAGCGTGATTTTTTCTAGAAGTTTTTTCAAACAAAAAGGGGTAGTTAAGAGCATCCATTTTTCCTTTTATATCTTATAGAAAAAAGAGGAAGTCTAGCGTCGGTCCTAAAAGGAAGATGCTTTGGGGCATTCGATAACTACCTAGTAGAAAAGTAGACATCTGCGGCCTAAAACTACACGAGTGGATAGATTTACGGCTACTACTTCCTGATCTTGGCTTCAAAGCGCCTTCATCATGTCAAGCTTCAGGCAACCGGTTGGCTCCAAAGGACTTTAGAAGAAGAGCAATGAGCGTGGTGTTGAACTATTTCAGTAAGCACCCCTTCCTATTTAGATTTCACCAAATGGATCAGGCTTCTAGAAAAATTATGCTCGTGGAAGTGTAAGACTCCACAACGGTAGATTCTACCCCAGATAACAAGTGGAGCCAACAACCCACTAAGACTAATGTATCTACAACTACATCCCCGAGCGGCAGTCAAACGGGGGCGTGAATGCGAGATGCCAGTGGAATGATCGGCCAAACAGAGGCTAGGGCTCCTTCCTTCCCACCACGTCCTTCCTTGTGTGTTGGAGATATAAAGTGAGTGCACCAGAAAAGAACGGGAACTAGGTCGATCTAGTCTATGTCGAAGCATCCGAAGCATAACTGCAAACTCACACAATCTTTGCCGATAGATAGGAGCATTCGGTGGAACCGGTGAACAACATTTGCTTCTGGATAGATGTGTGGGATAGAAAACTTCGTTCATTATACATGAGCGATCCATATATAAAAGAGAACTTTACGTACAATGAGTTCTTACAAATATTACAAATAGACATTCAGCGTGCTCGATATGAGAAAATGATATTTGACTTGGCGTTAGCGTACTAAGGTTATTCATTTTATTTACCCGCCTTTCTGGATTTCCGGGATGGAATCTACCGTTTTGGAGTCTTACACTTCCACGAGCGTGATTTTTCTAGAAGCCTGATCCAATTTGTGGAATCTAAAGATTCTTGAAAGGCGGATTGACAAGTGCAACGAGGAGACGGAGATTCCAAATAGTCTTTGAATAAGTAAGTGAAGGCTTGGCTTACGTGCTCAGCTCAAGCAAGAAGAAGCTAGAAAGTCAAGCCTATTGAATGGTGGCAGAGGGAGTGGAGGTCTAAAAGTCAAAAGAGAACACTGTGCAAAGGGTATGTGACCACAACACAATGTTGTCCCTTTTTTTTACTTTCTTTTTCTTCGCACTAGGAGTAGCTGTAACTTAGCAATTCGATTGTACTCAGATCGAACATGGCAATGAATGTCAAAGTGCTCTCCAGGACTTACTTCTTGATGAATGATCTACATTCTCAGGCCTTGGGTAAATGTCTACATTTGGGAGAATCTTACCGAACGACTTTCAAACCTGTCCTCTTCGCTTCACAAGAGATTGGATTTAGGTAAAAGGGACTTGTCGGCCACCGCTTTTATGTTCATTCATTTTTCCTATTAAAAAAATAAATAAATTTAGTCCCTGTGGTATTCAAAAAACTTTGGATGGGGTCCAAAAACTTTCTCACTTGCATGTAAGGTCCAAAATCAAAACATTTTCGTGATTTTGCTCCAAAAAAATTTGAAAAGACGATTATGCCATTTTATTTTCTTTTTTGTAATTTTTATAATTATTTTAATACTATTCTAATTAAAAAATAAAGAAAAAAGAAAAAAAATATCCCACACCCTACACACCGTCCCTCTCTCTCTCTCTCTCTCTCTCTCCACAAAACCCATCTTCATCATTCTAATTTTCAGAAAAAACGGAATATCACCACTACCATCTGATGAAACATTAAACCAGATTGATACACTCTCTTACTTTCTCTCTCTTCCTTATTCATACACATACATATAAGGCTGAATAAGATGAATATATGGGAACTAGATGAAGATGAAGAAATCAGGGGAAATATAAAGATGAAGATATTGTGTTCATCTCATAGCTAATACATAAATGCCAGAATTCAGGGGAAAGAAATAGATTTCTTGCCTTCAAACATGAACAGATGCATACACTCTAGAAATTGATATTTTGCCTTTAGATCTCATTTCGTCTTCAGATCTCGGTTGTGGAGACGGATTTTGATTAGGGTTAGACATAGATACGACGACATCATCGTTTGAAATCCTAACATTCTTCAAAATGGCGGCGGCGGTTGATTGCTAGTGTTTTTAGCGATTGATTCCTTATCCAGATCTTGAACGAAAACCATTATCAACAGCTTGAAGCATAACACAAACGAGAAGGGCAGCGGCATCAGGTTTCGACTGAGGATCTGGAGATCTTTCTGGTGAAGACGGACACCCTTTCATCCCTTTCTCCCTCTGTTAAAATTGAAGACCTAACTTTACACCTCTTCGGTATATGCTTAAATCGAGAAGTTTATTCAAAATGTTGATTATTTTAAGAAATCAACAACCCTTTCATTCATCCAAGATAGAGAGAGAGAGAGAGAGAGAGAGAGAGAGAGTATCGGTAGGGGTGGGGTGGCCCAATTCTTTTATTTTTAATTTTTTATTAATAAGTTGTTAACGAAAATATTAAAAAAATACAAAAAAGAAAATAAAAATGGCATAATCGTCTTTTCAAGTTTTTTTGGACCAAAATCAAAGAAATGTTTTGATTTTGGACCTTCCATGCAACCCCGAAAGTTTTTGGACGCCATCCAAAGTTTTTTGAATACCACAGGGACTAAATTTGCAGTTTTGTCTAAAAAAAAGAAAAGACCACCGCTTGAACTAACTTTCAACGCTCGAACTCTAGAACGAAATTCAAGTCATTGCTCATTCCCTCTCATGCTTGCTATAACAATTCCGTTGCATACTAGACTTGTAATATTGAGAGAGATCAAGAATTCTCACTCTTTCTTAGATTCCTGGACCCAATTCAATTTAGCGGGATCTTTCATTCACATATTGTTTCCACCAAGAATGTTTTATAAAAGTTTTTGACTCCCGAAGTTGGAGTATCCTACTATCACACAATTTACAGGGTTCAACAAGCAATCGATATTTCATGATCAAGGGTGTAAGACTCTTTGGAGTAGCAGTCCTTATATATCGTATTAACAATCGAAACATGGTCGAAAGAAAGCTCGTAGTACCCCCTTTTCTTGATCCACCCTTTTCTTAGCTTTGGTAGTGAATCACCTACTAAAAAAAGGGGCAGGCCCACACGCCTTAAAGTGCTCATACCTTTGCTTTTCAAGGAGAAGCGGTTGAGAGCAATTGAGAAGAGCTACTCAACTCAAAGACGAGAGGAAGCGAGTGAAAAGGAAGGATAGGGGAGGAAGATGACTATCTAAAGCCGATAGTCCAGTAGGTCCTTGTAAGGCGAGTGGAAGGAAGTGACCCGACCGATAGATTGAGGAAGTCGGACAGGTTTGGAGGTAGTGCTTCCTAAGAGAGATGATAACTGCACCATTCAAGATCAATGCTTGCATCTGGAGATAGATGGGCGAAAGCCCTTGAAAGTGGAACTGATTCTTATCTGGTTGTTCAAAGCCCTCCCCCTCTTACTAAGACTACATAATGTACTTGTGAATTATGGCCAATTATTAATAGCAATTTCAATTATAAATGCATTTTGTAGCATTTGACTGCGTACCATTGAAGGCTTTAGCCGCACACTTGAACGATAACCCAGAAAGTCAAGGGAATGATTGGATAATTGGTTTATATAAATCCTTCCTGGTTGAGACCATAGGTAAAAATAAGATTTCCAAAAATTGACAAAGTAATATTTCCATTTATTTATTAAAAGAAACATCCCTTTTGAACCAAGAATGGATTTTCCTTGATACCTAACATAATGCATGAAAGGATCTTTGAACAACCATAAATTCGCTTGAATATTTCGCAGAAAACCAGCTATATCTGATCTTGGCAAGCCTTTCAACCCTAGCCACAAGTCATCCTCGTATTTTGCCACATGCGTGGGTTCGGTCCTCCAAGGCCTGTTAGAGCTCTCTTCAACCTGCTCATGGCTAGATCGATCGGTTTCGGGTCAAATAGGAAGAACTAGAAGATTCCACCTCTGGAAAGTGCCTACACCTAATGTCAAGGGATGTCAATGGAGGGGATCATAGTCTTTCAACTCATCTGGAATATCACGGAGTAGCTTCGTGCCCATGTTCTGGTCCCAATAGTGCGAGTACTGACTTGTTCGTATAAAAGAAGAGTCCTGACTAGTATACCGTCTGCTATTCTTACTAAATCTCAAGATTGAATTGGTAGTTCTACAATTGAACACGATATGGGAACTATACAAATTGAACACGGTATGGGTAGGAGTCAAATGGAACATAGAATTGTTTGTAGTCAAATTAAACATAGCATTGTTTATTGATAAGGGATTATTCTCGACTGTTTCCAATATCAACAAGGTAAGGTGAGGAGGCTCTCTAACTAGACCCCGGGGCTACGCCCGTTTCTGCTTTAGTAGTGGTCTCTATTTCTCTGGTACAGTTGTTTCTGTAGTTGCAACAATGCAAACTAGGTTAAAAGCGGTAGATAGCCTGGTTCCTATAGGCTGTGGTCAGCGAGAACTTATAATCGGGGACCTAAAGAAGAAGGGTCCTGAATCAGCGCATGGAAAAATTCGCAAGCAGGAGAACTTTACTAACCTGCCGCTGGTTACTTTATAAGGGATCCGCAGGAGAGTAGATGCGAAGGTTCGAATCAAAAATCTTCGTGAAACAGCCCCCGGTCACCATAGCATGTCGGGAATAAGGGGAGACTTACTTCACGTAACCACTCCCTTGGGTGAGGATAGAGACAAAGATAACTAGATCAATGTCTTCTGTCTTCGTCTTCTAGAACCTTTAAGGAAGATGCAAAAGACAGTACAAATGATAAGAGCATCTTCCCCTTATATATTGCCCAAAATATATAGAATCATGGAATTCTCCCTGACACAGGTGAACAAGTAGAGTATATTAGGTCCCTTGAGAGAACCATGTCGAAAAAACTCGACCGGAGACACGGTCGAAGCACGCCCGCCTAGTGTGCTTCTTTCGTGACATGCTCTGGTCCCCCACCTCTAAGGGAGGTTCTAGAATGCTCAATGCTCAACTTTTAAACATTGTCACCTTTAGTCCCTGCTGTTTCAATTAATTCATTTAATCCTAATATTAGTTCCAAATTAATTTTTGATTAAATATTAATTAAGCAATATGATTTCTAATTAATATATTATATCCATAATACATTAATCAATCATTTATCTGGATTTCAAATTAATTTATTAACCAAGTAATAAATTAATAAATCATTCTTCTCTCTCCAACAATTATCCTATTCAATTGTCACGTTTGAAGGCAACCCAAAAGGAAATTGCTACTATCAGTTCAAGTACATACAAATTATAGTTATGGGATTAGACACCTAATCCAACAGTCTCCCACTTGGATAAGTCTAATAACTATAGTTGCAAGTATAACTTCAAAATCTGACTAGCAAATTTTAGCTACCAAAAACCGTTGTCGAACTCTGACCTAGTTAGTGACGTGTCCTTAGAGAAGGGATAAAATATTCATCCATTCTACAAGATATCGTATGGACATGAGACATGGATTATAATAAATCTCTGTCAAATTGTTGTTTCCCGAATTCCGAGTTATGACAAATGACAATAGACTTCAGTTGAACACATCAACTTAGTCCACGCTTGGCCAAGAGCTTAGGGTGTCATCAGTAAATCATCGAGGACCCCACATATATCGCTTTTATCCAACATTGGATAAAAGGAAGGGATAAAATTCGACTCATATGCTTGCTCTATTTACTCATAAAATCAAACACAATGATAGGTTTTATAACACCAAGTTACTGGTGCGTTTACATATCATCACTGTGAAACCGACATGTAAACTGAAACGATATGTCTCCGTTTCAAGAATATAAGATATTATCATCTCACAATCACTCGTGATAAAATCCATGAAGTGATTCATGTGAGCGTGAGTTTAATCCAATACTCAAATCTTATTGCAGGAGCACTCATGAAAATTGCAACAAACCTTTGCTATGTCTAAACGCTTTAGATAATCCACAGTTGGATTCATGACAGTCTTACCTCATTACCTACTTCCAAATTATGATTGACTGTGGATATTAGAATAAAGTAGTTATTTGGGAAGTCAAAACATACGAAGTGAAACACAAGAATAATCGAATTCAATATGGCCTCAACACTTTGAGTATAAATAAAACAACTTTTATTTAATCACCATATTGATTATACATTATTCATTGTATAATGTTTTGGATAATCAACTTAATACTTGAATTGAAACAATAGTCATCCTATGCTCCAAGCATGTACACTATGTTTAGCTATGGTCCCTACTTTTTAAAATAGATGAATTGAACACACTTTCAATGATACCATTTCACAATTTCCCAATCCTTATCATAAGTGTAAGAATACCAAATTCTTGCCACTACTAGAATATGTTAGATTCTAACATTTTACGCAATGAACCTTTTATAATGACATAACACAAAAGTCACCAAGACTTTTCCAATGAAATTACAAAGTGCTCTATTGTTACAAGACAACTCCACATAAATGAAGTCTCACATTCAAAGCATGGTTGTAGAACTCGTTACTCGGTACCTGTTCGGACGACTACCGAGTAGGGAGTATTCGGGAGTACTCGGATTTGGTAATTCATTTAGAAATATTTTTAGGGAACTTATATATGTCAGAGTCATAACTTAAAATCTTAATTTGATTGAAATATATAACAAAATTAAATACATGTGAATACACAAAAACTGGAAAAACACATAATTGTTTCACTTCGTGAGTTATTACTGAAAATTTATGATATATATATATATATATATATATATATATATATATATATATATATATATATATATATATATATATATATATGTAGTACTAATCACATGTGTGTGTGTTAAATAATAAATCGTTAAGTATATTATACATAGTAATCACCGAGTTCACCGGGTTTGACAACACCGCTTAGTCAATTAATTAGGGGCCGATCGGGGAATACTTAGGATTCTGTAACCCGCCTCGGTAAGCGGCCGAGTAGCGAGTACTCGACTAACTCGGCGAGTTTTACAACACTGATTCAAAGTATACTCCTTTGAACATCATTCTTGCATAAAAGTTTCTAATCTACACAAATTCTAAATATTCAACTCCCATTCTGGAAACATTTCCATATTTGCTATATGACAAATCATTTTAAATAGAATCCTACCTATTCATAATAATGTCAATATGGTCTATTCATTACTATACTTCTAACTGCCCACAAGCGACCAACCCTTAGCGAACCTTAGATTGTCCTTGACAGTTGTGTAACTTGCTTTAGCCATATCCAGTTTTAGTCATTTTTTTATAATTAATATTGCTAACTCGCAACATTTAACATAATAATAATAATAATAATAATAATAATAATAATAATACTACTACTACTACTACTACTACTACTACTACTAATAATAATAATAATAATAATAATAATAATAATAATAAAAATAATAATAATAATAATAATAATAATAATAATAATAATAATAATAATAATAACAATAACAATAACAATAACAATAATAATAATAATAATAATAATAATAATAATATTAATAATAATAATAATAATAATAATAATAATAATAATAATAGTAGTAATAATAATAATAATAATAATAATAATAATAATAATAATAATAATAATAATAATAATAATAATAATCATGCTCCAATTAACATGATAATTATATTTCTACCTTCATAACACTTATGCTCCCACTAGCTTTGACATGTATTCAGAAAACAGTTGGACATCTAGAAATCAATACTTATTGACTTTCTTACCAAATTTCAAATTTTTGATACGTGATGCTTCGATAAGACTTTATCTAAGCTCATACACCTTTTATTAGAAAGCACATATGTATGTCTAAACTATATAAAAACTTATATTAATAAGTTCTAACTGTTCAGACTAATTGCCAAATATCACAATTAGAACCATGAAGAGAGATGCCGTAATCATGATCGGATTTGAGAATGTATTTTTCACAATTTCTATCTCCTTAAAATCTTCCTAGTGAAAGTATTTCCTCACAATCATTTTCATGAAGGAGAGAAACCTTATGACACTTAGATTTTATGGTGTATGTGTTTCTATCCATGTGAATTCGTCATAACCATAGTCATAAGACAAGGTTGCGACAAATCCAAAACCATATGGAATGAACTTGTTCAATATCTATTTCTTTCCATCTAGCAACACAAGGGCTTACCATGTCTTCCAAGTAGTGAAGTAACTCACCCATACAGATTAATGAACTTTCACCAATCAGGGTGCTTTGCTTTATGCAGTGAATTCAGAACGCATAGTTAACTTAACTGGAATGGCACAAAAAAACAAGATATGTCAACACGATAGGTTATAAACCTCAAGTTTTGTGCTAGTGATAGACAATAGGTTTATTCTTGATTAGTTCGTGAAGCTATTCAAGACCATTAAGACTCCCATTGACCTATTGACATATAAGATTCTCTTGTCAAGAAACATTGCTTGACAAACAAATATTCAAGAGTTAGTGCGGATTCTTATCAAGACAAACACTTCACACAATTCGTCTTGGTTGGTCTTTATCTTATCCAAGACATCACAATTTACCAATTTCAAACGTGCAGTAGTAAGAAACCTTTCTACTCCATATTTGATGAGTGTTATAAACCTTCTGAAGATGATGTCACTCAAATCACATTCTTGGAGTACGACTCTAAGACTTGATTTTTGGAACCAAGTATGATTAACCTTTTGATTTAACCATTTCAACAATTATCGATTCCTCTTCTTAGTCATACAGGTGCACTAAAGGTGTCCTTAGAGGATCAATTGTGATATGGTTTCATAATCACTAAGACAATCATAAAACATGATACTAGAGTACTCTCCTTTCCTTTCAGATTGGAGAAACTTTTATCTTTCTACCTAATTGATTCTTCTTATTCGTTCAGCCATACATTGAGACTTTTCAATGATTTAGAATTACACTTAATCTTGTAAGCATAACCATATTTACTAAACTTTTAGCTAATCATGACGAATATTCTTACCGTTCTTTGTGGTGGACTTAACCTAGTGCACAACAATTCATAGTAGATCATTTAGTCCTTCACTTGACTCACATAGTTATGTGAATAAGGAATTAGTCTTAATTTCACAAATACGAAGGTTCTCATTCATCATACAATACCAGTTGCATGATTCCAAGTTTCTATTCAATTGAAACTTAGGTGATGAGAATCATTCCTTATTTGGTAAATTTTCGACACTACCACAAAAAACATTACTAATAATCACATTCATTTTCAATACTGCTAACAATAGAAACATACAAACATCAATTTTCACAAATTCCATTGAAAGGATACATAATTAAGACAAAAATCAAAATTTTATTTTATTTATAGAAAACGTGGAAAACTTGCAATTACAAATAAATACTATGTTACTAAATATTCCTAAGCAATCTATCATAACTTCTAAGTAGTAGCTCAAAAATCCGATCATCGAACCATGCGATTGAAATCCATTTCTTCGCGATTAGACTCAGCCTACTTCTTCCTTTAAGCTCCCTCTCTTTTCTTCTATCCTACAAAACATCAAAAATGCAATCTTATCACATCATGTATTAAGAATCTATAAATAGGAACTTAATAGAGTTAGATAGTGGATTTACCTGAAGCAGAGTCATACATCTTGACTCTCCCATCTTCGCGATCCTTCAGGTAGATATGGCAGCTTCACATCCAATGCCCCTTCTCTTAACAGTAGAAACAAATAAACTCTTTTGGAACAACACATGGGACAATCACAGATCCGACCTTTCTCTTTATCATCCGGTTAAACGGTTTGACCATGGCCAATCCCTTTCCTTTAGGAAGAGAAGACTTTTCTGGACTTCTAATGTTACCATTTTCAATGTCCATGAAAGTTTGGGAGGTTGGTATACCAGTCAAATTTGCTTTACCAGTGTGCCAAATCATTTCTAATTTAGTAGCAATAAGCAAATAGGTAAGATCAATGAGGGTCTCGTGTGGTCCATAATATAGTAATCTTTAATGAACTCACTATATGATTCCGGAAGTGATTGAAAAACTAAGTCAACAACTAACTTCCTTGACACAACCACACCCAACATCCCCAACTTGTCAATATGCAAGTTCATATCCAATACGTGAGCACATATAAACTTTCCTTCTTCGTGTTGGCTTGCCAATAGGAGTTGAGTGACCTTGAAATTTTTAAGTCTTCGAATATGTGGGTTAGGGAGCACTATTGGAGTAGGTGGAGGAAGTGAATCATGATTTCTGTTTCCACGATCCAATTACGGAACATCATCTTTATGTGGAAAGCATTTTCCAAAGGATTCGGGAAGATCATAGTTATTAGATTTTGACATCTACAAAATGGTAGAAATTCAGGTTAGTTGATTCAACCCTTAATATAACACCAAAAGGAAATATTATGGCTAGGATCAAACACAATATTCTACAACTCGGAAGAGAGATGTCGTAATACAACTGCATAATATTTGAAGGTAGGTAAATGATGAAAATTAATATTAGGTTTTAAATGAATTAAAACTCCTAGATCTTTTGAGATTCAATGAACTTTTCAATGGAATATTTAATCTTTATTATGCCCTTCAAGTTTGTGACTGGCATATCGAGGATCACAAACAATGTGTGAATAATAATGCAGATTAGCTTGTTACTCTCGAAGAAGTTTATCACCTAATCAATGTGCCGGTTAACCACACACACTCCATTGATCTATGATAATCTACGAGCTACCCATTGCCATCCTCCATTGGTCCCATATTAGTGTGCCGGTTAACCATACATGCTCCACTAACGACCAACAATGTGCAATGTGCAATTTCATGGATTAGCACCAAATTCATATTTTTTATCTGAAGTAACTAAGATTTGGGAATTTATAAAAGTGTTTAGTTACTTCGTATTTCAATATACTTATAATGGAAGGTCGTGTCCTATCCTACCCGTTCGGCTAATGATCATCCTCTGGTCAAGGGTATGGTGGGTAAGAATGGATACCCAATGATGGTCATTTTACAGGTCGCTTCCTTAAACACTGTGACAACCCGATATTTCAACTCTTTGTAGTGACCTAAAAAGTCAAGTATTGTAACCACTTTTGAGTTAATAAAATTAACTTTGATAATAAAATGTCCAAAAAGTTTCTATTTAAATTCTTCTATGTTTAAATGTCATTAAACCATGATCGTACGTAAAAAGAACGCCCAAATCCGACTTCGTATATTGAAGTTATGATTTTTCCAAGTTCGGCTTAGCAACAGACAACTAAAAACTCGAATCGGAGATCGAGCGACTTTTGGCCGGAATGACCTAAACGAGAATCGAAGGTCTTGACAATGGTATTTCAGCGGTAAAAAGTCTGGCAAAAACCGACGTCAGATAAAGAAGTTATGAATTTTTAAAGAAATTCCTTAATCACGTCATTTTAATAAATAAATAGTAAAAATAATTTCGGAATTTGCCAACGGAATCTAAACGAAAGTTGTAGATCGTAGTCTCACCATCGCGGGGATATAAAGAACGTCGAAAACGGAGTTCGTATGAAGGAGATATGATTTTTTGAATTTATTTAATAAATTATAATTAAATTTAAATAAAAAATGCTAGTAATATCCGAAGGGGTGTCAGCGTCCTCATCCGAGGTACGCGCCGCGTAACCCCGTACGCCCCGCGTACCCGAGGGCCTTGGCCTCGGATCGTCCACGTCGCCCTATGCGAAGCTACCGACCCGTCCCATCTGACTCGCCCCATCCGCCCCATCCCGTCCGAAGTGCGTAAGCGATGATGCATGGGTACGCGCTGCGTACGCCCGTACGCCCCGCGTACGGAGGCGGTTCAGCACCCCTATAAAAGGGATGCGAGCCTTTCCGAAAAATTTGCTCATTTTCTCTCTTTCTCTCACGATCTTGCCTCGATTTCCGTGCCCGTTCAAACCCGAAGCTCTGGTCTTTTTGCTCAAGTCCCGAGGGTTGATTTTACTCTCGAGATTCCCGAGAATCCCGAGAAAAATCCGTTTCCCGAGACGAAACTCTGCCCGGTTTTCCATCTCGCTATCTTCAAATTTCCAAGTGAGTTCATACCCCTTTAATCAACCTTTGAAATGCTTTTAAATGTTTTAAATACTTTATGGGAGGGGATACAAGTTAAACACTTACAGTTATTACATCAATCACATGTGATTAATAACTAGAAAACCAATGATTTTATCACTGTTCAAACTGTTTATCAAACTGTTTCACTTCAAAATGTTTTACAAACTCTTCTACTTATCAAATGCTTTTATTAAACTTAGTTTTACTTCTTATAAATTGCATGCCCATATATGTATAAATATATAAGAAATGTTTAAAGGGCTTAGGAAGGCTATCCACCCTATTTCCTTTTCGCGCATTGAGATGTGGTCTGGTGGGATTTCGGGTAACCATCCGAAGGTCGTTTCAATATTAATTATATATCAACTATACACATATAGACATAAAAGTACTTCCATACTCATACTCATAAACACATCATTAATAAGTTACCATCGGGGTAACACAGGAGCATACTACTACAATTTCTAGATCAACGGGTCAGTTCATTCAGGAGTCAATACTTATTACTAAGAGAACATATACAACGATACTAGAACAAGTAACATTATATTACATATACACGAATACGTTAACAATTGTGATCCACTGTATGGGAGCATGTCTTAATTGTCATGACCCGAGTTGTAGCCAGAGTCTCTTGGAGGGAGAGCGTGAGTTTGCGTATAGATCTATACTGGATTGACTATCCTACACCTCGCTGCTAGCTACAGCGGGACCGACAGGTCTGCGGGTGCCAAACGTCATACTTATTTTTGACTATACGTTGTCGTTGTTAGCAGTCGATAGTATGGTGCAAATTTATCACATGATACCTTAATATAAACCCGGTTTAAGGTAGTTAGTGCAGCAGTAGTTCCTATAAAACAAAACTACAGTACTACAATGATTTACCCATTACATTTTGGTGATAACCTCACGTAAACTTTAATGTACAAACTATATTTTGTTAAAAGATAGTTACACTTGGGAAATTACACACTTTTACATCAAACGAGCATACAAAACAGTTAAGCCTTGGTAGAAGGCTACTTTAACAGAAAATATAGGTTTTTCTGAGAGATTCAAACTTTTACAAACACTTACATACATTTACAACTCATACTTGTGATAGGTTCAAATGTTTTGATAACAAACCTCGACACTAAAACACTTATGAACTCACCAGCTTAATGCTGACAAACTCTTTCAAAATAACTTGTATTCTCAGGTCATCAGTAGACAGGTATCGATGCCAGCTTTTGAGAAGATAGAGCGCATTCAAGACTCATCATATTATTTTGATTTACATTATATTTTTGGTGTCTAAAACTGTACATAACACGCTTGTATTAAAATTATATATTTAATGCAATGGATGATGTTGTTTGCTTATTTACATTTATTGTGTTGTGATACTTTACATGACGTCCTCCGCCCCAGAACGTTTCTGCCGTTCTTGGTTTTGGGGTGTGACAGATTGGTATCGGAGCATTGTTTATAGTGAATCAAGTATATCAACCCATAAAAGATATACTAAACTATAAACCCATTTGGGATTAAAACACTCTGACCAAGAGTCTATACTTTAAATACTAAAATAGTTAATTAAGTATACTAGTCTGCATTCATACTAAAACCAGTGTCACAACGACAAGAACAAAAGTATTACGATTGGTAAATATCACAGGTAAGCTAGGGGATGTATGGTCAGTCCTGGGAATGGCATAGCCTGATCAACTATGCTGGTCCGAGGAGTGATTAGCATGTGCCCTAGAATGGTTGTGATGTGTTAACAAGTCTAAAAACTTACCAACAATACCACAAGAAGATCAGTAGAACTTAAACTTTAAATACTATAGGTGTATTTTGTACTACTAGTTACACGTATACTATATTCTTATACCTCTCTTCTCGCGTAGATCTAAATGGCTGGATTACAACACGGCGACCCATACTTTCCAAATGAAGGCAATACCGGGTGGATCGATGAAGAGCCCGAAGTTGAGCATCGAATCCCTTTGGATGATCACCTCGCAGAAGGCTTTTCTAATGGATCCAACTCCGAACCTGAAGTCAAAAACCTACCGCTCGTAGGTCAAGCCCCGAACAACAACCCTCGGCCAGTTTTTCCAGGTCCTACTCCCTTGTGGGCAAACAACTTGAATCGCTGGAGTGATGAACAGGGTCAACCCTTACCATACTTTGGGGACCGAAGCTTTTACAACGTCAGCGATGGTGGCTCTGCTGACCGAGCTCTGCCTGTCATTAGCCGCAGAATAGCTCTTAATGTTGAGTAAGGTCGAGCAGCCATCGACCGGGTCATGGAGATTGATGCCCACTCAGGTGTCAACACAGTCTGCATCCACCGTCTTGAAGAAGACATGGAACGGACCAGGAGAACCAATGAAACCCTACAGCAACATCTGGTTGCCTCTCAAGCAGAAGTCATGGAACTCCGAGCTCGTCAATGGGCTCATGAGCGACACCTTCAAGAGGTGGTCCGTCAAATGAGAGACCTCAGGGTTCTCCCGAGGAATACTCATCGCCGTTAGATGATGTCTAGTACATCTCTGTCTTTTGATTTAAGAATAGCCTTTAACATTTGTGCTTTAAATAGCACTTGTCTGTAAAATATTCCTAACTTTCAGTACTCTAATTAGGAATCTAAGAACTGTCAAACTTTTCTATATGGTATGAGGTAAGACCGACTGTTAGGTCGATTTTCCTTAAACTTATTGTTGGAATAGTGTCTAAGGCTGCAACTATATTAGGCAAGTATTTGATCCGGTTGTGCATGGTCCTTTTGGGTTGCCTTCACCATAGCAACTTGATGGATGATTTGTTAAGAGAGAGTAGATATTATAAGGAATAATATATGGTTATTTGATTAATATAAGTCATAGATTAATTGGAATTAATTTGGTGACTTAAAGAGATTAATTAAATAAGAGGGTATAAACTGTCAATTGTTTGATAGTTACACTTTAGACTATAAATCCTTATCCTAGATAGGATGGACGATTTCTAGGGTGTGGATAAGCCAAAATCGTCCATAGGGTTATCTATGGAATGGATTTGGATAGCCTTAAGAGAAGATTATCCAATTAGGGTTTAGGTTGTAACCCTTAAGGAGTCTACAAGTATAAATAGACCCTAGGGGTGAGGGAATTCGACACACCATCTAAAGTAGAGATACTCTGGCCGAATTCCTCCCCTCTCCTCTCTCCTAAATCATCTTGCTTGCTATTGGTGTTTGTAAGCCATTAGAGGAGTGACATTTGTGACTCTAGATGCTCCAAGACAACAAGATCAACAAGGAACTCAAAGGTATGATTCTAGATCTGTTTCAATGTTGTTATTTAACCTAATTAGCCATTAGAAGTCTTGGATTCAAAGCATGTTTAATTAGAAAGCCTAGATCCAAGCATTAGGGTTTTGCATGCGCACATAGGAAAGTTCTTATGGCTAAAACCCATCAGTGGTATCAGAGCCTAGCTTGGTTTTCTTTAAATTGTTGCTTGATTAACTGAAACAACCCTGCAAAATTCGATTTTGGGTTTATGAGTCATGTACTCGGCGAGTTCCAAAGTCGACTCGGCGAGTAGGCCTGTACTCGGCGAGTCCGAGCGTCTGGATTAGGCAAAACCGGGATTTTTTCATGTTTATCTTATGGAAACTTACCTTAATCATATTATATCAACCCTAATCCGATTTTTTGATATATATGACTATTATCTTGATCAAATTAAAGATATTTATCATCTAATAAAATATTTAATTTCCTTATGTGATAAATGATTAATTATGTTGAAAATTATCTTAAAAGAAATCATGGATAAATCAAATAAAGATAATTAGGATATTAATTGTTAATTGGAATTATTTGTTATTTGATCCTTCATGTTTTAAATGTTTAAAACCTACCCTAAAGTTTTGAAATTTATAACTTAAATTTCAAACCCTAGATTTAAAAGGTTTTAAAATACAACCCTATACTAATATGATATTACTTGAATAATATATATATGTATAACTAAATGCTAGTCTTACCGTTAGTAGGCCTCATTCACGAAGCCGATCTATAAGGTGGGTATAAGGTTGCGGCCTATAAAATGGCACTTAATGGGTGTACACTCACACCCACCACTTGCTTGATTGGTGGAGGGTCGTTAGCCGAACGTGTACGATAGGGCAACCTCATCTTCTCATTAAAAGTATAATAAGAAATACAAAGTAACTACACGTTTTTAAAAATTTCCCAATCTTAGTTACTTTAGGAAAAGTGAATTGATGCAATCCCATGAAATTACACTTTGCACCTTGCTAAGAAGTTAGTGGAGTGTGTGTGGTTTACTGGCACACTAATTGGTTCTAAGCGAAGGTGGCAAAGGGTGATTCATTGTTTATCATAGTTCGATGGAGCGTGTGTGGTTTACCGGCACATCGAATAGGTGATCGTTACAATGAAGGCACCATGTGAATTTGCATGGTAATTCACACCCGCTTTGTGATCCTCGGCATCCCAATCACAAACGAGAGGGGCATATCGAGATTTAAACATGCCATTGAATAGTTCAATGAATCTCATCCGAACCTAGGAATTCTCAAAAACACTTAGGACTAATAGTTTAAGTTTTGTAATGGAGAATTAGTGAATCGTCATTCACTTACCTTCAATTTATTTGCATGTTAGATTACGGCATCCCTTTTCTAGTATGCAAATGTTATTGTTGGATCCTAGGCCTAATTTTTCTTATTGGGTGATAATTAGGGATTCTTATTCTAATCTATCTTTCTCCTTTTCTAATTGAAGACGTCGAACGCAAAGAACGCTGCTGCTAGTTCTTTCACGTTGATGAGCCTTTGCCAAAAGGTCACCTTCGATGGAACGAACTGTAGCGAATGGATAAGATGCATTCGCACCATTGCTCGCTATGAGGATAAAGAGTATGTCCTCGATGAGAAGCTTGAGAAAATCAACCCCGAAGTTGCTACTCCCGAAGAAATCACCGCCTTTGAAACTCATGAGCGAGATGCAACGAAGGTACATTGCATCATGATCGCCACCATGAACTCCGAATTCCAAAAGTCCTACGAGGACATGTATCCATACGAGATGCATCAAGACTTGTTGGAGAGATACCACCAAAACGCTAGACAAGAGCGTTACGAGATTTTCACTAACATGATCTCCGCTAAGATGGGTCATGGAGAATCTCTTACCGTGCACCTGCAAAAGATGCAAAGGTATGTCGACCGCCTTCGCAAGTTAAATGTTGACTTTGGTGAAGACTTGGCGATCGACATGGTGCTTCACTCTTTGCCTCCAATGTACAACCAATTTAGGATGACCTACCACATGAACAAAGAAGAGGTCACCCTAAGAAAACTCCAAGGTCTCTTGAGGGTCGCTGAGAGCAACTTCAAGGACAAGTCTGTTGCACCTACTCCCAATCCGTCCGCTGCTCCTGTCTTGGCTATTGATCAAGGGAAAGGAAAGAAGAGGAAAGCTTCATCGAATAACTATCGCAAGGTGAAAGCCCGAGATGGTGCCTCTTCTAGTGGGACCAAAGTTGATCCCGCTAAGCCCTGCTCCAACCCAAAGGAGGCAGAGTGCCACCACTGCCACAAGATAGGACATTGGAAGAGAAGCTGCCCGGATTACCTGCAAGCAATCAAAGAAAGAAAGATCAAGCCATCTTTCGTAGGTATATACACAATCAAATCTAACGATTCTAATCATGCTATTTCTTGGGTTCTTGATACCGGTTGTGGTTATCACATTTGTTCTAATGTGCAGGGACTAAGAAGAAGTAGGGATGTAGAGTAAGGAAGGATCAATCTAATCATGGGGAACAGAAGATCGTCGCCTGTGACCAAGATTGGAGTGTATTCTTTAGTGCTTAGGAATAGTTTGGTTTTAGATTTGAACAATTGTTGCTATTCGCCAGAAATGGCTAGAAACGTCATTTCATTTCATGGTTTATATAGACAAGGATTTAGATTTTCTTTTAATAATGAGAATGGTTCTATTTTGGGTTATCTAAATGGTGTCTTTTACTTTGAAGCTATACCATGTAATGGAATATATGAAACTGTTATGATTGTTGATAACTTAGGAAATGATGTTTTGAATATTGATTCTTCCACTAGTATGGATAAATCATCCTTGTGGCATTGCCGTCTTGGACATGTCAACAAGAAACGCATAGCCCAACTCCAAAAGGATGGAGTGTTGGAGTCATTCGACCTTAGGGAAGATGACACATGCGAGTCTTGTTTACTTGGAAAGATGACTAAGTCACCCTTCACGAGTACTTGTGAAAGGGGTGAGGGGCTATTGGACCTAATACATACCGATGTATGTGGACCCTTTAGATCAACCACGAAGGATGGGAACCGCTTCTATGTGACTTTTACCGATGACTATAGTAGATATGGGTATATCTACTTAATCAAGCAAAAGTTAGACACCTTTGAAAAGTTCAAAGAGTTCAAGAATGAAGTGGAGAATCAATTGGGCAGGAAAATCAAGATGCTTCGATCCGATCGAGGAGGAGAGTACCTAAGTCTTGAATTCCACGATTATCTCAAGGAGTGTGGAATAGTTTCGCAATTGACGCCTCCTAGGACACCGCAGTTGAATGGTGTGGCAGAAAGGCGCAATCGAACCTTATTGGATATGGTTCGCTCTATGATGAGTCGTGCTTCACTACCTATCTTCTTTTAGGGGTATGCCTTAGAGACTGCCGCCCATATCCTTAACCGAGTCCCTACTAAGAAGGTTGCCAAAACACCTCACGAGATGTGGACAGGGAAAGCTCCCTCGTTGGCACATATCAAGGTTTGGGGTTGCGAGGCTTTCGTAAGAGGAGATACTCACGACAAGCTTGAACCTCGAAGTGAGTGATGTATTTTCATCGGCTACCTGCAAACATCCTTTGGATATATCTTCTATAGACCGAAAGACAATGTTGTCTTTGTTGCGAGGAGAGGAGTTTTCCGAGAGCTAGAACTCATAAGCCAAGGAGACAGTGGGAGGCAAATCGAAATTGAAGAGATTCAAGAGTCGATAGATGAAGGAACCTCTACCGCTGGCATTCAACCCGAGGAGGAAACTCCGATTGAACCGATTGACGAATCCTTACCTCTCAGACATTCCGATAGAGTTAGAGTTCAACCCCAGTTTTATGGTTTTCATATTACTACCGAAGGGGACACGTATATTAGTGATGGTACACTAGTAAATCTTGATGAACCTAATAGCTATAAGGAAGCCATGGCAGGCCCGGAGTCTGCGAAATGGAAAGAGGCAATGGATAACGAGATCCAATCCATGTACGATAACCAAGTTTGGAATTTGGTTGATTATGTGCTCGAACGTAAGACCGTGGGGTGCAAATGGATCTTCAAAAAGAAGACCGACGTGGATGGGAACGTACACACATATAAGGCGCGATTGGTCGCGAAGGGCTTTACTCAAACTCCCGGAGTTGACTATGATGAGACCTTCTCACCAGTTGCGAAGATTAAATCTATTAGAGTGATGCTAGCAATTGCCGCATTTCATGATTATGAGATTTGGCAAATGGATGTCAAGACCGCTTTCCTTAACGGAAAGTTGGTTGAGGATGTTTACATGGCTCAGCCAGAGGGGTTTGTGGATCCGAAGCATCCGAATAGAGTGTGTAAGCTTGAGAAGTCCATTTATGGACTTAAGCCAGCGTCTCGCAGATGGAATCTTTGCTTCGATGAGAAAGTCAAAGAGTTTGGATTTGTACGAAGCGAAGACGAATCTTGTGTATATGTCAAAGCCAGTAGGAGTATAGTAAGCTTTCTCGTTCTATATGTCGATGACATATTACTCATAGGGAACGACATCCCGACTCTGCAGGAGGTTAAGCCCTGGCTCGGGAAGTGTTTTGCTATGAAGGACCTCGGAGAGGCTTCTTACATTTTGGGAATAAGGATTGTAAGAGAAAGAAGTAAGAGACTAATTGGACTTAGTCAGAACACTTACTTAGAGAAAGTACTAAAACGTTTTAGTATGGAAAACTCAAAGAAGGGAGAACTACTGATACAAGGAAATGCCAAGTTGAGTAAGACTCAAAGTCCGAGTACCGAAGCTGAGATAGCAGAAATGAGCTGAGTACCATACGCTTCCGCAGTTGGCTCAATCATGTACGCTATGACTTGTACTCGCCCTGATGTAGCCTTCGCTTTAAGCATGGTTAGCAGATATCAAGGGAACCCTGGCAAAGCACATTGGATTGCGGTGAAGAACATCCTTAAGTACCTTCGGAGGACGAAAGAATGGTTCTTAGTCCTTGGAGGGAATGATGACTTGAAGGTGCGAGGGTATAGTGACGCCAACTTTCAGACCGACAGGGACAACTATCGTTCGCAGTCGGGCTGGGTCTTTACCCTAAATGGAGGAGCAGTGACATGGAAAAGTTCCAAGCACGAAACCGTAGCTGATTCAACGTGCGAATCAGAGTACATCGCAGCGAGCGAAGCATCGAAGGAGGCAATATGGCTAAAGAACTTCATTGGTGATCTTGGAGTTGTGCCGGCGATAAAGGAGCCCATGGAGATTTTCTGTGATAACGAAGGTGCGGTTGCCTTGACCAAGGAACCGAGGGATCATGGTAGATCTCGACATATCGACAGAAAATATCACTTCATTAGACATCGTGTAGAAGAAGGACAACTCGTAGTGAAGAGGATATCATCAGAAGATAACCCAGCAGATCCGCTTACGAAGGGACTGAGTAGGGTTAAGCACTTGCAGCATGCTAGGAGCATTGGGCTGAAGGATGATATTAGTATAGATTAGATAGTGTTAGAAACGTATAATAGATAAATGTAATTAACATTTGATGATTAAATAAAGGAGTTTTATTTATGAGTAAAGTTACTGTCACATGTTAATTGTTTAACTATTGTTTCACTTTGCATGTTTTGACTTCCAGAATAATTGAGTTTATTAGGAATAATCGAATTATTCAAATGGTCCACAATCGTTCATATGTTGGGAGTAGATATGAATGAAGATTGTCATGAATTGGTGTGTAGAATGTCTAAATGGTGTTAGACATAGCAAGGGTTGCTGCAACGTTCATGAGTGCTTATGAACTAGTTTTGAGCATTGGAATAAACCCACGCTTGCTGGAATCACCTTATGGAATATGATATAAAAGGTGATCGCAAGACGATAATATCATATAGTCTTAAAACCTAGATATATGGTTTATTATTTGTTAATTGATTGTACATTGATAATGCGAAAACGCATCAGTAATTCGGTGTTATAAAACGCATTGTTGTGTATAGTTGGTTAATGAATAAGTAAATGCATATGAGTCGAAGTTTATCTGTAAATTTTATCCTAAGAGGGTAGAAGAGATATCTTGGCCACTCGATGATTTGATTTGACTTATGTGCCGGGCCCGGTCAGAACTGAATTGATGTGTTTGATTAAGTTCTATGTCAAATAAATCGGAGATCGAGAAATCAAATGCTTGACTAACCATTCCATAGGATTGTCAGCATGATATCTAATAGAGGACTGTAAGATCCCTTATCTAAAGGACAAGATTGATTAGATCAGAGTTGACAGCGTCTTTGAGATCTACGATTGCAAACCGAATTGTACTTGTATAGTTACTAGACTTATCCAAGTGGGAGACTGTTGGAATAGTGTCTAAGGCTGCAACTATATTAGGCAAGTATTTGATCCGGTTGTGCATGGTCCTTTTTGGGTTGCCTTCACCATAGCAACTTGATGGATGATTTGTTAAGAGAGAGTAGATATTATAAGGAATAATATATGGTTATTTGATTAATATAAGTCATAGATTAATTGGAATTAATTTGGTGACTTAAAGAGATTAATTAAATAAGAGGGTATAAACTGTCAATTGTTTGATAGTTACACTTTAGACTATAAATCCTTATCCTAGATAGGATGGACGATTTCTAGGGCTTGGATAAGCCAAAATCGTCCATAGGGTTATCTATGGAATGGATTTGGATAGCCTTAAGAGAAGATTATCCAATTAGGGTTTAGGTTGTAACCCTTAAGGAGTCTACAAGTATAAATAGACCCTAGGGGTGAGGAAATTCGACACACCATCTAAAGTAGAGATACTCTGGCCGAATTCCTCCCCTCTCCTCTCTCTTAAATCATCTTGCTTGCTATTGGTGTTTGTAAGCCATTAGAGGAGTAACATTTGTGACTCTAGAAGCTCCAAGACAACAAGATCAACAAGGAACTCAAAGGTATGATTCTAGATCTGTTTCAATGTTGTTATTTAACCTAATTAGCCATTAGAAGTCTTGGATTCAAAGCATGTTTAATTAGAAAGCCTAGATCCAAGCATTAGGGTTTTGCATGCGCACATAGGAAAGTTCTTATGGCTAAAACCCATCACTTATTACATTAGGAATACCAGTATTATTGAAATCTATGTAATCTGTGGGAAAAATCTATACACTTGTGCTTTCCTACTAATATTTCTTACTGTGATTTCAAACACTCATTCAACTGTTGGGCTATGGTTAGTTAGTCCATGTGTCACTCTCACGTTGCTTACAAATTGATTCTTACCATTTTTCTTATCTTTATAAACTTATAGCTGAAAGATGCCTCCTCGCAAATCTCCCAGGAATAATCCTGCACCACCACCTCCTCCACCTCCGGTCATCGATACAGCAGCCCTAAATGCTGCCGTAGCTGCAGCAGTGGCAACTGCCATGGCACAGTATCACTCTACTGATGCCAGCAGAGGTGGAACCCCTGTTAACTCCATTCCGGTTGAAACCCCTGTGCGCTCGAGAGAGTGCTCTTACAAGGATTTCACCAACTCCTAGCCGAAGTCCTTTCATGGGACCGGCGGAGTCATTGCCCTCTCGCAATGGTTCGAGAAGACTGAAGCGGTCTTCGAAATTTGTTCATGCCCTGCTGCGAGCAAAGTGAAATATGCCGCATGCACCTTTGAAGGAAAGGCCCTGACATGGTGGAATGGCCACGTTAAATCTCTAACTCTCGTCGTAGCCAACGACATAGGCTGGGAAACGATGAAAGACCTCATGATTGAGGAATACTACCCGAGGGGCGAGATCCAGAAACTAGAGCAGGAGCTTTGGAGCCTGACCATGAAGGGCACAAATATTGTTGCTTATACCGCCAGATTCAGCGAACTGGTGGCCCTCTGCCCTAATATGTTTCCCACTGAAGGGAAAAAAGATCGAAAGGTACATATGGGGGCTAGTGCCTCCGTATCAGGGGAACATCCTATCGTCAAACCTCGCTACCTTCGATAGTGCCAAACGATTGGCACAACGACTCATTGACCATGGGGACAAAACCCCTACAACAACAACAACGCTAGCCATCTCAGAACCCTCCAAACCCGCTGACACAAAGCGGAAACTCTAGGAGGAAAGGAAGAAGACGAAACGAGCTTCCAAAAAGCAGCAAATTGTGGCGGTGCATGCTGCAATAACCCCTGTTGCTGCTGCTACTACTGCTCCGATAGGACAGTATGCTGGAGGTTTACCCAAGTGCAACAAATGCAACTACCACCACAATGGCCCCTGCCATGAAATGCAGTGCTCTAACTGCTACAAGAGAGGACACATAGTCCGTTTCTGTAAATCTCCGGCGAGACCGATCGCCCAAGTCCCCGGCTCTGGCGCGAGCCCGACCTGCTATGGATGTGGCGAAGCAGGCCACTATAAGAGGGACTGCCCCAAGGAGAAAAATGCTGGAGGAGTAGGGAGGGTACTAGCTATAGGCCACGGGGAAGCAGTTGTTGACCCGACAGTGGTGACTGGTACGTTCCTCCTCAATAACTCTTATGCATGCATTCTATTCGATAGTAGAGCGGAGCGAAGCTTCGTAAACCATAAATTTGCTCGCATGCTTAATCAACCACCGCACGCACTCAAAGAACTATTAACAGTAGAAATGGCTAATGGAAAAACTGAAAGTACGAGTAGCATATACTTAGGTTGTACCCTAACTCTAGATAACCATTCATTCCCAATCGACCTCATGCCAGTCTCAATAAAAAGTTTTGACGTTATCATTGGCATGGATTGGTTAAGTCTTCATTGTGCCGACATCATGTGCTACGAGAAAGCAGTCCATATAAACCTTCCGTCTAACAAAACTCTTATAGTCTACGACGACAAACCCAGTGCAAGTCTTCGCATCATATCAAGTATTCAAGCACAGAAGTATCTGCGTAAGGAATACCATGCATTCCTTGCTTACGTCGTCGACACGAGCCTCGAAACGAAAGAACTAAAGAAAATCCATGTAGTGAGCGACTTCCCTGACATTTTCCCAGAAGAACTACCCGGGTTACCTCCGCAACAACAGGTCGAGTTCAGAATCGACTTAGTCCCAAGAGCTACCCCAGTAGCCAAGTCGCCCTACCGCTTAGCACCGGCTGAGATGCAGGAACTCTCTGGTCAACTTAACGAACTGCTCAGCAAGGGCTTCATAAGACCAAGCTTCTCACCTTGGGGAGCACCGGTATTGTTTGTTAAGAAGAAAGACGGATCATTCCGTATGTGTATTGACTACAGAGAACTCAACAAACTGACGGTCAAGAATCGTTACCCTCTGCCTCGCATAGATGATCTATTCGACCAACTGCAAGGGGCGAACTATTTTTCTAAGATTGATCTGAGATCCGGATATCACCAGTTACGAGTGCTAGAGGAGGATGTGCTGAAGATAGCCTTCCGAACTCGTTACGAACATTACGAGTTTGTGGTGATGCCATTCGGATTGACCAATGCGCCCGCAGTCTTCATGGATCTGATGAATAGAGTATGCTGACCTTATTTGGATCAGTTCATCATCGTTTTCATTGACGACATCCTGATCTACTCCCGAAGTAAGAAAGAGCATGGCGATCACCTGCGGCAAGTACTAGAGACATTACGAAAAGAGAAGCTTTATGCGAAGTTCTCGAAATGTGAATTTTGGATTCGGAGAGTTGAATTCTTAGGACACGTGGTAAGCGAAGAGGGAATCCACGTGGACCCATCCAAAATTAAAGCCATTGAGAACTGGTTAGCACCTAAGACGCCTATAGAAATTCGTCAATTTCTAGGTCTCGCTGGCTACTACCGCAGATTCATTCAGAACTTCTCTCAAATAGTGAAACCTCTTACAACCCTAACCCAGAAAGGCGTGGCCTTTGACTGGAAAGAGAAACAAGAAAGAGCGTTCCAAACGCTCAAACGAGCCTTGTGCACCGCACCAATACTATCCCTTCCCGAAGGAATAGAAGACTTCGTAGTCTATTGCGATGCATCGAATCAAGGGCTCGGATGTGTCCTGATGCAGCGATGTAAGGTCATCGCCTACGCCCCGAGACAGTTGAAGACACACGAGGTTAACTACACGACCCACGATGTTGAACTAGGAGCAGTGGTGTTTGCTCTAAAGATCTGGAGACATTACTTGTATGGAACGAAGAGCACTATCTTTACCGACCACAAGAGTTTACAACACATTTTCGATCAAAAGGAGCTCAACATGAGACAACGACGGTGGGTCGAGCTACTCAGTGATTACGAATGCGATATTCGTTATCATCCGGGTAAAGCCAACGTAGTAGCATTCGTAATCACTGAGTAGCTCGACCCACCGTCGTTGTCTTATGAGCACAGCCTACCATCCTCAGACCGACGGACAGAGTGAGAGGACCATCCAAACTCTGGAAGATATGTTGCGAGCCTGCGTGATTGACTTTACCCCTTGTCGAGTTTTCCTATAATAACAGTTATCACACGAGCGTCAAGGCTACTCCATTTGAAGCTCTCTACGGCCGAAAGTGCAGATCCCCTCTGTGCTGGGCTGAGGTGGGTGATACCCAATTAGCCAGGGGGAAAGCTTCCGACAGTACTCTCACCGGTCTGGAGATCATTCGGGAAACGACAGAGAAAATCGTTCAAATCCGTGAACGATTGAAAGCCTCTAGAGACCGACAGAAGAGCTACGCAGATAAACGAAGGAAACCTTTGGAATTTCAGGTGGGAGACCGAGTCCTTCTCAAAGTCTCACCCTGGAAGGGCTTGATACGCTTCGGCAAGCGTGGGAAGCTTAATCCGAGGTACATAGGGCCTTTCGAGATTCTCGCAAGAGTCGGCCCCGTAGCTTACAAACTCGACCTACCAGGCGCACTTCGTAACGTACATTCTACATTCCACGTATCTAACTTGAAAAAGTGTCTATCCGACGAGACTCTTGTAATCCCACTCGACGAGATCGAGATCAACGAGAGCCTCAATTTCGTGGAGGAACCAATAGAAATCATGGACCGAGAGGTCAAGCAAACCAAGCAAAGTCGCATCCCTATCGTGAAGGTCCGCTAGAATGCAAAGCGAGGACCTGAATTCACATGGGAACGCGAAGATCAGATGCAACGCAAGTACCCACATCTGTTTCCCTAATCCAAAAGTGTTCTCTTACTTTAAATTTCGGGACGAAATTCCCTCTAACGGGGGGATGATGTGACAACCCGATATTTCAACTCTTTGTAGTGACCTAAAAAGTCAAGTATTGTAACCACTTTTGAGTTAATAAAATTAACTTTGATAATAAAATGTCCAAAAAGTTTCTATTTAAATTCTTCTATGTTTAAATTTCATTAAACCATGATCGTACGTAAAAAGAACACCCAAATCCGACTTCGTATATTGAAGTTATGATTTTTCCAAGTTCGGCTTAGCAACAGAAAACTAAAAACTTGAATCGGAGATCGAGCGACTTTTGGCCGGAATGACCTAAACGAGAATCGAAGGTCTCGACAATGGTATTTCAGCGGTAAAAAGTCTGGCTAAAACCGACGTCAGATAAAGAAGTTATGAATTTTTAAAGAAATTCCTTAATCACGTCATTTTAATAAATAAATAATAAAAATAATTTCAGAATTTGCCAACGGAATCTAAACGAAAGTTGTAGATCGTAGTCTCACCTTCACGGGGATATAAAGAACGTCGAAAACGGAGTTCGTATGAAGAAGATATGATTTTTTGAAGTTATTTAATAAATTATAATTAAATTTAAATCAAAAATGCTAGTAATATCCGAAGGGGTGTCAGCGTCCTCATCCGAGGTACGCGCCGCGTAACCCCGTACGCCCCGTGTACCCGAGGGCCTTGGCCTCGGATCGTCCACGTCGCCCTATGCGAAGCTACCGACCCGTCCCGTCCGAAGTGCGTAAGCGATGACGCACGGGTACGCACTGCGTACGCCCGTACGCCCCGCGTACGGAGGCGGTTCAACACCCCTATAAAAGGGATGCGAGCCTTTCCGAAAAATTTGCTCATTTTCTCTCTTTCTCTCACGATCTTGCCTCGATTTCCGTGCCCGTTCAAACCTGAAGCTCTGGTCTTTTTGCTCAAGTCCCGAGGGTCGATTTTACTCCCGAGAATCCCGAGAAAAATCCGTTTCCCGAGACGAAACTCTGCCCGGTTTTCCATCTCGCTATCTTCAAACTTCCAAGTGAGTTCATACCCCTTTAATCAACCTTTGAAATGCTTTTAAATGTTTTAAATACTTTATGGGGGGGGGGGGGGGATACAAGTTAAACACTTACAGTTATTACATCAATCACATGTGATTAATAACTAGAAAACCAATGATTTTATCACTGTTCAAACTGTTTATCAAACTGTTTCACTTCAAAATGTTTTACAAACTCTTCTACTTATCAAATGCTTTTATTAAACTTAGTTTTACTTCTTATAAATTGCATGCCCATATATGTATAAATATATAAGAAATGTTTAAAGGGCTTAGGAAGGCTATCCACCCTATTTCCTTTTCGCGCATTGAGATGTGGTCTGGTGGGATTTCGGGTAACCATCCGAAGGTCGTTTCAATATTAATTATATATCAACTATACACATATAGACATAAAAGTACTTCCATACTCATACTCATAAACACATCATTAATAAGTTACCATCGGGGTAACACAGGAGCATACTACTACAATTTCTAGATCAACGGGTCAGTTCATTCAGGAGTCAATACTTATTACTAAGAGAACATATACAACGATACTAGAACAAGTAACATTATATTACATATACACGAATACGTTAACAATTGTGATCCACTGTATGGGAGCATGTCTTAATTGTCATGACCCGAGTTGTAGCCAGAGTCTCTTGGAGGGAGAGCGTGAGTTTGCGTATAGATCTATACTGGATTGACTATCCTACACCTCGCTGCTAGCTACAGCGGGACCGACAGGTCTGCGGGTGCCAAACGTCATACTTATTTTTGACTATACGTTGTCGTTGTTAGCAGTCGATAGTATGGTGCAAATTTATCACATGATACCTTAATATAAACCCGGTTTAAGGTAGTTAGTGCAGCAGTAGTTCCTATAAAACAAAACTACAGTACTACAATGATTTACCCATTACATTTTGGTGATAACCTCACGTAAACTTTAATGTACAAACTATATTTTGTTAAAAGATAGTTACACTTGGGAAATTACACACTTTTACATCAAACGAGCATACAAAACAGTTAAGCCTTGGTAGAAGGCTACTTTAACAGAAAATATAGGTTTTTCTGAGAGATTCAAACTTTTACAAACACTTACATACATTTACAACTCATACTTGTGATAGGTTCAAATGTTTTGATAACAAACCTCGACACTAAAACACTTATGAACTCACCAGCTTAATGCTGACAAACTCTTTCAAAATAACTTGTATTCTCAGGTCATCAGTAGACAGGTATCGATGCCAGCTTTTGAGAAGATAGAGCGCATTCAAGACTCATCATATTATTTTGATTTACATTATATTTTTGGTGTCTAAAACTGTACAGAACACGCTTGTATTAAAATTATATATTTAATGCAATGGATGATGTTGTTTGCTTATTTACATTTATTGTGTTGTGATACTTTACATGACGTCCTCCGCCCCAGAACGTTTCTGCCGTTCTTGGTTTTGGGGTGTGACAAACACCCCTTATAGATCAGCTTCGTGAATGAGGCCTACTAACGGTAAGACTGACCTTTTACTTATACATATAATATATTAAACTTTTAATTTTATATAGTATAAAGGTGTATTTTAAACTTTTAATATACTAGGTTTTTTTTTTTTTTTTTTTTTTTTTAATTTTATTAAAATTTTCAAAAATTAAAACAATTTAATTTAAATTTTTTAAAAATAAAAAACTTTTAATTTAATAATTATTCAAAAATTAAACAATTAGTTAAATTATTAAATCAAATAAGGATTACCAACTTAAATTAAACATATTAACTTATTTTAATCCTTTATCCATGGATTTTAAAATTTAGGTAGGGATATCAATAATTATCTAATTAAACAATTAACAAGATAATTACCAAAAATAACAACTTACTACCTAATTCCTTAGATTTTGAAATCTTCTACTTGGAGCGGAAGGCAAGGCTTTCAACCTTGCGTAAAATCAAAAACCCTAGGGTTAGGAAACCCTAGATTTTGACTCTAAGGTGACCATAGGAAAGGGTTTAAAAACCCTTAGGGATTTTCGAAAAACAGGGTTCTTAAACCCTAATTTGCGAAAATTTAATGAACTTAGGGTTTAATAGCCATAAAACCTAATTTTTTCGAGTTCAATCAATTGTACTAAATCTAATTGAAAACAAAAACCATACGCTCTGATAACATTGATGAGTTTTATACATAGTGAACAATCATATGTGTGCATGCAACCCTAATTTGAGGATCTATGTTTTCATTATTAGACATACAAGCATTGAACACAAAAAACTACAAACCCTAGGAGGCACATGTAATTTTCGAAATTAACATATAATTAGGGTTAAGATAGATACCTTTATTGTAATATTATAATAACAATCAAATCATTGAAGATCTTGAACTTTGGTAGCAAGCACCACAAGTGTCGCGCCTCTAATGGCTCACAAACAAACCTATCAACTAAGGATTACTATGGAGAGAGAGACGGGAAGTGAAAATTAGACTCTAAGCCTTTCTTGGAGGATATAGGATGAAATGCAAACCTATAGGGGTTTATATAGGTGATAAGGAAGGTTTAGGATAATACATGTGTATCTTAGATAACCTCAATCCCTTAACTTCCTCCCTAAGGCTTCCAAGGCACCCTTAGAGCCCAAGGAAACCCTAGGACACTCTAGATTTCGTTCCCAACCTCTAAAGGAGGTTCTAGAATGCTTAATGCTCAACTTTTGAACATTGTCACATTTAGTCCCTGCAATTTCAATTAATTCCTTTAATCCCAATATTAATTCCAAATTAATTTCTGATTAAATATTAATTAAACAATATGATTTCTAATTAATATATTATATCCATAATACATTAATAAATCATTTATCTTGATTTAAAATTAATCATTAACCAAGTAATAAATTAATAAATCATTCTTCTCTCTCCAACAGTTATCATATTCAATTGCTAGGTTTGAAGGCATCCCAAAAGGACATTGCTACTATCAATTCAAGTACATACCAATTATAATTATGGGCTTAGACAACTAATCCAACAACATCATCATAATAGACGACGATAGCACACAAAAGAAGGCAATATAAATCAAGAAGAAGATTCTTTAGTTATGCAGATTCAGTAACTACACCGGCTACCCTCAGTACTCGATTTCAACAATAGAGCAAGAAACAACATGTTGCCATTTAAAGGATCAGGAGACAAGATTATCGCCAATATAGACATAGAACCCACAAGTGGATCGACACGTTGAATGTAATAAAATTAGTTATCAAGGTATATATTCATTTTGTTTTTATGATTGATTACAAAAAGGACGACACAATATAAATACATGAATACAAAAGCCATCTATGAAAGCAGAAGAGTGGATTGAGCCTATAATTAATCAGTAAAATAAGAAGAGATATTCCCTAATAAATCATTGTTATTACTTTCCTTCAAGTTGGTGCATGGAGATTAACAACGTCCAACTTGTCAAGTAGAGAGTGAAAATTTTGCATTCCCAAAGGCTTTGTAAACACATGTAACGTCCACGAATTCAGACTAGACATTTTAAGGATTTATAAACTATATAAAATATATTTTTACTTTGTAAATGTTTATGGGAAAATATTATGGACTTATAATATTTAAATAAATTATTATAAAATCAGAAAACTACGTCTAAAAATAAAAGACTATTTAGGATAAATATTTTTGATGAAAGTTGTAGTACCCTTCGATACAAAGTCAGAGATATAAAGACAGTAAAAAATGAAATTCGTATGAATAAGTTATGAATTTTACAACGTTATTTATAGTCCAAGCTTACTCGAACTAAAACACGAAAATAACTTGTAATTTAGGGAAAATAGTATAAATGAAAGTTGTAGTACTCGTTGATAGTCATGCGTGGATATAAAGACCGTAAAAAGCAGAATCCATATATGAAAGTTATGATTTTTAGGAAAATATTAAATTTTGATCGTCACGATCGGGACAAGTGGCACCACAGATAAGTGACACGTGGCACCACGGATGAGCGAAATGTGACATGATATGGTAGTACCCTTTCTCCCCAAGACAACCCCCAGATTCTAACATATAGACAAATGAGAAGTTGCCACGTAGGCAGGGCGCGACACGTCTTTATATTTTCCTATAGAAAGCCTCAAATTCTTGTTCATTTGGTGCTCAAACTCTTCCCAATCTCTCTTAAACTTTCTCGAGGCACCGATGCCCGACCCTAGTAGTTCTTAGGTGTTAGTGGCGAAGCTCTGGAGCACCAGAGAGCCCCGAGTAATAGGGATTTTGGTTTCTAAGTTGTGCCCGTGTAATGTCTGATTTTTCGTCAAAAAAGCTGTAAGTTGAGTTATGCTTACCGTGTTTTAAGGAAAACTTATATTTTTGTTTATAATCGTTATTATGGACTTATAAATAAGATCTATCAGTAATATTAGTCGTTATGCTGACCGATCTACTTATAGGAATGATGACAAGACTAGATCAGTGAGGTGTTTCAAGTGGATTTTCCAAATAGTATATCTTTATATATCAAATGGATCCTACCTCCGATACGATCTTACTTGGTTGTTTCTTATTAGCTATACATCGATGTTTCATTTGAGATCATTGATAAATCTGATAAAAACTTATAACAGTTAAACTTTATAAACATGAACAAATACTAAGGCTTAGTAATATTCATGTTTAGGTCGTTTTAAAAGAGAACATGAAGTATCATTCAAAGATATGACTTTCCCATGATTTTTCCACATATATCTGGTAAGTGCATAGTTACTTTTAAGAATATGATTTTAATACAAAGTACTTATTATCTGTTGAAAGTTTGTATGTGAATTAGTTGCTTATTATTTGAATTATGTGTTAAAGGAATATTTGATAAGATGCATTGTTTGAACCGAATATTGTTATATATGTGTTAAGTGTATATATGGTATTCATTACATGATAATATTAGGAAGAGTATTATTACTTAAAAAGATTAATGCATATTAAATACCTAATATTTTGTGTTGGATGTATACTTTGAATTTTGATAGTGTTGTCTGAATAGGGTTAGTTTAGAAAGTTTGATTACATGGATTATAGTCTCATCTAGTTTTAAGCTAGATTGATATATGTAAATAGTGTTAGATTTTCAATAAAGCCCATGTGAGGATTATTGAGAGGCTTTTATCAAGTTAATGTATATTTTGGTTTCGAAAACAAGTTATTTTGGATAAGCATTTGTTTTTGCAACTTTTGTGGTGCCGTTGTAACATTGAAGATGGTGAGTTTCAAAGAACAATTTTGATACGAAGATTTCGAGATGTAAATATTATATTTGTTATCAACAGTTTGTGAAGGATAGATATTGAAAACAATTGTCAAATTCACGGTTGATTCAAGTAGATTTGACGTTCCAAACAACAAAAAAGAATGAGATCCTTAACAGTAATTTTTTAAACAAAAATATAAGTAATTGCTTAGACCCCTAAAGAATCCATTGTAATTTCTCCATCTTCTACATCAATTTTAGCTCTAATGTCGTTTTTCTTTTTTTGGTGCTGTCTATGAAGACTTAATACCAAACATTTTTTCTTGTAATAATGAAATGGATCCTAAAAATTTGGAGTTCATGGGCCATCGCCTTTGCCGCCTCACCACTATACAACCCTTGTCAAATTCTATATTTACTCCCAAACACAAATCTAGAACGAAGAGTTGATACATTAGAATATCAATAACTTTTGGTAGATCAAATAACATCTTTGCTTGTCCCATGTGTGTGTTTGTAGAAGCGTGGAAGAAGAATTGAAGAGTTGAAAAGGAAAAGGAAAAAGGGGTGAAGAGACAGAAGGGATGGAAATGACATAAAGGCTCTCATATGCAACTCACCCGAGCAAATACACGTATAGGGAGGGATGAACAATGCTATTTTAGTTTGAATTAGGAACCAATTAACTATCCTTACTGAATCGAAAATTATGGACTGAAGGTGTTATAATGCCAAACCTATTATAATGATAATAATAATATTTTAGGTTAATATATATTTTTGAGTTGAACTACAGTTATGGTAGTTTGCTTGCCTTGCCTTGTTGGAGGAAACCCAAAATCAAAGCTTTATTATTTACACCATTACACAAAGACACGCACCTATTCTATTCTCCCAAAACTTTCTTTTAACATCCATTTTACCTCAAACATTCAAGAAACCAGAACACTCTTATATATCAATCAATCTCTCTCTCTCTCTCTCTCTCTCTCTCTCTCTCTCTCTCTCATCACAAATATGGTAACATCAATCAAACCCCTTTCCATGTAGTGGTAGTAGTACAAGACCAGTCTCTTCTATTTTCTTCTTCTACATTTCTTGCCCAAAGAAAGCTACCTGTCTTTGTTTGTGGGTGTGCTTGATCTAGCATCTGATTATCTGTTTCTTTCTTTTTATGTACCATGGACGTGTGTTACTGCTTTTGTGATTAGCAAAGAAACCCTAGAAGTTGCAGGAAAGAGCAAAAAGAAACCCTAAAAAGAGAAACCGTATCAGCAAAAACCCTAGATCATATCAGATTCAAGAAAATCCATTTTTTCTTTCTCTAAAAGAATGGATCTTTACCCTGAAGTAGAAAGCTGCAACAACTCAGATAACAGTCATCACGCTATAAGCAGTTTGGTCACCGCAGCAGCTGCCTCTTCACCATCAACCACCTCCACTCCAAGCCGCTACGAGAACCAGAAGCGTCGAGACTGGAACACGTTCGGTCAGTACTTGAAAAATCACCGTCCGCCGCTTTCACTCTCCCGGTGCAGCGGCGCCCATGTCCTTGAATTCCTCCGCTACCTCGATCAGTTTGGAAAGACTAAAGTCCATACACCGATATGCCCGTTTTACGGGCATCCAGACCCTCCTGCCCCTTGCCCTTGCCCACTTCGGCAAGCATGGGGCAGTTTGGATGCATTGATCGGCCGACTTAGAGCAGCCTACGAGGAGAACGGGTGGCCTCCTGAGACGAATCCTTTTGGGGCTCGAGCAGTGAGACTGTACCTGCGAGAGGTTCGTGATTTGCAATCAAAAGCAAGAGGGATCAGTTACGAGAAAAAGAAACGAAAGAGAGGTCCAACACACGAACATCATCAGTTGCCAAGCTTTTCAACATTTCAAGCTCTCCCTCTTCCACCAGGCGATCACATCTAAACTTCAAAAAGGGAAGGAAAAAACAGAATTAATACACGTATTATATTATATTGGATCTTGATATAATCTCGATTTAAATTTCTTTGATGTTATGTTCCCTTGTAGGATTATCAAGATTACCTGCCTGTTGGTGCCCTTGGGCTAGTTTTAGTTCTATCTTTTTGGTGTAATCTAGAAATATGAATTGTAGCAATGCAACTATGAACATGGCTTACGTTAATGTGCAATTTTATTTATGTAAGTGGTTGATTAATCTAAATGCTTACATGATACCAGAAGCAGCAGCACTACTACTAGTAATTATTGACGTTTAGTGGTTGCAGCAGTTTTAGTAGCAGTAAATGTACTTTCTATTGTATTTATGAAATGGAGACAGAAAGTACTTCGATTTGTTCTTGGTTTCAACTAATAGATTGATCGAGTATCAAACTGCTAGATCTTGTGTTTCTTTCATTCTTTGACCATGCTTTAATTTCAACATGTTCGAAGATTTGCCCAATGGGTGATGCATAATTAACTTAAAACTTGATTTTTTTTTTCTTCTGAAATCAATTAAGAATAACTAGCAAGAAGCTAGGAGTACAAATTGAGGAGCATTCGAAAGCTGGATAAGCACTTCAACTTGAGTTCAATTAGCATGTTTTCTCTTTTTCTGTTTTTAACAACACGACTTCATTAAAACTTAATTAACATTTTTTTTTTGTTTAACTAAAATTTTAGTGGGAATAGTAATGCTCAAAAGTCAATATGTCTCCAATTGTGTCAAATAATTTTATTAAGTTTACTGATCAGGAAAAAATTTCCTTTTAGCAAAGAATACTACTTATCGCCAATCATCTTTCCAAGGTTGCAATAAATGGAGAAATTAAAAAAAGAACATGAAAAAGCAAATCTGACGGTGTTTGGATCATAAGAATTCTTACATGAGATGCTAAACGTTTGATTATGTTCCATTCGATTATCGAGTGGAATGTGAGTCATTATTTGGTGTTGTCGTTTCAGTATGAACCAAAGAAGAGAGTGATCAAACAAATTGGCAGACAATAAATAATTCTTTGTTGAGGTAGACCTAAAGTTGAATCCATCAATTCTGTTGCATAATTTATTTATGTTTTGTTTTATTAAATAACTGATGCCTTTTATATATATATATATATATATATATATATATATATATATATATATATATATATATATATATATATATATATATATATATATATATATATATATATATATATATATATATATATATATATATATATATATATATATATAGTAAAGTGAATATACCTAACAACCTTATCTAAGCTTAGGTACCTAACTCCATAATACTACATCGGTTTGTATCATATTTACATTGTAATTGCCTAAGGTTGTTAAACTTCAACCCCATAACTTGATTACTTCCAAAATCTTTGGACTTTCACAAATATCTTTCTTTTACATCATGTCTTTCTATCAAACACCACTTGATGGGCTTCATATCCTACCGCTACAAATGAAAGGATGTAGGAGAAATATAATGATGAATTTCCAAATTTTTTTGAAGTAAATCAAGTTTAGGGATGAAGTTTAAGAACCTTGGATGATTGCAATGAAAATTTAATGCAAAATGATGTAGTTTGATGAGGTTAGGTACCTAAGCTTATATAAGGTTGTTAGGTATATTCACTTTACCCTATATATATATATATATATATATATATATATATATATATATATATATATATATATATATATATATATATATATATATATATATATATATATATATATATATATATATATATAGTCATAGGTTCTAAACAATTTTTGGTTTATAAGAATAGATTAATGAAGTCGGATACTAGTACTTTAGAATGCAATAGATTAAAAGCTTTAGGTCAATTTTAATCGTTTAACTTTTGGTTTTTTATTTATTTGATCACTTAATTTTTTTTAGTTTTTAAAAAGTCATCAAACTTTTGGTTTCGTGCTCATTTAGTCATTTAACTTTTGATTTGATCATATTTAGTCACCTAACTTTTAAAATTATGCTCATTTAGTCACTAATCTTTTAAATTTTTAAAAAAGTTTAGTGACTAAATGAACACAAATCTAAAAGTTAAGTGACTAAATGTGACCAAACCAAAAGTTAAGTAACTAAGGTGCTGTTTGTTTTTTTAAAAAAATCACTTCAAACCATTTATTGTTGCGCCGTGCAGCACATGCGCAACACTTGGCCTTTCGCAGCTGTTTGTTTTCCTGAAGACTTCTGACTTAAAAATTGTTGCGTATGTGCTGCGTGGCGCAACACTAAACCAACTGCTTCAAACCTCTTCGCGCCTTACTTTAACTTACTGCAGCAGTCTGCAGACGTTAAAAAACAAACATATTTTTTATTAAATGCTGCAGCCTTTTGTTCCACCTCTTCTGCTACAGAGGATTGCAGAGGTGATCCGCAGACTTAAAACATTTTCTCTTCGAAAAAACAAATATCACCTAAATGAGCACAAAGTCAAAAGTTTGATGACATTTTAAAACTTAAAAATAGTTAAGTAACCAAATGAACGCAAAACCAAAAGTTAAATGATAAAAAATGACCTAAACCTTAGATTAAATTCGATAATAGCCGAATTCAATGAAATTTTAAAAAGTATAGCAGAATTTAATGTTTAGTTCGCATTCAACAAATTTTAACTGTAATGGCCAATGAAATATGAATTGAAAAAAGAAACTAATTTCTTTAATTTCTTTAAATATATTTTAGTAAACATTATAGAATGCAGAGTAAATAATGAAAAAAAAAACAACTAATTTTTTTAATTTCTTTAAATATACTTCAGCAAACTTTATAGAATGCAAAGTACCATAAGTAATATAAAAGTATAGATAGCTTGGTGGTGTCGACTGTTGTTTCGCCAAGTGGGACTAGTCCACTTGTTGGAGGCTTTGTCTTTTAGATTGAAGGTTTCGAGTTCTAATTCAAGCGTTGATGATTTCGTGATACTAACTGTTAACCACTAACCTTACCGTTTAAAAAAAATTAGTAAATTTGTATGAGAGAAATAGAATTCTAGTGTGATAATCCTCTAAGTTTTATAGAGTATAATGCATTGTTCATGTCAGAAAGTGGTGAAATCATATAAAATGTGGTTGAACAAAAACTTTATTAGAACTTGACGTATTTAAAACACTACAAATCGATTAAATTGAACTTTGTAATAACTTAATTCACTTAAAACACTTTGTGTGGTTGTACACAGTCTTATATATACTATGTAAATACGTACATGATTTACATTACACAATTATATAGTTAAAATAACAACAAATATATGTTGTTGATGATAACTACATCTTCGTTACTAACCATGGAATAACATTTCTTATACTAATTTGACATAAAACATTGCAGTTATCGTACATCATATTTGAAAAAAATACATCAACCGGAATGTTCATATTAATGGCTTATTGTTGCTATGTGGTCTTCTAAATACGTGGTAAACAATTATCGATAACCTTTCCTAATGGATATTCGAGAAGATACACTGCAAAACAAGACAACTAATAGGTTAGAAAGCCATACTGAAGGTTAGACCCTAGTATTTCTCTCTGATGCCTAAGTTAGATGTCACTTGAATCTATAAATCATATTTGCAAATAGTTCCGTGTCTTGAAAACGTTACCTTACCATTGTGTCTTCAAAGGTTTTATAAGGCATCTCTATATTCCTTGGTACTAGGTCTTACCGAATAGCTTTCGTCACCTTGGTAAAGACAGCTAGGTTATGTGTACTGTTTTGTATTTTACCATTTCTAGGATCCTCTAATTGCACGGCTTCTAGGATATGTATTATTTCCCACCGTTTGCTTGTTTTGCTTTGGTGTTGCCTTAAGCGTCGATTACTTTGAACATCTGTACTTTGTTATTTATAAACTGGTCTATTGTGGCCAGGTCAATGTTGGTTTGGTGGGCTGAACTGTTGTGCCTTATTATTTATAAACCGATCTATTGTGACTAGGTTGACGTAGGTCTGATGATGAACCGACACGAGTACACCATTAAGCCGCCATTACGAAGGGTAAAAGAATGGCGCTAAAGTTGTTTTACCATTCAGAGTTTTAAATCTTTTTCAATAGGCGAAATGTCTCGTGTGTTATAATTGTAGGGTTCATTAAATAGTTCCGTCGTTAGTCAGTCACGTCTATTTTATTTGATTACATTTCCTAATTAATGCCTTAATCAGTCTCTTATTTTATATATTGGGTAAACACCATTTTAGAATATTCTAATTTATGATCTTTCTTGCTTTTCACGTTGCTTTTTCCATGACTTGTTGATGTGCACGAAAGTACCCACTAATTTTAATATTTATAACCTAACAAACTTAAACTAACTATGCACTTATTGTGAGTGTACTTAGTCAGAGTAAAGTATAGCTTGGGTAAGTCGGGTGTCGATTACAGGGAACTGTGTTACTAATTAATCTACTTGCTATCAAATTAACCTAATTATTAACAAGTTTCGAAAGGGGTTTTATTTGATTTTACAAGATCAGACGAACTTAACTCGAATTCAATCAATTAAGTAAAAACACTCTTCTCTAGTTCGAATCCACTTCATCCTTATGGCTAGCTAATAATTATGGATTATCAAGTTGGTTGTAATTGTATTAGTAATTTAAGTCTAACTTTACCAATAATTAATTAATTCATGTCAAACTATGCATGGTCACACACAATTAAACACAGAGCTAATTATGAATATGAATATGCTATGTAAGAATTATTATGCAAACACAATTATAGTCACAATTCACGTTCTCTAACACAACTAAGTTTATTTACTCTAATTACTAACTAAGATTGGTCAATC
Source organism: Lactuca saligna (assembly GCF_052625555.1). Taxonomy (NCBI): domain Eukaryota; kingdom Viridiplantae; phylum Streptophyta; class Magnoliopsida; order Asterales; family Asteraceae; genus Lactuca; species Lactuca saligna. The sequence goes on from NC_136421.1 coordinate 308,890,262, forward strand.
CTAGCTCTAATAATTTAATGTTCACTAAATCATTAGGTAAACAAGTTCATGCAGTTAATGGTCACTAATCTACACAGAACATGGAGTCAAGCAACTAGAGAAACAAACACAAGCATGCTAGGTAACTATAGATCCAACACAAGCAATTCACCAACTAAATAAATCCATAAAAATTAAGCTATTCATAAGTTGGAAGCTTCATCTAGATAAACAAGAGTAGCTAGATTTAGCTGCTCATAATAGCAACTAACACACTAACACAAATCAAAGTACATTGAAACATGTTCCTAAGTAACAAATAAGTAACCTAAATTATAGACCTTCACTCTTTTGGTGTTGAAAGCTTCTTCCCAGGACTTTTCTTCTACTCAAAATCGCCTTCTGGAATCCCTTTTTCTGGCCACCAAAAGTCTCTATTCGTAATAACCGAGATTGCTTAAATATCCTCAAAAATACCGCGTCACGTCATGGCTAGCTTGGCCACGTCGTAATCCCCAAGCAATCCGTATCGGGCAAGGACTCTTTCTTTACGCGATCTTTATCTTCTAGAATACTCATGCCACGTCGTGGGCATCCATGCCATGTCGTGGGTTTAGTAATTTTCGTGGATTTATTCATCTCTTGTATTTCAAGTCCCATGTTCTATAAATTGTCGCTTTTGGTCCCTCTCTTTGAAAATACTTCTAATTGACTGAAAATAACAATTTAAGGTCATAAGTATCATTATTCTAAACATATTATCAACTTATTAATAAAAATGTACTTAGATATTTCCTAAAAATAGGTATAAATATGGCAATATCAAAATACCCCACACTTAGGCTTTGCTTGCCCTCAAGCAAATCTAAACTTAACCCTTTATTACTAAAATCACATAGGACAATCTGATTCCAGCTCAACCTTTATTCCAAGACCTCAACACATGCATTTGTGTCTAAAATTTTCCTAAAGTACCCCCCCATACTTTAAATACTCATAATCTTCATAAACACTCGCCCACTTCTTCCGAACAATGCTCATTTTATGCATCCCTCCGAATCCATCCTCAGAAAACCCCCTAACCACAAGGTATTTTTGGTTGAGCAACCCAAGCATACATAATCTATAATTACAGTTTATGATACCACTATGGAGCACTTTTGAATTTTTCACTTCCTTAATAATTTAATCTTTGATTTCTTTGAATTCACCACCTTGTTTGATTTGATTTCTGGTATCTTCAACTTTTTGAATTTCTTCGGAATTTTGATCTTTTGATCTTCACTTTAGTTGCTCCAAAATTCTTCAAACTTTTATTGCAATTCTCTTTCTTTTTTTTCACGTGTACCTCACTTTTTTTTTCACTCAAATCCTACATGCTTAAGCAGGGGCGCTCAACTTCAACCTTTATTGGTTAAAGATAATAATTTGCTTGGATACATTTCTGGTACACGATGCTAAACATATTGCATCCCTCAAACCAAGCGGGGTTATGTTTTTGTTCCATGATTTCACTAAAATAAGGGAGGCCACAAATGCACTATAACGTGTATTGCCTCAACTAAACATTTGAACTTTTATCGGATCATCCCATATGACACCAACAACTACAGTTCAAATTATTATTACTAGATTTAATTATTAAAAGATTTCAATTTTCAAATTCCCTAGTAATTTACTTTTTCTACCCCTACCCCACACATATTTCAAACAATATCCTCATTGTATGCATAGAATATATCAAAATTAAGAAAAAGGGAGAAAAAGGAACAAACTCCCCTGGGATAAAGTTGGTGTAGAACTGGATGAATATGTAGATAAACCACAAACATGACTCGAAACTTCAATTCTTCAAAGTGGGTGCAAATATGTAGAAAAATGTGGGAAAGTATGAAATGATTCACGTCGTGGCATAAAATACCACATCGTGACCTTAGATCAAAACGCGAACAGAAGGCTCTTTCAATTCTTCAAATTGGATGAAAGCCACGATGTGGTGTAAGAAGCCCATGTCGTGGAAACTGATCGTCAGAAAAAATTCCTTATTGCTTTATTCATCCTAGCAGCTTGACCCGTGTCTAAATGGGTTAAAACTCTTTTATGTAAATATACTTCCCAACTGTAACCTCTCCCCCTCTAACGTACCCCACACTTATCTTGAATTGTGGGTTCCGACTCATGACTTTAACCTTCCTTGACTCAACTAGACAAACACAGCTCTTGACTTAGCCTTATGTGCTTCTGAAAATGCCAATGCTAATTTGAAAAGCGAAACAACCCAAAAGAAATAAAAGAGTAACATCATAGATTAACAAAGTCTTACATCACAAACCAAAGTCCATCATAAAAAACTACTTAAAACCAAAAGAAAAGACACTAAATAGAAAAGAAAATCAATCATCATCTCCTTGTCCTTGTGCTCCACTCGGTCCTTCCCCATCATTCTGCGGATTCCAAAGCTCCTCCCATGTTGGAAAATAAGGATAATGTGGTGGCATAGAAGGTGGCCATGTCACACCCAAATGCGAATAAATACCCTCAGTAAGCTGGGTATTATAAATAGCATGCCCCCGTAGGTTATCCAAATAAGTTCCCACTCGACTCTGAATAGGGTCGGTGGGTACTCCTTATAATTGCTGTGGAGCAGCACGCTCTCCCTCTATCTCTCCTCTAGCGCGAACATTTCTTCGCCTCAGTCTAGACGGTGGTTGCTCTGGTTGCGCCTCCTCCTGCTCGTCATCTACTGGCGGTATAACAAAACCGCCCCTGACATTCACCACTACCCGCATACCTCCCAAAACTTGAATGGTTAAATCAGTGTCCGGGAATCGGGTAAGATTCCTCATAAAGTCGTGAGTCAAAATATGATACGACCGAGCAAGGCGAGTAACCAAATGTCCTCCCGTAATCTGACTCACGGGCTTAGAATTAGCCTCTTTCTTCCCCATGAACCTCGCCAACATATATGGTAAATCACAGCAAACCCCAGGATTAATAGACTGCACAGATAGAACAAATTATGAATAGGAACTTTATCGCCATGATGCTTGTGATTTATAGAAAAAGTGATAAGGCGATGTAGAAATCGGAAAACAAGATTCTGAATTTGTGACTCACTAGAGTCACGAGTATTATACTCATGGTTGGAAATACTCCGCCAGAACTGGACATCCATAATACCGGGATTAAAATCCCGAACACACCCATGTAGAAACGATATGAAGAACGGATATTGAGTCTCCACCTCCGTATAAAGTCCCATTCGCCAAGAAAACTCCCAAAGACTACACTCCCTATAAACACCGCCCAACCGGAACACAAGTGCCTGATTGTAAGTAAAGTCAATGGTGCGTTCCTCGAAGCATACGGTAGAGAAAAACTCCGCCGATAACTCCCGATACATGGGCTATTGAATCGCGAACAAATTCCTCCACCCAAGACAAGTGAAAGAAAAATGATCCCCTTCGTATATTTTTATCCAATATCGTTCTAGCTCAGCAACCATTCCGACACCACCGAGCCATCCCCAATCGACAATCGGAGCTATCACAAATTCTTTGTTGTACAACCATCCCAACCGATTTTCATATGTAGCCAATAACGGTCGAGGAATGTTTTGTGGAAACCGGTATAAGGGATGAATACTCGCCACATCAATCGGATTTTCCTCCTGTGGAACAGCCCTTCGAGGTCCCATTTCTGCAAATAAAATTAAACCAAAGCAGCAAACACCCAAAACATTAAAAAAAATTAACCTGTTTGTCCAGGAATCACGACGTGGCCAAGCACGCTACGTCGTGGACTGCAATCGGGACATGGGTCTGGATCGATCACGCTATATACGATTTTAACCAAAAACAATACTTGGGGTTTGTTCCTATTGCTATTCAAAGAACATGCAACCTAAAATCAACAACTATTTTCCCCCAATTTCATGAATCTCATTATTCACATAAACCCTAATCATGAAGATGTAAAAATTGAAAGTAATAACTACAATTAATGGATAGAATACATACCAAATGGAGTTACAAGACAAGAAAATGCGAAGGATTTGGAGGACAAATTAAGAAATCGGCTATGGGGACCTTGTTTTCGTGAGGCAGCAAGCAAATGGGGAATGTACGGTCAAAGGGTTTAATAAATGTTCCCCTTCCCATGACTTTTTAAAGGCCACGTCATGGCAGGCTTTGCCACATCGTGGATTGTGAAAGATTATAATCTGTTAATGTTTTTTTTCTTATCTCCGTAATTGCTCTTTAACCACGATGTGGCATTGACAAGCCACTATGTGGATTACGTCTGATCTCAAAAAAATGAGTTAAATAACAATTTTTTTAATTAATTACTTTGTATTTTATTTATTAATTAAAGCTCCCCACAACTAATTCTTACTAAGTATCATTTATTAGACGATGAGTTGATATCTTTCCTAATTAAAACTCAAAAATTAAAAGAAAAGAAAATGCAAACCAAGCTCGGGTTGCCTCCCGAGAAGCGCTTCTTTTTCTTGGAGTCTGGAGCTGGACTCCGTGCCTCCTACGTTGAATCTTCTGAAGAGTTCATCCCCAGCTGGACCTTTTGTTCCTTGAAACGCCTCTTGTAAGCTTGGACTCGTCTTTTGTACGCCTTCTTTGAATTCTCCTTTTTAACTTTGACCTCTTCTTCATCAAGCTTGCGTTTGCTCCCTTTTATTTCCTCCCTGCACTCTGTAGCATCATTCTCCTCTTTTACTAATGTCTTTGTCACCCTTGAAGTAACCTCCTCTTCATCACTTATCATCTCATCTTCCTCGCTTACCCAAGAAGGTGGACTCTTGTAAGAAACAACTTCAACCAAATATGGAACAGATGCTCTTGGTTTTGTTCTTTTGACTTGATGAACTACCTTGATTTCTTCTTCCATAAGCTTTTCCAGTTCTTCTAGTTCATTATCTTCATTTATTATGAACACCTCTTCTTTAACATGATTCCTTTGGAAGCCAACTTTTATCCCAAAAACTTCTTTTTCATCTCCAACCCTCAAGGTGAGCTTAGACTCTCAAATATCAACAAGAGTTCCAGCAGTGTTAAGCAATGGACGACCAAGGATAATTGGAACATCAGGGTCTTCCTTCATATCCAATACTACAAAATCTATCGGAAAAATAAATTTTCCAATTTTACTAAAATATCCTCCACGATGCCCCGGGGTTGTGTCACTGAACGGTTCGCCATGCGAATAGTCATTCTTGTAGCCTTCATCTTTTGAACTTCTAACTTCTGATAAAATGAATAAGGCATCAAATTAATGCTAGCCCCATAATCAGCTAAAGCATTAACCTTCATTTTGTTACTAAATTCACACGGAAGAGTGAGGCGTGCAGGATCCCCCATCTTCTCTGGTATCTCTCCTAACACAGCTTTTGAGCTTTGCTCACTTAGAATCACCTTAGAATATTTCTTTAATTGGTTACGAGTGTCTATCAGATCTTGCAGTAATTTTTGATACTCGGGAATTTTGGATAAGGACTCGACAAAGGGAGTATTAATCGGGATACCCTTCACGTGCTTAATAAACTCGGTATGTTCTCTTTCTAGTGGACTAAGGTCAGCTCGGGAAGGAAACGGCAAAGGCGGTTGATAAACCGAACCAACTTCAAAATTTTTCTATTCCTGATGGGCCCACGTCGTGAACTGATATGGTTCACATCGTGAATTCTGATATTCAACAGCATCTTGATTTTCGCGCTTGGGCTTCTTCAACTTTGGATTGGGCTGCTGTTGTTCTTCTTCTAGTGCCTCTAGGAACTCAGAGATGGCATCTTCTTCAGTATCTATGGCCATTACATGAGATTGGGTCTTCATTTCGGGATTTTTCGGGGACAACGTCTCATGAACCAGAGTAGCTAGTTGACCAAGTTGTACTTCAAGGTTATTGAGGGAGGCTTGTTGATTCTTTAGTAAAGCTTGCTGTTCATTAATAGAAGAATCAGTAGCATCGTGTCTCTTTTCCGAGTCTTCCATAAACTTCATCAACATGGTCTCTAGATCGGGTTTCTTCTCGGCTGGTGGCTGCTCCTTTTGATAGAAGCCTCGACCTGTCTGCCTGTACTTCTCTTCTTTTTGCTTCTTATACTCTTCATATGGCAGCCACTCCTTCTTTGGATTCCTCCAGTCTTCATCAAACTTATCCCCACTCGAGTAGCACACTTGAGCTTTTCTATTCCCAAACTCATCTAAATTGCAGTCCTTTGTCAAGTGCGGACCACTACACCTCTCGTAACCCACTCTTATGGCATGAATTGAGTGATCCATTTGTGTCAACCTCTGGTCCATATTATTTAGCATAGCCATCATGGCTGCTATTTCTTTAGTTTGGGATCCTCCTCCGCCTTTAATTCCTTCCTGCCTAGGGTTGTGTTATTCGCGAGAGAGTTTCGCGAATTCTTCAATTAATTCCATGACTTCGCCCAGATTTTTCCTTGTAAGTGGTTCTTGAGAATCAAGGAGTTGTCTTGTCATCATGTTTACCCCATCATAAAATATTGATACCTCCTTTTGAATGTTAAGGTCATGTTGAGGACAATTCCTTAACAACCCTTTGTAACGGTCCCAAGCTTCGTAAAGTGACTCTCTCGGGTTTTGCTCAAAATTGGCTATTGCCTTTTTGAGTTTAGCAATCTTGGATGGTGGACAATATTGATCTAAAAACTGCTCATGCATTTGAGCCCAAGTAGTTACGGTACCGGGTGAAAGTGCTTTTAACCAATCCTTAGCAGCTCCTTTAAAGGTAACGGGGAGCATCCTTAGCAAAATGGTGTCTCTGTTAATATTTGGGACAATGAAGTAATCGAAAAAGTCATTTACTTCATTTAAGTGTTTGAATGCATCCTTGTGATCATTTCCATAGAATAGGATATCCTTTAGTGCGGAAAGGATATGTACCTTTAGCTCGAATGTGGCAGTGGCAGGGATTGCAGGTTATACTAAGCCTGGACCAACATCTTCTCGAATTCTCTTTCTGTAAGCTCCCATGGACATTTCCTAAATATTTTCCATCTCGTGCCTTGGCTCTTTCTTGTGTTCACTCGTATGTTCTTCAAATTCGGGCTCGGTATCGTACTCGGATTCGGTTTGGAAGGGTATTTGATCCAAGTGTTCAAGATTGCTTTTGCTCTTCGAGGATGAACTTGACTCCCCAATCTTCTTCCCTGATTTCTTTGAAAACACTGATTTAAATTCTTGTAAGGGCATCTTTTTCTTGTGAATTGCAGACTCGGGATCTTCAAGTGGTGTCACCAAGGGTGTGTTTGAGCCTCTGGTCATGAACTCCTGAAGATTAACTAAATAAACAAAACGTTAAACTGAACTAAAATAGAAAAATTAAGTAAAAACTAAAAAATCTAAAATTCTAGGTGTCCATGTCGTGGCACTTATCTGGCCACGTCGTAGACTCTGTGACTAAAATAAAAAAATTAAATTTTGGTGAAAAATTAACTTTTTGTGGGTTTTACCCCACAAGAAGGATCGATTAATTTAATGCAAATAAATAAGCTAATAAACTAAGCCGTTCCCTGGCAACGGCGCCAAAACCTTGATGTGCACGAAAGTACCTACTAATTTTAATATTTATAGCATAACAAACTTAAACTAACTATGCACGTATAGGCAGTGTACCTAGTCAGATTACAGTATAGCTTGGGTAAGTCGTGTGTCGATCACAGGGAATGGTGTTACTAATTAATCTACTTGCTATCAAATTAACCTAATTATTAACAAGTTTGGAAAGGGGTTTTATTTGATTTTACAAGATCAGACGAACTTAACTCGAATTCAATCAATTAAGTAAAAACACTCTTGTCTAGTTCGAATCCACTTCGTCCTTATGGCTAGCTAATAATTATGGATTATCAAGTTGGTTGTAATTGTATTAGTAATTTAAGTCTAACTTTACCAATAATCAATTAATTCATGTCAAACTATGCATGGTCACATACAATTAAACACAGAGCTAATTATGAATATGAATATGCTATGTAAGAATTATTATGCAAACACAATTATAGTCACAATTCACGTTCTCTAACACAACTAAGTTTATTTACTCTAATTACTAACTAAGATTGGTCAATCCTAGCTCTAATAAATTAATGTTCACTAAATCATTAGGTAAACAAGTTCATGCAGTTAATGGTCACTAATCTACACAGAACATGGAGTCAAGCAACTAGAGAAGCAAACACAAGCATTCTAGGTAACTATAAATCCAACACAAGCAATTCACCAACTAAATAAATCCATAAAAATTAAGCTATTCATAAGTTGGAAGCTTCATCTAGCTAAACAAGAGTAGCTAGATTCAGTTGCTCATAATAGCAACTAATACACTAACACAAATCAAAGTATATTGAAACATGTTCCTAAGTAACAAATAAGTAACCTAAATTATAGACCTTCAAGACTTTTCTTCTGCTCAAAATCGCCTTCTGGAATCCCTTTTTCTGGCCACCAAAAGTCTCTATTCGTAATAACCGAGATTTCTTAAATATCCTCATAAATACCGTACCACGTCGTGATCCCCAAGCAATCCGTATCGGGCAAGGACTCTTTCTTTACGTGATCTTTATCTTCTAGAATACTCATGCCACGTCGTGGGCATCCATGCCATGTTTTGGGTTTAGTAATTTTCGTGGATTTATTCATCTCTTGTATTCCAAGTCTCCCATGTTCTATAAATTGTCGCTTGTGGCCCATCTCTTCGAAAATACTTCTAATTGAATGAAAATAACAATTTAAGGTCATAATTATCATTATTCTAAACATATCATCAACTTATTAATAAAAATGTACTTAGATATTGCCTAAAAATAGGTATAAATATGGCAATATCACTTGTGACATGCCATCGGTATATTCTTAGGTTGACAACTTTACACTAGATCGGTATGTTCACAAGTACCAACTTTCTTCAGTATATGACATTGCCCTTCCTTAATCGTATTCATGTATTCTTGATGCTCCTACTGGTAAGGTAGGGGTTTACCTTATACATATCATTTATGGATTAAGGCTTCCTCCTACAACATTCTTCTTAGAAGTGTTATATTTTTATGTAATCTATCTGATTCAACTTTGCCCTAATGATGTTTCAAAGCTTGTTACCTTTGAAGCTTTTTGTGTATCATGTCGAATTCCTCTGCATGTGTACTATATCAGTATTGTTATCAATTGAATATATATATATATATATATATATATATATATATATATATATATATATATATATATATATATATGGAAATTGGTATTCTTTTAGTAACAATCATTTCCAATTTTCTCATGATCTTCCTGGTACCAACGGTGGATGCAAAAACAAATTATGCTGGGTTGATTCAAAAAGCCTTTGCCTCCTTAATGTTCTTAGTCCTCTGCCTAACTTAGAAGACGAAGTGTCATTTATAGACTTGTTTAGGTGTACCCCTTTATTTTGTCGTTATTGCATAAAGAGGTCTTTTTTCCGTGAGATTGTGTTGGCGTTATGTCATATGAGCTCGAATTGGAAATCTTGAAATCAACTACCAGTGCTATTAGTTAATCATCCGTGTTAGTAATAATGGCTTTAGGCTTTTGATTAAGTAATGTATCCCTACTTCTTATTCCCAGTTTTACTTCATATAAATGTTGTTCTCCTGTTTCTTTTTGCACATTTAATGTTGTAGTGAAAAGTAAATGCACTTTTAATTTTTCTATGTATATCTCTGATGAAATGTTTCCTCAAGATATTATGTTGGAAGAGGTGGTTTCAGATAAAGGGTCAGACTTGGTAATTTATCGATCCGGGTCACCTCTGCAACTACTCTGATTCGGGTCAGATGCATTTTCAGTTAATCAACTTCTAGGCACTTCACCAGTTTCCTCCGTCGATACACGTTGCTTTTTTCCTTTGCCTTTTGGTTTTGAAGCTGCTTTTTCTTTGGTTCCTACCACATCTTGTAAATGCAAACACTTGTCAACACCCCACCAGTATGAAAAAAAAATTACGACTTGACGACGTCCCCTATCTCCTTTCCCCCACATACTTCTTGATTTCAACTTCCCATTATTGAAGGTAAAAACATTTTGTATCATTATTTAACTTTTGCTTCTGCTGCTTTCGGTTCTTAGCTTTTATTCTATGTTGTAGGGGATTTCTCTTGCTGTCTTATGTTACAAAAATAGTTGGATGAAGCTTGTCGCTCTGTTTGTCATGTTGAAGCCATTATTTCCATTGCAAATTGTGAAAAATCTAAGTTGTTGGATGGATTGCTACTTTTGTGTGACCAGTATCTTTCTTCAGAAGTTAATTTGTGAGCTGCTGAAGGTATGAAATTGGATGGTGAAGACATGGTATTTAGAGCTGATTACCTACATGCCGAGTTGTCTCACTGGTATCGTGTTGCCTAAGAGAGGATAGTTTTGTTGGAGAATCAACGGTCACTTTTGGAAGTTGATTACGAGGCATGTGTTCGGGAGAACCAAGTTCTCAGGACTCATCTTGTTTTTGGATCTATATGAATCTCACATTTTGTGTTGGTTATGCTTCTTCCTTTTTGGTGTAATTGCATGTGTCAAAACAGTGGTTGCTTTCAAGCATAACCAATTTATTTTCTTTTTTCTCTACTACCCCATACTGTATGTACATGGTAATTAGAATGATCCTTTCGATGTTTATTCCATGAAAATCGTCTTTTCCTTGGTTGTTTTGTGTGTTTGACTTCTTTTGAAATCGTACTAGTATCCATTTTGGTGGTTTTATAATGGACTTTTACAACATTGGGCTATAGACATAATCTGTATGTGCAATGTATATGTGTACCACAATAAATTTTCAAATAAAAATTTCATTTTTAGGATCACATAAAGTCATTATCACATTTCTCAATAACCACAAAATGTATAAGTTGTCAAAACACAAGTCAATAATATTTGATAAAATCCTAGAATCCTCGAAGTCATAATCTCTAACTGGTGTGTATAATCAAGCCGGCGCATTCCCACGATCCTGAAAAGTACCTGAAGCACATATCACACAACACAGTAAGCATGAAGCTTAGTGAGTTCCCTAAAATGCCACAGACACAAATAATAAGCCTCTCATGGCTATAGCTAGGCCTGGACCCTCCGGTCACGTGCCTCGGTGAGGACCCTCCGGTCTCACGACTCGGTATGGACCCTCCGGTCTTGCAACTCGGTTTGGACCCTCCAGTCCTAATCAGTAAAGCACAAACTAATAAAGCATATATCACAAAGACAAAATGCATAATATCACATAACTCAAATAAGACCCTTCGGTCACTCAGTAGTACCACTCAGGTATGTTTAGTGAGAAGACTCACCTCGCAAAGTAAAGCAATGTATCCTACATTCGAGTTGTTGGTCAAATATCCGCCTTTCCATAGTCTCCATAATCCACAATTGACGAAAACTCTAATGTCAATGGAAGTCAATAGTCAAAACTGATCCATCTCTAAAAGTCAACAAAAGTCCATACCTAAATTCCGAGTCCATGTTGATTCAACTCGCCAAGTATAGCTCATGAACTCATCGAGTCCCTCTGAACTCAGTAAATCGTGAAAACCCAGTTCTACTCGCCGAGTTGATAGCCAACTTGTCGAGTCCATGCAACATCCAAAAGGCCAGGGAACCCCACTTACTCATCGAGTTGTCTCACCAACTCTTCGTGTCCACTTTGAATCCAAAGACGGGTAAAACCCTCTCAACTTGTCGAGTTGTCTCACCAACTCGCCAAGTCTGTAAAGCGTCCAAACCATCAGGGTAAACCCTAACCGACTCATCGAGTCGGCTGACCAACTCGTCGAGTCTCTTCAATCCATTTCCTTAATTAGATGATTTTGGAGAGAAATAAGGTCTCATACTTTGGATCTAGCCTCCTAAGGCTGAATCATCACATAAAGTTGCAAGCTTTACGTTCATGCATGGCATATAGGGCTAAAAATGCCAAAACAAGCTCCATAAAGGTCTTTATGCTTGAAGACTTGCCAAAGCTTGATAAAGCTCAGATCTTTGGGCTCATAGGGACTCATATAGCTCAGATCTGTAGTCTCAACTTCCATGACCAGTTCAACAATTCCAAACCAAAATATGGATGGAATAAAGCCCTAAAAATCTCCAAAAAGAAATCTAGCAAAAGGAATGATCAGGGAGATAGCTTTTTACCTCCAATTGACAGTTAGCATCGAAAGAACACTAGATCCAAAGCTTTTTCTCATTCCAAACGTTCTTTCTCTTTAATCCTCTTCTAAAAATGCACTTGAACATAAGATGTTTAACCTTTCTCTTTGTCACAATGACCACAACTCATCTACGGTTTCTCTCAATGTTTCTAAATGGTCAGGGAGGTTGAAATGAGGGCTTAAGGGCCTTTAAACAGGGTGCAAGACCTAAAATTAGGGTTTTCTTAATACATAATTAACTTGTCAAGTCCAGTCCTTTGACTCAACGAGTAGGCTTCATAACTCGGGTGTCCAGCTCAGTCCCTACACGACAAGTCGGGACCAACCAACTCGTCGAGTAGGTCCTTCAAAGTCCATTATAACTCTTAAATTTCTCATCCAGGATTTGGGGTGTTACAATTCTCCCCCACTTGAATTAGATTTCGCCCTCAAAATCACTCCTTGACAACACATAGATCAAACCCAATAACTCGAGAAGCACCACCAAAAATCTCATATCATACAACAATCTCCCTTCCATGACACCCGAACCTAATCAGGAACTCCCAATTCCTGAAGAAGGATGGACCCGTCTTCCACTGCGGTACCAGTTCTGACTCTCCAGAACCCGGAAACTCTAAGGGTCTGTCTCCCTTCTAGACCTCCCATGCAAGATATCACCATGTTACTCGCTCATCGAATAATAGACCCTGATAACACACTGGCAACTCTGATTTTCTTGTTGCGGCTGATAGAAACAAGTCGTTGACCAATAATTGGCTACCGATCACTCATGTAAGATATACCACTCGATCTAGATCGTAGCTTAAAAGGAACAGAATGGTCACATTTCACTAGTTATCCACCACCTGTACTGTTATCAGATTCCATCTAATAAATGAACCTCAATACTCTGTCCTCAGACACAATAAAATGATCATGCCTGCTCGGAATTATCCTCTGACATCTATACTCATAAGCCCCAGCTTCCTCTCAAATACCCCCTCCAACACTGAGCACAAGTTAAGCTCCCGACCCAACAGTGGAGCCTCCAAAGGCTACCTATTGCAAACCCAATAAATCGACTCTATAGACTTCCTTTACAGAATAACTATCTCTTCCCATCATGTGACACACTAATCACAAAGTTCGCTTTACCTCGAGTGACTACTACAACCCTATTTAATGTCGCTTCACCTCCGAACTCTGTCGTCTACCACTCACTAGCTCCATGCGTCTCGTGGTCCTCCCCAAACCAACGAACTGACCCACTCAGGTCTAAGACATTAGATGATACCCATTAACTTTCAAAATGAAACCCATCCAAAATTCCAAAATCTCATCCTGCCTACTCATTACATAAGTAGAGCCAAACTCAAGCTCGGGAGTCTGATTCAATAGAAGAATTGGAACCACTAATCTCCAATCTAATACTCAAATTACGCCCTGCGATCCACAAATTTATGTGTACACCACTTCTCGAATCGGGATGTAACAATTCCCAACCATCATGAAGACCCCAGTCTCGCCCCTGGTCCGACCGCCAGTTTCCTATAGACTCAACTAGTAAGGCTACCCAAGCCTAAGAACTCCTATGCGTCATGCTCTGACTAGTGAATACTACAACTCCATGTAGTCACAACATTCTTTCTTATTGACTAATGAGTGCTACGACTCCCCGTAGTCATAAGACTACCCCACTGACTCGTGAATGCTATGGATCCCTGCAGGCTTACGACACTCTCTCGCTGACTCGTGAATGCTACGGCTCCCTACAGGCTTACAATAGACACACACACACACACTCTCTCTCTCTCTCTCGTGCTGACTCACGATTGCTACAGCTCCCCGTAGTCTTTCGATACTTTCTTCCTGACTAACGTATGTTATGGCTCTCCATAATCACACGATATCATCCCTCTGACTCATGTATGCTACGGCTCCCTGCAGTCACACGATACCCTCTCTCTGACTCATGTATGCTACGGATCCCCACAGTCACACGATAACCTTTCTCTGACTCATGTATGCTACGGCTCCTTGCAGTCATACTCTCTTTCTCTCTCTCTCTCTCTCTCTCTCTCTCTCCCTTACTTATGTATGCTATGGCTCTCTGTATTCATACTCTCTCTCTCTCTCTCTCTCTCTCTCTCTCTCTCTCTGACTCATGAATGCTACGGCTCCCTGTAGTATCATGATGCTCTCTCGTACGGACTCGTGAATGCTACGACTCCCCATAGTATTACGATACTCCCTTGTACTGACATCGTAAATGCTACGACTCCCCGTAGTATTATGATACCCTCTCTTACAATCCATGGGCTCACTCCATGGTCTCCCCTGATAGTCCTAAGTGATTACTCCTACCTGGATTCGTTCACTCTCATATCACCTCACAATCTCATCTACAAGTCGTCACTATATTGAGTTTATTATCTATTAGTCCATGGTCCAATCATATTTAGGTGCACTCACCTACCTACATTATGCATCACTACTCTTGACTTAAGTTCTCGTAGACAGGACACTTTCCTCAGTACAACCACACTCTTGAACAATTCCCATCTAGCGACCATTAGCTGATGATTGGACATCTGGAAATATAGTCGCTTGATGTTCCACTTGCCGTCTTACATACCCAAGTCTCACAATAATCCAACAACCTAAAGCATCATACATGGATACCTCGATATCATTATGGAATCTCACAATGTTTTTTTCACAATCACTGATCTTCCACTCACACAACTCGAAGGCTTGAAGTATTCCAACTCACAATGGGAAGCATGGAGGAATCGTCACGATTGGGAACACATTAACGACAATCCTAAGCCTCATCTGCCACTAATCAAGCCCATGCGAAATTTTCATATTGAGTTGTAGTCAATTGAAAAATCAATTATTACCCTCCTGGAGTACAAATAACCATCCATACATCGAACTATTAGTCTCTCCGAAATCAAATCTCGACCTTGGTGACCCAACCATCTCGAAACTCAAACATTGGCACACCCGAAGAAACACAAACCATATTCAGATTCCTGTCTTAAGGCAACTTGTCATGAAGTCACTCATTTTCTCCTGAGAATATGCGAGTATATGACATGCATAATCACGTGTTCTATATAGTCTCGACTGCCACATGACTCCCGTCTCATACACTCGCACTGCAGATTCTCATAACCCAACTTCTGTTCCACATCAGATTGAGGATCCTTCCCCGACATAATCCCCAGTTTTCCCCCACTTAGGGTTCGAACCATCATCCATTGACATACCAAACTTGACACACTACAGACTGGCTCGCCAGATGTACCATTTCCGACTAATGGAATGTACTACGCAACACTCGATGATCTTCCAGATAATGACCAAATAACTCCAAATATCCCGTATCTCAAAGGAAAACCTTGGAATCCTCCCAATGTGACTGCCTCTAGTCCTTCTGAAATCTCATACCGATACCCCACCAAATATCCCAACTGTCCCAAATTATTCATAACTCTCAATCTCGAAATAATGCACTATCACACACCTTGTCTCTGGTTCCTCAACCAACATTCCATGGCGGAAGCTATTATAGGAGCAAGAGACATCACTATCACAGTCGTAACACAATGTAGGAAACGAGGGTTGCCGCCCCGGTATACTCCTCTTGATTACCTACAAATAGTGTTAAAAAGTATTCCTTACTCAACTAAGGGATCTCCTTGTCCTCATCTATCTCAATCCTCATCGATGACTCCACCACGGTATAAGAAATACCTCGCAGCAAACATACCACAATTACTCTGGTGAAAAATAACGCAATTATGTGCTACCCCTCGGAATTACCTCCAAACTCTGGAGCCAAAAGCTTGTTATCTTGTTTGCTCCACACGAGAAGCGGAAATAGTATAATTATCGTCATAGGATGTGACATCTCAACCATCGATCTATCACTCAACCCTGACCGCAATCCTCTTTAGTGTATCACCCCTACTTTTCCTCAAGTCCTATGACTCCAACTGGCAGCCCACCAGTTAACTCCTCGGGATCTAAACTCAATTTCCTCACAAGGTACACTCAATCGAAGCTCAACCATCATGGCCCTCTGGCCGCACAGTTTACCATATCCATTCTCAATCTGAACACCTATCATCGGATAACTGGTAAAGATGGAAACATGCTATGCTACAAATCATGGTACCCGAACCATGTTATCTCCCTACTACATGCTATTTAGAACCTCTGGAATCCTCCCTGTTTCGAGTATGGGTCCTCTTCTTTCAGTAGTATGGGCCCATACTACCTACCATATCTACTCATACATTCCACATGGATCGTCCTAGATTTCCTAAGTAGCTGCTCAACCTTCTCGATCACCAATCTCGTTACACATGTTCACTCTCTAGAGAATACTCTCCTCTATCAGCGTACTCATTTGACTATAGTCACTCCCTAGGCTCTTTCTAGGTTCTCAAACTTTTCTGCCATCATCTGTTGAAGAACTCCTCATGATACCAGCCATCCACCTCCTAAATATCGTTGTATTCACTTAGTAGCTATTTCCTATTGTTAAGAGTTCCATAAAGCACAAATCAAGCAACATTGGGCATCAAATCACCTCCACCAACCCATAACATAACTCTGGCATACAACTCCACTCATGCTATTCACAACTCTAAAAGGAATTATTGAACTCAAGCAACCCTACCTCTCATGGGTATCTCACTACTCTCTTAGTAGATTTCTAAAATATACATCTAGGTATCTCTCCTAGATTACTCCTCTACTGAAAGCTCTCTCTAAAAGATTCTTGCTAGTTACTTTTACTCAGCACATACACAGAGCAAATAGCAGATAATATCAATCAACAACATTCCCTAGGCTAAGGCATCATGAATATCAGGCAACTCTAGCCCTAATTTTGAAATAACTAGCATATCCTCTAGCATGCAGCTATACTATTTCATAAATATCTCATAATGCAAAAAAATAATGGTATTTTGGGAAATGACCACTCGGGCTCTGGCTGTTTATACACACTACTCCGTCTCGTTTTCTCTTTAAACTCTTACTCGTTTTAGAAAAAGCATTTCTTTTCGAAATTTTTTCTCAAGTCCTTAGTTTGAGTCCAGACATACCTTAGAGTACATCCAAATCTTTAAAACCAAGGCTCTGATACCAACTTGTAACACCATAAATTATAAAATAAAATTTTCATTTTTAGAATCACATAAACTCATTATCACACCCTCTTTTCGAATAAATGGTTAGGGAGGCTAAGGTTTCAAGAAACCCTAGCAAAGTCAAAAAACCAAGGCCTTTAGGGTTTAATTTCTATAAACCCTAATTTTGATCTATTCCTTAGTATACACAATCAAAGCATGATGCAAGTCATACCATTGCATATTCAAAGCAATATAACCTATGTCTCTGGTACCATTGATAACTTAACCCTCAAGTTCACATGCAACTTATTTTAATCTAAGTTTTTTCTATTGATAGCTATAACTTAATGAATATAAAAAACCCTAAGAAAGCCTCACAATAATTGAAAATTACAAGGGCTTAGGGTTTACATACCTTTTGTTATTATAGCAAATAATCAAGTTAAATCCTTTCTTCAAATGTGTTAGAAAGCAAGCACAATAAATCCAATTTATGTAATAGTTTGTACCTAAACCCTAACAATTATAACACTTGAGGAGAGAGGATAGGGAGTAGGAAATTCGGCTATTCCTTTGGTATAAGTGATGGACGGAAATGAGGAGCCAATGGGCTCTATTTATAGCTCATATAAGGAGCCTTAGTAACCGTAATTTGAATATAATACTAATATTTCAAATTCATTAATTATCCAACTCCTTAATTATCCAAATATTGAACAATTCTAGCTTAAGTCCATGTACTTTTAATTAAACATATTAATCCCAATATTAATTCCATTTAATTTATTGTTAATAGTTAATTAAATAACACTATTTCTAACTATTATATTATTCTCAGAATATATTAACAAATTATTTATTTCTACAGTAAAATCTCTATAAATTAATTATGTTGGGACTGAGATATTTTGTTAATTTAGCAAGATATTATTATATCAATAAATTAATAAATTATTAATTTAAAGAGTTTGCTTATATTCGTGAGCAACTCTCAAATTAATGCATCGACCTTCTAAATTCCCATGTCCGTTCAATTTACCTATTTAAATCAAACAAAAACAAGGATGTTCAAAATTCCCATGTACATTAACACATTAATCAACTTGTCAAGTTCAATGTAGATAGATCTAGATTGATCACTATAAAATGTCTAATGATAAGGATGCACTCAACAACGAAAAGGTTTTAAACTAAAAGGTTTTAAAATATCAATGATAACCAATCAACAACGAAAACTATTATGCAAGTATCATAAAGATGGCTAAGGATGCACTCAACAAGATTTGGTGAAGTGGGTTGACAAAACTTTCGATTTGAAAGTTAGTCAAGGAACAATATCAAACACTCTTAAGAGATCATCAAAGTCCTTATTGGCCAACTTTGATAGTGATGGAGCTTCCGAGCGTTACAAAGCAGCCAAGTATTCGAACATGGAGAAAGTTGTTTATAAATGGGTTCTCCAACATCAGGAGCATGTGAATATAACAAGAGAGTTAATCAGAGAGAAGGCATTTGAGATTATGAAGCTTTTATATCTACATGATTCTTCTGAGCCTAATGTTTCACAAGGTTGGCTTGAGAAATTCAAGTTACGGCATGTTATCAAATCGTATCGCCAATTTGGAGAAAGTGGATCAGTCGACACACATGAGATGGAGAAAAATTAGAGTCTAGAAGAAAAAAAATTAATCAATTTCCAATGAAATATGTTTTTAATATGGATGAATTTGGTTTGTTTTACAGGTTACAAGTTGACCATCCACTTGCAAGAAAACAACTTGAAGGTGGGAAATAGGACAAGGAAAGGCTTACAATTGTTATCTGTTACAATACGGATGGCTCGAAAAAAATTCATCTATGGATCATTGGTAAGTATGCAAAGCCACATTGTTTTAAGAATGTCAGCATGAATAGCCTAGATTGTGAATATTGTGCCAACAAAAGAGCATGGATGGCTGGGTTGCTTTTCGAAGAATATGTTTGTTGGCTAGATAATCAAATGCATGGTCAAAAAATCCTCTTGGTAGTGGATAATTGTCCAGCCCATTCAAAAACTATTCAAGGGTTGCAAAACATGAATTTTTTTTTTCTACCGCCAAACATGACTTCAAAAATTCAACCATGTGATGTTCGGATAATTAGAGCCTTTAAACTGTACCACCGTAAAAGGTGTTATCATAAGATTTTGGAAGGTTATGATTTGGACATTTATTCCCTAGAAAAGATTATATTTTAGATGCCATCAACTTGGGCGTCTCGGCTTGGAGAAATGTCAAACAAGAGTCCATAGCAAATTGCTTTTGAGACTGTAAATTTTTTTCGGCTAATACAACTGACTCAAATGATTTAAATGATGTAAATTCTGGAGAAGACATTCGTGAGATTGAGAACTTGATTACGGGAATGCATTATCGGCGCAAAATGGATGTGAATGAGTTGTTGGATTATCCAGGTGAAAATAATGAATGTCACGCGGTTCAAAGCATTGAAGAAATCATCGCGGATATTATTCAAAATTCGGTTGATAATGATTGAGTACCTTTGGAACCGGTCACTCAAAAATAATCTTTTCTAGCAGCAACAACTCTTCACAACTTTTTGTTGCAATACAAGAATATAGAGCCTTAACTCTTAAGTGCAATTTGGAGATTTAAAGATGAACACAAGATAGATTTGAAGTTCACAAAAAAACAAGTGACTATAAATTCATTTTTTTACTAAACAATTCTAGAATTTTGGACTATTTTAGTAATTATTAATTTATAGTTTCACTGGGACCAGTGTATTTACATTGGAACTTCAAAAAATGATTATTTTATTATTTTATCAATTAGGGTCCAATTTTGTATTGGTCCCAAGTTGGAACCGGACAAATTATTAATTTTATCGAGGTTATTAATTTATCGATTATTAAATTGTAGATGTTCTATTATATTTATTAATCAAATAATAAATCAATAAATCAGCCTCTCTCTCTCTCTCTCTCTCTCTCTCTCTCTAAAAGTCATTTTAGTCAATTACTAGTTTTGAAGCAACCCAAAAAGGATTTTGATTTTAGTTCATGTATATACCAATTTAGTTATTGAATTAGACACCTTAATCCAATAATCTTCACAATCGCTAGCTGCTAAGCCTAATTCATTTCCACACGATGCTCTCTCATTTGATGTTTTCACAATCGATGACAGCTAAACCAAATTTATTTCCACGTGATGCTATCCTACGTGATGTTTTCATGATCGCTGGTTGATAAAATGGGGTGCACTCCAACGTGAAGTTTTCACAATCAATGGCTACAAAACCGAATCCATTTCCATCTGATGCTCTCCTGCATGATGTTTTCATGATATCTAGCTACTAAGCCCTATCCATTTCCACGTGATGCTCTCCTGCATGATGTTTTTACAATCGTTGGTGGCTAAACCAGATCCATTTCCACCTAATGATCTTCTGTGAGATGTATTCACAATCGATGGATGGTAACCATGATCCATTTCCATGGGATTCTCTCCGATGTGATGCTTTCATGATCATTGGATGCTAATCCCAATTCATTTCCATGCGATGCTCTCCCGCATGAGGTTTTCATGATCGTTGGCAACTATGCCTGATCTATTTCCACTTGATGCTCACTTGCATCAATTTTTCATGATCGTTGGCTGCTAAGCTCGAACCATTTCCATGAAACACTCTCCCATGTGATGATTTCATGATCGCAGGCTGCTAAGCCTGATCCATTTCCATGCGATACTCTCCTATGTGACGTTTTCACGATCATTGGTTGCTAAGCTCGATACATTTCCATGGGATACTCTCCTGCATGATATTTTCACAACTATTGGCTTTTAAGCCCAATCTATTTCCACACGATGGTCTCTCACGTGATTTTTCACGATCGCTAGCTGCTAAGCCTAACCCATTTCCAAGTGATGCTCTCCCGCATGATGTTTTCATGATCACTAGCTGATAAGCCCGATATATTTCCATGAGATGCTCTCCTACGTGATGTTTTCACGATCATTTCTTACTAAGCCCGATCTATTTCCATGTGATGATCTCCCATGTGTCGTTTTCACGATCGTTGGTTGCTAAGCCGGATCCATTTCCACGGGATGCTCTCTTGCATGACGTTTTCACAACCACTGGCTGCTAAGCCCAATCCATTTCCATGTGATGCTCTCCCGCGTGATATTTTCATGATTTTTGGCTACTAAGCCTGATTCATTTCCATGCGATTCTCTCCTGCATGATGTTTTCACGATCGCTAGTTGGTAAGCCCAATTTTTTCCACACGATGCTCTCCCATGTGACACTTTCATGATTAATGGCTACTAATCTCACTCATAATCCACGTAATGTAAGTCGCACACCGCCATGAACCATAATTTGCACATCATAAGACTAAGTCGTGCTTAGCATTATACATTTGATGTGATTCAAAACCAGCAAAGATAACCACTGAAGGACCAACACAATCCCTTCCTCTAGTCAGATCATGAATAGCATTTATCACATTGTATATCACCACAACAAGGTTATTCTTTAATTACAATATTATATCGATAGCAACTCTGTGGTTTATTATCTCTACATGAGCTCTCATGTTCATATTATCTTGGCAGCGGCCTTACTACCTGTTGCCTTCACAACTACCCTGCTACTTATTATAGTATTGTACTTTATTTAGTTTAGTCTGATGCAGGTACCTATTAATTTATCCACATCATACATGGGGGAAATTAGTTGGGCATAATTAGTACAAGAAAGAGTATGGAGAATATTCTTGAAGATCTTGCAAAGAAACTTGTGATGTCTATTATCAGTGACATTCCACTATGAGGTGATAGAAGCATAACCACAACTTTTACATTTTTGTCATAGGAGCCTTGCAACATTATTATAACATCCATGTTGCATTGTCACAGCAGCCTTGCTCGACATAACGCCAGCAACAACCTTGTTGTGTTATTGTACCGATATGGCTTCATGGTAAGGTCACACGTCTTAGCTATCTTGGCGAATATCTTGACAACATCGATGTCGTGAAGCATTCGTAATGGTAGCATTTCTTCATATCATCTCGAAAGCAACCTTACTTCACAATTATCTCCAACACATCCTTAATGCATATTAGCTAGTCATCAGCCTTACTACATGTTATCTAGACTGCAACGGTGTTGCAATCTAACAAACTAGCCTTACACTACATAGATCCAAGCATGACTGAGGATCTCCTACAACACTTTGACCTATTATGGGCAAGGTCAGTTGTTCCATTTTTGTTGGTGCACATTTGATGCTTAGTCTAATACTAGTAGCTGCACCAGTCACATCAGATTGGGGTTACTTATTGGTGTAGGTCTATATGCTAGACTTGATTGTCGGTGCTTTGGCTAGATAGCGAGTCAACTAATTGGTGATATAGCACCGCTCGATGGCTCTTCCCGAAGGCCCTGCATGGTAGCATTTCCTGACAGCTCAACCCAACCTTGGCTAGTTGGGCTTGAATTTGTTTGGCCTAACTTCCTTCACCTAATGGTCCCCTAAAAATAGAAAATGTCCTCCTTCTTCTGAAGGATCTTCTCTAACCTAGAGATTGTAGGCAACTTTTGATCAGTTATAGAGCCTCTTATTAGCCTTGACCATACTTAGGCATCTCCCACCTTAGAGACGAACCACCATGCCCATAAAGTCTTTGTTACATCCCATTCTTTTAAAACCAAAATTTTCATTTTTAATTTATATAAAACAATGTTCAAAAAAACCCACATCAAGAAAACATAAGTATCAAATACAATCATCCCAAAATATAAGAGTATCAAAATATCCATGAATACATAATTGCAGGCGAATGTGTGCAATCAAACCTTCACCTTCCACCGATCATCTAAAGTACCTAAAAAACATTTTATCAATAACTGTAAGCATGAAGCTTAGCGACTTCCACAAAATATCACATACAACACATCATAAAATAAACAACTAAGGGTTATCAGCAACCCTAGGGATTATGAACAATCCCAATGGGCTAACAGCACGCCTGGTAGGTTATCAGCAACCCTAGATACTATCAACAATTTTACTCAGCGAACAGTATGCATGGTGGTTCACAACCCTGGATAACACATAATAGCAAATATCAAGAAAGATCCAGTTGGTCAGTATGCACACGTACTATGACAAATAGAATATAGTGAGAAGACTCACTTCTCACAAAAGGCTGATAAACCTCACACTCTACTGCCAATACTAGACTCCTCCTACTAATCATATCAAAAATAGCCTTAATTATCAATTAAGTTAATTATTCCAACTCAACAAGTCCAAAAACCAAGACTAATCCTTATTTGGGAAAAGGACAATTTTACTTCCCCAAGTCCTCACCCCTTCACAGTTGACCAAAAGTTAAACTGGTCAGAAAGTCAGCAGTCAACCTTATGTTGACTTACACGTCGCACACTCCAAGTTTCTACGCATGGTGTAGAGCCTTTAACATAATCGGTTGAAAATCAGGCTACGCTAGGCATAGCCCATATTATGCCCCGTGTACAACACGTTTAGTGAATTCTCATTTTAAGAACTTAAAATCTTAAAATCTTTAACTTAAAGCTCATAACTGACCCTAATGACCATTCTAAATCATAAACTCTCTAGCTTTATGCCTTTGCAAGGCTAAAGAGAGCTTAAATCTAGAGCCCTAACCATTTACTCATTCTCATGAGCCACATCCCATGCATGGATGGAAGGACGGGTCCAAGATTTCATTTTTATGACTTAATACACTCCAAAATGTCTAGAAATGCTACTCAAAAGATATGAAATGGTTAATGGCCAAGAAAACCAACAATATATGACACAAAGTACATAAAGTCATAAAATAGCAAGATCTAACAAAGCACTCATCAAGGTTTGAACTTGACACCTTCTGAAGATGGACAAAATGATGCAAAATCTGGATCCACAAGCTTGAGTGCAGCATAACTTCTACAATGGCCTTCCTTCAAAATAAAAAAGATACACCAAAAATCACTTTCTAGCTCCAAAACACACTCCAAGGGAGAAGGGTTTCAAGATGGGGGTTGGTCATAAGAAATCTCTCAAGGGGTTAAGGTCCTTAAATAAGGCTCAAAACCCCAAAAATTAGGTTTTGCACTTTGCGCCACTACGCCATATGTAACCAAGGTTACGCTCTGCATAGGGCATAATATCCTCGCATGAGGTTAGTGAATTACGCCCAACGTAGACTCTTATTTCTCAAAAATTATCAAAATTTAAAATCATAAAGAAATATACCTTAGGAATGGGTGTTACAATTCTACCCCACTTAAATCAGACTTTGTCCTCGAAGTCGTCAGCAATGAATAGATCAGGTTAATGCTCATGTAACATCCTGGTTCTTGTCATTTCTTATTTTAGGGTTGTAGGTCGGAAGTCGATTAAGGAGGTAAAGTTTAGACCTTTTGGGAGGTGATAATGATGGTTGTAAGATCTAACCCTTAAACTTTGTATTGGGCCTAAGGGTAAAAAAGCAACAATCATAGATCGGGTTTCTTGCATGAATTATAGATTTTTATTTGAGAATTTGTTAGTCCAAAATAATTAGATTATACTGTGGGGCTCTTCAACACCTTTTTATGCATGCAAAGAATGCCAAAATTAGAATTAAGATGAAGAAGTTGTAGTGGGTTAAATCTTGAGTGGTTATGGCATGTGGTAGTACCATAGGCGTACTCAAGTTATGTTGGGTGTACTAGTTTCTAGAAAACACGCCTCCAAGGGTGAATGTTGGGCATAGAATTTGGTATGGTGGGTGTACGCAGCCAGATCCGAAACCATAAATTTGGGGTTTGAGCCCTACATACGAACCTTAGCTCTTCCAAACCTCTTCCATTCTCAGTCTCCACTTCTCCAACGTCCACCCTTGAAACCCTAACCCTATTTTGAGCATTGTGAGTCAAAAAGTGTGTTTTTAAGTTTCTTTGATGGAAGAAAAAGGTGGTGCTAGTGCTTGGAAGCTTGAAACAATTTTGGATCTGGAAGTTCTCCTCCTTCATTCATCTATGGGAAGTATAAAATTTGTACCTTTATGTCTCCCTTGATAGATCTAGCTTAGATGTTAAAGTAATGTCGTTTTGACCCACAAATTGTTCTATTTGACTGTGAGTTGTTCCAGAGCTTGTGAGATGCATTTAAAGGTGTATTTGAGAGTGTTAAGTCATAAAATACAATCTTGGTATTATTCTTCCATCATGCATGAATTATGAAGCTTTCAATATTATGATAGGTTAGGGTTTTGGAATTCAACCCTTTGTGGCCATGCAAAGTCATAAAGTTGGAAACTTTATGACTCAACATATAATTTAGGACTAGATCTAAGTTTTGGATGAAAATTCTTAAGGGAATAAGCAATAAATAAAGGAATTGTTTTGGGACGTAAGTACGCTAAGCGTACCTTGTAAGGACGTAACGCAAAATGGGTTTGCATCCCGTATGCTTTGCATACAAATGGAGTATGCTAAACGTACTCAACCTTCCTTGGACTTTGACTTTATTTAACTTTTGTTGACCATTAAATTTTGACCAATTTTGACTTTGTGTACTTAGGGGTTTTGGACTGTGGATTAAGATTTTACCTAGTTTTGGTGATTAGTGAATTTGTAGGAGCAACCAGTGTAGAAAGGGAAGCGCATCTCAATATTTCAGGGTTTTCATTTCAGGTGAGTTCTCCTCACTGTACCCGTGGGTCGAAGGCATCAATGTCGACCCATTATCTACCATTATCATTTATTAGGAGGATGTCCTAGGGATATATATATATATATATATATATATATATATATATATATATGTATATATATATATATATATAGTAACGTAGCATAGACTGAGGACTCATGATCCAGGCTTTTCTATTTGTTCCTTGTTTGGTTCTAGCTTTAGAGTAGGATCATCCGTTCGCTTGTCTATCTGACCACTTGTACATACGAGTATGCATTCCATGCCGATTTAGTCACATATCCTTGTGAATTTGATGTTATTATGCTGCAATGATCTAATATATATATATATATATATATATATATATATATATATGTATGTATGTATGTATGTATGTATGTATATATATCCTACTGTGATAGGATGCATCAGTAGTGGTATGCTCGTTAGAGTACCAGTAGGTAGGTTATCGTCTTGTTGAGTGTCCTAGGGACTGTACATAGTCATGTAGGATAGCCTGAGAACTTCTGATCTAGGCTTTCTTGCATGTTCCTTGTTTGGTTGTGGGTCTATAGTAGGATCATCTGTTCAGGTAGCTATCTCACCTTCAATTATGCATTCCATAGAGGTTAGTTGGTAGTGGAGCAGTGTTCTATGAGAAATATAGCAGGCAGTAGTGAACTTTGTAATTGATATTGCATGTGTTACGTGATTAATTGATTTTTATTTATTTATTTGTTGATATATGGTGGTGGTTGAGGTGGAGGCGGTCATGTTAGGTGTTGTAAGCCAAGATACCTAGTGTAGGCTAGCTATAAGTTGTAGGGATGGATGCTCAGGAAGAGAAATTGGGTTGAGGCAGTAGGCCAACAAACATTAGATATTCCAGTTCGATGACTAAGTGGAACCGTTTCATGTTGGCATTCGAGTCCGATAACTGATTGGGCCAGGATATTCCACTTTGATGATTGTGAGCCTGTTATGCATTCTAGTATGTTCATTGTATCAGGTATTTTGGGAGAAACTTAGTAAGATTTGTGCTTACCCAATTGTTTATGTTTCAGATTCCATCAGTGATTGTGGGAAGGTGAAGGCGGGACTCTACACACTCATTAATATCATTGAGGATTCCGCATTTATTATAATACTCTTATTTTCAATAAATGTAATTGGGAATAAATCGTTTTTCTTATTATGGATTTATAATTGTGAAGTTTTACCTTAATAAAAATGAAAATTTTTGGTTATGAAAATGGGATGTTACAATTTGGTATTAGAGCCCTAGTTTAAGCGAATTTGAGTAGCGCTTGTGTGAATCCAGGCTCAAACTTGGATCCTATAACTTTCACAAAATGTTTTAAGAAAAGAATCTATAAGAAAAGGTTGGGTTAGGGACATGGGATTGGTCTCTTGTCATGTTCTTGTTTGATTGTTGGCATGGGATCTGGGACATGGACCTTCAATTAACTTTGTTTTTACAAGTAGATGTAGTGTGTACAATTAGCTAGAGCTCGAACAGGAGAGTGGTTCATAAAATACCCATACTTATTATATGTGCTGAGTTTTGATTTTTCTAATTTGCGGATTGTTAGAAGAGCATGCTAGTGGATAAGGTTCTTTTAGGAACTGTCGGATAATAATGTCTTAAATTTGTGATGCCTTATGATATAGGGAGTTGCTTATTATATGCTACCTGATTGTGTGATTCCTACGTGCATGTTGATTAATTTTATATGGTCGGGATTAAATAGCCTTATAATGATCGAGTTAGCCTTATTTCCTGTTCCTTGTTTGGTTGTGGACTTACAGTAGAGTTGATTATTTGATAGTCTATCTGATCTCGTATTGTGTACAACAAGCATGCACAAAAGCAACTTGTAGTGCAAGAGTGAGGATAATCCTAGGAGTACCTAGGAAGTTAGTTGTAGTTTATAGGAGCATGTAGGTGTTAGAATGCCTAAGAGTGGTCTAGTATAGTGACTTAGGACCGTGGGATGAATTATGAGTCAACTATGGATATGTGTGGAGGGTAGTATTCGCTCATACTACTGAAAGAATAAGATCCATATGAGATTCAGGAGGAACCTCAAGGCTACTGAGGAAATAATAGGAGTGTGGACAGGTGTGTTAAGCAATGTGTTTTATTGTTTCATCTTTCCATGGTAGATTTTAAGTATCGAGACTATTGAACGTTTAGGATCAGGAGTTGTTGGCACTAGGAGAGCAGGCCTGGGTGAGGAGGAGATCTATAGGATCATTTTTTCCGGAGTAACAGAGGTGATTTTGGAGTTGTTTGGGTCATTCAAGACCACGTTGATCAAGGACTTTGACTGTCGTAACACAGGTAACTACTGATGCATCCATAGTAGCCATCGCCATTGCAAGATCTCAAAGATGCGGGGAGATGCTGTAGCAGGAGTTCAGTGATACGAAGCCTTCGGAGTTCAGAGGCGACATGGAACCGATCATCGTTTTTGGATGGATTTCTGATATGGAGAGATGTTTCTTCATGTGTTTGTGTCCCCAAGACCAGAAGGTGATATTTTCACTTAATCTTCTTCGTTGGGGTGTGAAGGACTGTTGGGAGACTGTAAATCAGGGCTTTTTGCAGGCCGAGTGAGTTGTGGTAAATTGGGAGCATTTTCTAGATATGTTCAGTGTAGAGTATGTTCCTCTTGTAGAGCGAGAACGACTAGATCAGGAGTATCTATTGCTCAAGAAGACGTCAGAGTTGGTGATAGATATCACCAGGATCTTTATGGAGAGATCTCTTTTCTTCCCAGAGTATGCCGCTTCAGAACAGGTGTAGATGTCTCGATACATGAGCATGCTCAAATTAGATATTCGAAAGTTTGTATCGGCCCAACCATGTCGGACTTTGGTTGAGTTGCAGTCAAGTGCCATGAGGAAAGAGATTGAGTTAGAGACCTAGAAGAAGGAAGAGAGGGCAACTTCAGAACAATATTATCCAAGACCAAGCATTTTAAGTTCTCCCATTCGATTTTAAGATTAGATGAGGGGAGGAGTTCCGAGTGTGGCTGGTGTGGGTATTTTCATGATGCCGATCTTTTGTATATCGCATGTGTGGCGAGGAGGGTCGATTTTGTATGGATTTCAGACGGAGTAATCAAGTTTGCTTCCATGACGGCCAGGTGGGCGACATTAGAGCTCGTTTTCCCTTAAGGTGTTTAAATAGGGCTCAAAATCCCAAATTTAAGGTTTGGGATCGGGCCATGTATGCCCAACGTATCAAATGGTATGCCAAATGTACGCCCTTGAAGGCACATTTTCTGGAAACCAGTACGCCCAACGTACCTTGAGTATGCCCAACGTTCTACCACATTCCATAACTACTCAAGATTTAACCTGCTACAACTTCTTCCTTTAAATTCAAAATTTGGCGTTCTTTATATGCACAAAAAGGTGTTAAAGAGCCCCGTAATCTAATACAGTTATTTTGGACTAAGAACTTCTCAAGTAAAAAGCTATAATTCATGTAAGAAACCAGGTATATGATTTTTCCGTTTTTACCCTTCAGTGCAACACAAAATTCAAGGTTTAGATCTTACAACTATCATTATCACCTCCCAAAAGGTATAAAGTTTATCTCCATACGGCCCAAATCCTTTACACAATCAACTTCTGGCACACGACCCTAAAATAAAAAATAACAAGAAAGAGGATGTTACAATTCTCCCTCACTTAAATTAGATATCGTCCTCGAAATCAGTTCTCTCTCCCATTTCTCAATGTAACTCTATGAGGGTCCTTCAAACTGACTCCAAGATCATATTCAGCTTTATTGTAGCATATTCAGCAGTCAACCATCTCTCGAAAATTATACAAGCCTAGAAATTTTGGTGATACCACGTGGCCTGAAGAAAACATCTCCATGCAACCTCCTTAAATTATGATGGAAATGTTGGGTTATGAGCATTCTAACACTCCTAAGTGTACATGCAACCCTAAATACCTTGGATCTATATTTTCTCTATTATACATACAAATATGAACATCCAAGGTATTATCCTAATCTAGCATACAAAAAAACTATCAATATAACAAGATAGAATACATACCTTTTGTTACTGCTTGTCTTCATGAAGCTTTAGTGCCTAGTGCCCCAAGTGTGACACCTCAAATGGTTCACACAACACCATAAGCACTTGGAATAACTTAGAGAGAATTCTACACTTCATGAAATCGGCTAGCCCTTTCTTACTATCTCTAGTGGCCGATTTTGTCAAGAATAGTATCTTTATATAGTGTTACAATTAGGGCAAACCCTATTTGTCATGACTTTCCATTTCCTTGGATCCATGGGTTCAAATACACCATGGAGCATCCATGGAGCATCATATGGGTTTTGGCCCAACTAGATAATCCATGGCGCATTAGCCCACTATACAAGTATGGATGATTTGTACAATCAACCCATATATTTAATTAGTCTTCTTTTGATCACTTAATTAATCTAGATTAATTCTTGATCAATACTAATTAAATAATCTTATTATTCTTATTATTGATATACTAGAACTTATAATATATTAATAACCATAAGTGTCTTATTTCTCTCGTTATAGTCTATCCAAGTGCATGACGCCATGCAACCCAAATGGACCATGCCGGGTCGGGTCAAGTCTTACCAATTATAGTTATGGACTTAGACATTAATCCAACAATCTCCCACTTGGATAAGTCTAAAACTATTATTGCGTATGACTTCAGGAACCAACTGGTAATCGTAGTTCTCAAAAGCTTCTGTCGAACTCTGACCTTGTCGATAAACGCTGACCTTTGTCAATGACTTTTCCATTAGATAAGGGATCATATATTCCTCCATTCTAGATATCATATGGACTGAGACATGGATTATAATCATTCTCTCTATCCATTTGTTGTTTCTCGATTTCCGATTTATGACGACTGACTAATTGAACAAATCAAATCAGTCCTGGCCCGGCCGAGCACCTCCCGAAGGTAAAAGGAATGGATAAACTTCAACTCATATGGCTTGTTCTACTACTTGTTGAATCATACACAAACACACGTTTTATAGCACCGAGTTACCAAATGCGGTTTCGTGTAATCAATGTACTATCAACTCATTGTAACAACTCATATCTCTAGGTTTGTAGAATATAAGATATTATCATCTCATGATCACTCGTGATGAAATCCATGAAGTGATTCCAATGAGCGCAGGTTGAATCCAATACTCAGAACTTATGAGCACTCATGAGTGTTGTAGCCCTTTGTCCAACACCTTAGACCTCTACAAGCCAACCCATGACAGTCTTAATTCATATCTACTTCCAACATATGACCGACTGTGGATGGTCTGAATAACTTAGTCATTCCGGAAGAATAACCTAGTTTATTCGGGAAGTCAAAACATGCAAAGTGAAACACAATAATAATTTAATCCAATATGGTATCAAAACCTATGAACATAAATAAAACACCTTTTATTTATCACCATATGATTACACATTATTCATTGTATACTGTTTCAGCTATCAACTTTATTCTTGAATTTAAAACAATAGTTGTCCCATGCTCCAAGCATGCACACTATGTTTTCTAAACACTAGTCATGCCATACACCAAGTATGCATACTATGTTTGTCTATGATCTTTACTTTGTGAACTAGGTCCATTGAACATAACTTCAATGATTCTCTTTTCACACTTCCAAATCCTTACTGCAAAAGCAAGAATTCCAAATTCATGCCATTTACTGAAATCTGTTAGATTCTAAACTTATATGCATTGATCCTCTTGTAACGATTATGCACAAATTCACAAAGACTTGGCAACAATCATTACAGAGTATTCCAAAGGAGATCAACTCCTTAGAAACATCCTTCTTGCATTAAGTTTCCTTAATCTTACACAGATTGAAATTTCTGACTTTTAAACATTTCCAAATTCATTTTGACTATCACTTCTGAATAAGAGTTGCCTCCTTACAGATTATGTCAATATGGTCCTTCCAGAATTATCATTATACTTGCAACTGTCCTTGAGCAACCAATCTTTGGTAAACCTTAGATTGTCCTCGACAATTGTTTAATCCTTTTAGTCATATCCAGTTCTAAACCTTTTCCCTTCTTAATGCCCCAGGCATTTGGAAAATTTTAGAAAGGATGAATATAGCACATGTAACCGATCCTATATCCGAAGCATATGGGACACGATTCATGATGTCTCACATAAAGACTAAACCAGTCTTTTGCTATACTATTTCCATTTCTATTTGCCAAGTTCTCATAATTCAGATTATGAAAAGGGATGCCGTAATCATAACCGAATTTTAGAACGCAAATAATGGACCCATATACAGAATTTCCTTATGTTGAGCCATTCCAACATGAAATTCATATATATATCCTTGACTAAATGATTAAAACCTCACGATCTAAGCTTATAGATTTGAGATGAAGTATAATTTCCTCTCCCTTAATTATAGCAAAACAACTTTTTCCCAATTGAAACGTTTTGTTTTCTATAATTAACATTGCTAACTTGCAATATTTATCATAATTATCATGCTCCCACTAAGATGATGATTATTAGCATAACACTTATGCTCCCACTAGCTTTGACATGTACTCAGAAATCAGCTGACTTTCTTACCAAAGTTCAGATTTCTAATACCAGATTGTTTTGATAAAACTTTATAAAAAACATACACCTTCCCTTAGATAGCACACTTGTGTGTCTAAACAATTATGAAGAGGGATGACGTAATCATAATGGTTAGACCTTTTTGCCACTTCTCACAAGTCCAGGTTAGTGTGCCGGTAAACCACACACGCTCCACTAACGACTTTGAGAATGCAAATATCACAATTGCTATCTAGCTAAAATCTACTTAGTGAAAGTGTTTCCTCACCATCATTTTCATGAATCGGAGAGAAACCTTATGACACTTAGATTTAATGGTGTATGTGTTCTTATCCATGTGAATTATCAAAACCATAGTCACAAGACAAGGATAATGACAAATCCAAACTCCTATGGACTGAACTTAATCTTAACTTCTTGCCACCTTGCAGCTCAAGGGCCTGCCATTGCTTCCTAGTTGTTATGCAACCAATTGAGAACTCTAAGAACTCATATGCAAAGCCAACTTTAATTGGAATGGGCACAGAATATGTCAACACGATAGGTTATAAACCTTAAGTCGTGTGCTAGAGAAAAACTCCAGGTTCTATTCTTGATTAGTTCTTGAGACTTTCAAGACCTTTAAGACTCCCGCTGTCCTCTTGACCTATAAGACTCCCTTGTCAAACATCCAAGAGATAGTGCGGATTCTAATCAAGACAAACACTTCACACAATTGGCCTTAGTTGGTCTTTGTTTTATCTAAAACATCACAACTTACCAATTTCAAATGTCCAAGAGTAGATAACTTTTACTCTTACATTTGACTTGTGTTTTTAAACCTTCTCTAAGACATGTCACTCAAAATACAATCTTGGAGTATGACTCTAAGACTTGTATTGGAACGAAGTATGAATCATCTTCTTGATTTAACCATTTCAACAATTCAAGATCCCTTCTTCTTAGTCATAAGAATGCACTAAGACTTCCTTAGAGAACTAATTTTGATATGGTTTCTTAATCATTAAGATGATCATAAAACTGATACTAAAGTACTCTCCAATCTTTTCAGATTTGAGAAACTTTTATCTTTCTACCTAAGTTGATTCTTCTTATTCGCTCTGCCATACGTTGGAACCTTTTCCAATGTCTCAAAGTTACACTTAAGCTTGTAAGTATAATCATATTTACTGAGTTTTAGTAAACTATGACGAATAGCCTTATCAATCTTTTGTGGTGGACTTAATCAGTGCACATGACTATGTACTCGATCCCTTAGTCCATTACTTGACTCACACATCCATGTGAACAAGTAATTAGTCTTAATTTTTCCAATACTTGAAAGTTCTCATTCATCATGCTATACAACTTGCATGATTCCAAGTCCCGGTCCAATTGAGACTTTGGATGATGAGAATCTTTCCTTATTTGGTAAATATAGACATTACCACAAATGAAGGAATCAATTTCATATTTCCACTCTTGCTATTAATGTAATCATATAAGCAACAATTTTTCCTCAAATGCCATTGTAAGGATATTTTAAAATAAATAAAATCAAAAAATTTCCTTTTATTTTAAAACTACGCGGAAAAACTTATCCTTACAATCCATATGAAAACTTGTTGTTATCTATTCCTAAGCAATACCTCATAACTCCTAAGAAGTAGCTCAAGACTCCGATCTTCAAACTATGCGATAGAAATCCATCTATGCGATCAGATTCAGTATATTCTTTCTTTAAGTTCCTTCACTTTTCTTTGATTCTTAAAACATTACCATGTGAACCAGTCACATCATGTATCCGGAACCTCGGAATAGAAACTTAACAGAGCTAGATTAGTGGATTTTACCTGAAGTAGAGTCAACCTTATTGACTTTAACATCCTTAGGTAAATTTGGTAGCTTCACAACTAATGACCCTTCCTTTGGCAATATAAACATATGGACCCTTTGATAATGGTACACGGGACTATTACAGACTTAGCTTTTCTCTTTACCATTTGTTCAACCGAGTTGACTATGGCCGATCCCTTTCCACTGGGAAGATAGAGCTTTACTGGATATCCAATGTCATCATTGTCAATGTCCATAAAGTTTTAGGAAGTTGATCTTAGCAAATAGATAAGATCATTAAGGGTCTTGTCATAGTCTGTTTCATAGGTGTTCCAAAAGAACTCACTATGTGACTTAGAAAGTAGTTGAACCACCAACTTTCTCAAGACTTTGACACCCAACTCTCCCGGCTTGTCAATATGTGACTACATCTCCAAGATGTGACCACACCAAGACCTTTACTTGCCAAATAGGGCTCGAGTGACCTTAAACTTTTCAAGAACTTGTGGGGTAGGGAGAATAATTGGAGGAGGTGAATGAAGTATGATTTCCAAGGGACATCATCTTCATTTAGGAAAGCTTGTTTCAAGAGATTTGGGAAGATCATAAATGTCTAAACCAGACATCTTTTGGGAGATATTCAAGATAGTTGATTTTAAGGTCCTTAATATGACACCCAATATGAAATATTAAGGCTAGGACCCATCAAACTATTTTATAACTTAGAAGAGGTATGCCGTAATCCAAGATATAAAACAATTTGAAGGTAGGTGAATGACGATTCACCAATTTCCACCAAGATAAACGAAATGTATTATTAGGTTTTAACTGGTTTTGAAACTCCTAGATCTTTTGAGATTCATTGAACTGTTCAATGGCATGTATCAATCTCGAGTGTGCCCTTTAGGTTTTGTGACTGGGATGCCGAGGATCACAAAACAAGGTGTGAAGTAACCATGCAAATTACTTGGTACCCTTAAGTGTTTACCCCTTAATCGATGTGCCAGTTAACCACACACACTCCATCGATACTATGATAAACATTAAGTTACCCTTTACCTACCTTGTTAAGTCCAAGTTAGTGTGCCGGTTAACCACACACGCTCCACTAACGACTTAGACAAAGTGTAAAGTGTAATTTCATGGATTAGCACCTTATTCACATTTTCCTAAGTAACTAAGATTGGGTATTATTAAGATTTTAGTTACTTAGTATTTATCATTAATACTTTTAATGAAGGGAGAATTATAGTCCTGTCAAACCCGTTCGGCTAACGACCCTCCACCAGTCAAGCAAGCGGTGGGTGAGAGTGGACACCCATTAAGTTGCCATTTTATAGGCAACAACCTTATACCCACCTTATAGACCGGCTTCGTGAATGAGGCGTACTAGTGGTAAGACCGACTTTACTCTTATACATATATATTATTAACTTATAATATTATAAAGTATAAGGGTTGAATTTTAACTTTTAAAATTCTAAGGGCTAACTTGGAATTAAAGTATTCATAAGAGAAAACTTTACAAATTCCAAAACTTGAGGGCAAGTTTTGAAACTATTCAAAACTAATTAATTCCATAACTTATGTATTTAAAGTAGTTTTAATCCAAAAACTCTTCAAGTTCCATAACTTGAGGACAAGTTATGGAAGACTTTAAACTAATAAAAGAATTAACTTTTCTTTATTTTATAACTTATGGAATTAATTAAGGTTACATTATTTTTTTTATTTTTTTATTTAATGAAGAGACTCTTGGTCCTCCATAACTTGAGGACAAATTATGGAGTCATAACTCCAATTAATTAGAACTAGACTCTTCATTTTGTAACCTTTTGCCAACTTTTATGAGTTTTATGCAACTTAAATGTGACTTTTCATATAACTTGAGGAAAAGTTACAAAAACACATTTTAGAATCAACTCTTAGATTAATTTGGATTGAAAACAACTTTTTCACTCAACTTTTCTATTAATCTAAGCAACTCATAAGAACAAGATAATTCAAATCAAACTTTTTCATGTAATTAGTCTAACCTTTAAACTAATACAAAACATGAATCTATTGACAATTATCTTTGAAATTGGATTAGCATGAACATTACCACATCAAAAACATGTTTATAAGTTCAAAAACATTTTAGGGTAATTTTCTTAGTCCAATTCCAGCCAAAAAAGTCGAATTTATGATGTCTGGGAGTCCAACTCGTCGAGTGCACTAACCAACTCGGCGAGTTGGATGCTTTTTACCTTGGACTCGTCGAGTCCCTTCATGGACTCGGCGAGTCTGCTGGGCAGACAGCATCAAAACTCGTTTTTTTCAGCTCCATTTGCAAGTATAACAAGAAAACAAGCCTAGGCTCTGATACCACTGTTGGGTTATGAGCATTCTAACACTCCTAAGTGTACATGCAACCCTAAATACCTTGGATCTATGTTTTCTCTATTATACATACAAATATGAACATCCAAGGTATTATCCTAATCTAGCATACAAAAAAACTATCAATATAACAAGATAGAATACATACCTTTTGTTAGTGCTTGTCTTCATGAAGCTTGAGTGCCTAGTGCCCCAAGTGTGACACCTCAAATGGTTCACACAACACCATAAGCACTTGGAATAACTTAGAGAGAATTCTACACTTCTTGAAATCGGCTAGCCCTTTCTTACTGTCTCTAGTGGCCGATTTTGTCAAGAATAATATCTTTATATAGTGTTACAATTAGGGCAAACCCTAATTGTCATGACTTTCCATTTCCTTGGATCCATGGGTTCAAATACACCATGGAGCATCCATGGAGCATCATATGGGTTTTGGCCCAACTAGATAATCCATAGAGCATTAGCCCACTATACAAGTATGGATGATTTGTACAATCAACCCATATATTTAATTAGTCTTCTTTTGATCACTTAATTAATCCTAGATTAATTCTTGATCAATACTAATTAAATAATCTTATTATTCTTATTATTGATATACTAGAACTTATAATATATCAATAACCATAAGTGTCTTATTTCTCTCATTATAGTCTATCCAAGTGCATGATCCCATGCAACCCAAATGGACCATGCCGGGTCGGGTCAAGTCTTACAAATTATAGTTATGGACTTAGACATTAATCCAACAAGAAAGAACCCCTTCCTTACCCAGAACCTGATGCAACCCTCACATCAACCAAACTTACCAAAAATCGACATATTTGACCTGCCGAAAACCTTCTCTGCCAAACACCATCATGCAAATCCCACACATAAAGTCACTATCATGATGAAAAGAAACTGGTCACACACTAAACCAGTCCATGCTCCTACTCGGAGTTGACAACCTTGCTTAGCTATCCACTGACAACACTCAGGCTCACCCCCGATCCACTAACCAGAAACAACACTCGGTCTTACCCCTGATCCACTAGACAGAAACAACACTCGATCTTACCCCCGATCCAGTAACCAACAACAACACTTTGGCTTATCCCTGATCCATAAACCAGCAACAACACTCACAGCCTAACAAGATACACATCAATCCTAACAAGAATTAACTAACCCTATCAAACCTTTGGGCCATGACTCGGACTTCCACACCCTAATAAAATAAGAACAAAAATGAAGACAAAATCACATCCCTCAACCTGGTCTCCTGACACCGTAGAGGTAAAAGCACAAGAATGCCCTATATATTTCTATCGCAACTAAAAAACTAATACGGCTTAAGGGAAATCCAACAATTGGCGATGATCTTGATGTGAAATCGAAAGATTGAACAACTGCCCATAAGTCTTGAACTTAGAGAAAAACAAATGAGAACTTCACTTTGGCATAAGGTCTTCCTGCTACGTTGTTCCATTCTCCCCTACTTGGAATATGCTAGAATCTGACAACTTCATAATCCTTTGACACCCAGACCATCTTGAACTCTACTATGTGATCCCAACCACCAGTATACAGGCATACAGGAGAGTCTAATCCCACACAACATTCACAAATTCCAAAATGTATGCAATCAAGGACCATGATAATTAATCCATTCATAATAAGAAATCAATTAAAAATAGAGCTAAATAAGATAATTCCATTCAACTGATCATCCAAGATTACAACTGAACTTAGAAGCATAAACAAAAATTACAGAGGAATACAACCACTACAACAATCGAATAAATAGAAGAACTGATTACTCAAACATCGGTCTCTAGGACTCCAGCCATCCCATGATGATCATCAGGTAACTGTTAAGCTAGTATAGGGTCCAACACCTTACACAAAATGAGAACTCTTTTAGACCTCTTCCATTCTTAGCCTACATTAATCCAACATCCTCTCTTAAAACCATAACCCTCGTTTGAGCATTGTGAGCGAAAAAGTATATTTGTGGGTGCTTTTGAAGGAATAAAAGGTGGTGATAGTGCTTCAAAGCTTGAAACAACTTTGGATCTAGAGCCTCTTGTCCCTCATTCATCTTCAGGAGGTATAAAGTTAGTACCTCTATGTCTCCATTGATAGATCTATCTTAGATGTTGAATATATTTCCTTTTGGTATTTGAGAGTGTTAAGTCATAAAAATGTAATCTTGGTCTTGTTATTCCCCTCATGCATGAATAATGAAGCTTTGAATCTTATAATAAGTTAGGTTTTTGCATTTGGACCCTTCCTAGCAATGAAAGTTCACAAAGAAGGAAACTTTATGATTTAGGATGTCATTTGGGACTAGATCTGAGTATGGATGAAAATTCTTAAGGGAATAAGCAGTAAACAAAGGTCTTGTTTTGGGATGTAAGTATGTTGAGGGTAACTCGTGAGTATGCACTACGTACTAGGTCTGAGTCCCATAGATCATGCGTACAAATGGAGTATGTTGGGCGTACTCCGCTTGCCTTGATTTTCTTTGACTTCCATTACCCGTTAACTTTTTAATAAAGGTTGACTTTGGGTAAAACTTAGGGATTTTCGATTGTGGATTAATATTTTAACTAGTTTTGGTGATTATTGGATTCGTGGGAGCAAGCAATGTAGAAATGGAAGCACGTATCAGTATTTCGAGGTTTTCATTTTAGGCGAGTTATCCTCATTGTACCCGTGGGTTGAAGGCACTAATGTAGGACCACTAGCTTTGATTATCATTTATTAAAAGGATGCCCTAGGAATTGTATGTAGTAATGTAGGATAGTCTAAAAAATCTTGATCTAGGCTTTTGTTCCTAGTTATTTTTTGGTTGTGGATCTAAATTAGGATCATCTATCCGGGTGTTTATCTCACTACTAGTACCAATAGTTACACATTCCTTGTAGAGTTACTTATGTATCCTTATGTATTGGATGTTGTTTTGTTGTAGCGATCTGATATATATATATATACATATATATATATATATATATATATATATATATATATATATATATATATGTATGTATCTATGTATGTATGTATGTATGTATGTATGTATGTATGTATGTTAAACTAACCAGTTTTATTCCTACTTCTAAATTGTAAATTAATCACACAAAAGGCAGTGGACCTGTCAACTGGTGGTATACATCTAGTAAGCAGGGTATCGAAATTAGAGAATGAAAATTAAACTAATTACTAAAATTATCTAAAAATGAAATAACAAATAATAAAAGAGGGGTTTTCTCTAGTTTTACAAGACTAGAAACTTACTAACAATTAAACTAAATAACTAACTAACAACCGAGCAAGCAAAGACCAACTAAATTCAATATCTAAAGGGACTTCTGTTCAGGTTCGACTCAATTGATCATATGGTTGATTTAATGGTAATAGTGCAATGGATTAACCTTTTATTGGCTACCTATTCAGGTGATTAGATTCAAATTCTCCATGCTAATCCTTAGAAAATAAAGTAATTCAAGAAGTGGTCAGTTGTCTAAGTTAATTAATTCTCTAGTTTATTTATTCGGGTTATATAAGACTTGTAATGGTTAATCAAATTGTCAATTTAATTAAACTCTTGTTGTTGGTTTATTAAACAAGCTCACACATTAACTTACCCATTCTCTAATTAATCCTAGTTTCACATTCACTAATCCTATGCACATAATAAAGTGTTCACATAAATCACATGAGGTAAACAATTAAGAGATGTTAATGCAGCCTAATTGCCTTCCTATTAACAGAAAATAGTTATCGTTAACGCATAAGGATCTTTAACAAGCTTATTCAACAAAATCACCAATTTAAAGTTAATCCTACCATTAATCAAACCATAATCTCAAAATTGTCTTACCCAAACAGAAGCTAGAAAGTTTAGCTCATGATTAACGCCGTAGAAAACTGAAAAACGAAATTCAATAACATAAAAATGGTTTAAGAACAAGATCTAGTTAGGAGAAATCAAATTATGCCTTAGTTATCCTTCAAAATTGGAATTGGGTTGGATCTTCACTCTTCCAGGTGTCTGTCTTCGTTCTGAATCGTAGCTCCTCCTCCTAGGGTTCTTAGAAGTCTCATCTATCGATCTGGACGGTTTCTTTTATAGATTTGACTCGACTCGTCGAGT
This sequence comes from Lactuca saligna, assembly GCF_052625555.1. NCBI lineage: Eukaryota > Viridiplantae > Streptophyta > Magnoliopsida > Asterales > Asteraceae > Lactuca > Lactuca saligna. The sequence continues at coordinate 308,931,279 of NC_136421.1, forward strand.
CCAAGACCGACTCGTCGTGTCCCTCATTAAATTCCTGTGTACGGCAAGTCAAGGACTCTTCAACTTCACGAATCTTCGTAGGAACTTGTCGTGTAGACATCCTTAGTTGCCGAGTCCTTTGTCCTTTTTGGTCCTTTCTTCTTTTGTTCACTCCAAAGTTTCCCAATAGCCGCTCCTGCTTCCTTTTGCTTCCGAGCACTTCTTTTGGACTGATAATATAATACAAACATAATTAAGTACCTTTTGTCCATAATATGCAATTAATTAGCTAATAAATGATAAAAATCCTTACTAAATATAGGGCTAAACATGCACGCACACACACACACACACACACACACACACACATATATATATATATATATATATATATATGTGTGTGTGTGTGTGTGTGTGTGATAGGATGCAACAGTAGTGGTATACTGGTTAGAGTACCATTAGGCAGGTTATCGTCTAGCAGAGTGTCCTACGGACTGTACGTAGTCATGTAGGATAGCCTAAGAACTCCTAATCTAAGCATTCTTGCATGTTACTTATTTGGTTGTGCCTCTAGAGTATGATCATCTGTTCAAGTGGCTATCTCACCTCCGGTTACTCATGGTTACGCATTCCATGGAGGTCAACTGGTAGCAGAGCCGTGAGATGTGAGAGATCTAGTAGGTAGTAGAGAAATTTATGATTGATATTGCATGTATTATGTGCCTAATTGATCCTTGTTTGTTTATATGTCAACATTTGATGGTGGCTGAGGTTTAAGTAGTCCTGTTATGTGTTGTAGGCCTAGATACCTGGTGTTGGCCGACTGCAAGCTGTAGGCATGGAGGCATGGTAAAGGTAGTTAGGTTTAGGAGACAAGTCAACAAACCATGGGTATTCTAGTCCAATGATTGATTGGATGTGTTGCATTTTGGAATTCTAGTCTGATGACTGATTGGGCCAGGATATTCCAATATGGTGATTGCAGGCCTGTTATGCATGCTACTATGTTTGTTGTATGGGGTATTTTGGGGGAAACTCACTAAGCTTTGTGCTTACCCACTTTTTTATGTTTCAAGTTCTCTCGGTGATCTTGGGAAGGAAAAGCTGGAACTGTACACACTCATCAATAGCATTGAGGATTTTTTTATTATAATACTCTGATTTTCAATATATATAATTGGGAATAAATGGTTTTTCTTATAATGGATTTATAATTGGGAAGTTTTACCTTAATAAAAATGAAAATTTATGGTTATGAAAATGGGACGTTACAACTCACGCATCTCAGCCTTGGGCTCCTAAGTCTACTCGGGGTCCTTTTGATGTTGCCACTGAACTTTGACCAATCTTACTACCCTGTTCTGCAAAGGTTTCTACTTTGCCTACCCTGGTTACACAATTCCTCAATTATGAATCAAGGAAGCTTTCTACTTTGCCTACCCTAGCTACCACCATGAAAGGACCAATAAACATGAGATCCAACTTCTTCTGCTTCCTGAATCGGATAACACGTTTCCATGGTGATACCTTTAGGAGTACCATATCCCCAATCTGAAACTCTAACTTAGAACATCTTCTGTCCGCATAACTCTTCTGGAGGCTATGAGCCATCTGTAACCTCTGCCTGACTTGTTGTATGAGCTCTATCTTCATTAGCACTATCTTAGTGCTCCCTATGACCCTCTGTACGACCTACACCTAACAAATAAGGGTCCAACACTTCCTCCCATAAAAAAACTAGAAGCAAGGTGTAACAATACTTGCATGATGGTTGTTATTGTTGGAGAACTCAGCCAGCGAGAGGTAGGAGTCCCAGCTGCCACCAAAATCAATAATGCAGGCCCTCAACATATCCTCGAGCTTCTGGATAGTTTGCTCATCCTGCCCATCTGTTTGCAAATGGTAGGTGGTACTGAATTGCAACCGGGTAATCAACTCCTCATGAAACCTTTTCAAAAATTTGGAAGTGAATGGACATCTCGATCAGACATGATGGAAATAGGTACACCATGTCGGGCTACCAACTCCTGAACATAAACATCGGCTAATTTATTGGAAGAAGAGCTCTCACATATAGCCAGATAGTGAGCTCTTTTCATCAAATCATCCACTATCACCCAGATGACATCTAAACCCTTAGTAGGCTAAGTAGTTTTGAAATAAAATCCATCGTAATACGTTACCATTTCCACAATGGGACCTTCAAAGGCTGTAACTTATCGTGCAAGTGATAATGTTCGGCCTTGACCTTCTGATAGGTCAAGCAGCGCTCCACGAACAAAGCTATATCTCTCTTCATTCATGGCCAACAATAGTCATGTCTCAATTCAAGATGTAGCTTTGTAGCTCCCAAGTAGGTGGAAAATCTTGATTAGTAGGCCTCCTCCATCCAAACCTATTGCGCTCCAGTTGTGTAAAGTACCCAACCTTGAGCATGAAGTGTCAACAATCCTCTGTTGTCTATGTTAAAAGTTGAAACCTGCCCAACCACCCTCTCGCTCTTCCGGTTCTCCTCGTTGATGGCCCATGTAACGCCCGTAGATCCGGGCTAGTCAATTTAGAGGCAATATGGGTCGAAAACGACTTTTCGGCAAAAGATTATTTAGAATAACTAATTTTAACCAAGTTATATTATATGTCACAAGGTTTCCGTACATATAAAGAACGCCGAAATCTGAGTTATAACGAAGAAGTTATGGCCCGTCGAAGTTTTATAGCAAAACCAGCACGGAACCGGGAAGCGTAAAAAGTGAATTTATGATAGAAGACTTTTTAGCCTTAGTTATCTAAACTGAAGTCGTAGAGTATGTTAAAATGAGAAAATCCGTAAAAACAACGCCCAAATCTGACTTCGTATGAGGAAGTTATGATTTTTCAAAGTTTCAGCTTAGTAGTGTACAGCCCGAAACTCGAATTTTAGTTCGAGCGGTTTTTGGCTTACGCGACCTACATGAGAGTTAAAGATCTCATTAATAGGAACTCAACAGTAAAAAGATGCATGAAAATGGAGTTCGTATGAAAGAGTTACGAATTCTTCGCGGTCATTTAACAGTCTAAACGCCTCCTACTGTTAAATTTATGATCGGTCGAGAATTAGCCGACGGAGCCAAAATGAAAGTTGTAGATATTATTTTTACCTACACATGGATATAAAGAACGTCGAAAACGCAGATAGTATGAGATAGATATAGACGAAGCTTAGTCGCTACTTTTCGAGCGCGGCGAATTCGATACAGTTTTGTAAATTCGAGATAGAATGAGAATTAGCCAACGAGGTCTAAATGAGAGTTGAAGATCTCATTAATAGGAACTCAACGGTAAAAAGACAGACAAAAATGGAGCTCGTATGCGAAAGTTATGGACGAAGCTTAGTCCCTACCTTTCGAGCGCGGCGAATTCGATACAGTTTTGTAAATCCGAGATAGAATGAGAATTAGCCAACGAGGTCTAAATGAAAGTTGAAGATCTCATTAATAGGAACTCAACGGTAAAAAGACAGACAAAAACAGAGCTCGTATGCAAAAGTTACGGACGAAGCTTAGAGACTATTTTACTATAAAACTCCTATAAATACAAGGGTGAACTCCTTATATTTTCTTCACACCATAAGCCTCTCTTTCTCTCTCTAACTTCTCTCTAGCCTCCCTAAACCCCTCCCAAGTCTACGGAACCTCCCTAGCACGAGAAGAAAGCCCCGGAGCACCCGACGGCTCCGAGAAGAAAAGCTTTCGGCTTGGAAACGCTGCTCCAGCGAAGCCCGGTTTTTAATAAAAACTCACTGTAAGTGAGCTACGTCTATACTATATTTAATATAGATTTTATTTAATTATAGTAACATTATTAGGACCTTAAAATAATTATTTGGGCTATTATTATGAGTTATATTGAGTGTTATTTAACGCTTATATAATAGTAATAATATCTAGACTATTAATTAGTCGTGGTTAACGTTAAAAACTAAACCCTAGTGGTATTGATACTAGGTTTTGTCGAGGAAAATTGTTTTGACATAACGAAGTGCTGTCAGAGTTCGGAATCACCACCTAATCAGGTGAGTGCATGGTCTCTTTCATCTTACACATAGATATGAAGTATTTTAATATAAATTACGTGTTATGTGTGCATATTGTCTGAATACTTGTTGTCTATGCTGGTGAAAGATTTTTATACATGTTTTAAATGATGTAAACTGTATAAAGTATTTTATATCTACAAAATATGTTGGGTAAAACATGGGTAGATGAATGATGATGGATAAAAGCTGAAATAGAGGAACATTAGTAGTACATACCTAGTGCCCTATAGATATACATTGACAGCAGTGGAGCTAGTACCCTATAGATGAGCACTGGCAGCTGTGCCACAACCCGTAGATGATTTAGATCTACGGTAAACGTCCTAGCAGCTGCGCTCTAAGGATAGTATTGGCAGCTGCGCCTAATAGGGAGCCTTATGACCATGACAGTAGTGTTTAAAGGTCAATACCGGCAGAAGCGCCTCATAGAAAATGTCCTAATTCTGGCAGCTGAGCCTAAGTGACAATATTAGCAGCTGCGCTTGACCAATGTGTCACTGGCAACAATGGACTTCATGTTGTTTCCTTAGGATGATCCTTAGGAATGAATGAATGAGAAATAGCTGATTCTTAGGGTAGATCCTTAAGAATAAAGAAGATAATGGGGATGGGTAATTGGGTTGATTGTTTGATTGTTTAAACATAATAATTATATTATTGTAGGTTGAAAACCCTATCTACTCACCAGGTTTCCCAACCTGACCCACTCAGTTTATTTATATCACAGGTGTTGATATGAAGTGACATTACACTAAGAGATTTAAAGAGATGTAGATCACTAGTGTAAATAATTGTAAGTTCTGTTTATGCTTATGTTTCTGTATTAACGATGACGTCCCAACGTTTTAAAATGAAATAAATACGTTTCTTCGAAAATGTTTTAATAACGTATTTACCATGTTTTTCTGGGAACAAATTCCACAACATTTTTATAAAATGAAGTACTCTGATTTTTATAAAGCATAAACAAAATCGGTCTTTTCTGGCCGTGAAAATGGGGATGTCACAGTTGGTATCAGAGCATTAGTTTAAGCGAACTAGGAATATGGATTTATTTCTAGACTTAAACTTAGAATGCTAAGCGATGATTGTGAGGTGTGAGCACTAGATTATTTTAGGAATTGTGCCTAAAATGCTTTTATGTGCTAAATACTTGTGCCTGATATAGTGTTAGTTGTTCGGATCTATGGTCTGTTGCCGACCGGATCTGGAAACCTTATGTGTTTAGGATTCTAAGCATTTAACTACGATATTAGAACTAGCATATAAACGTTTCGGAGTGATAAGGATGATTTAACCATCAATCCTAAGTAAAGATCTAGATTCACCTTATTCGGTGTATAGATCAAGATGGCAAGAACCCGTAGCGGAAACGTGAATGCAAATGGGAACCGAAACCAACCCCCAGTGATTGAGCAAATACCGGTTATGGTAGCCGCTGCTGAGCCAATAACGATGGCCGGAGTGCAAGCGATGATCCAGGAAATGTTGGATCGTCAAATGGAGGAAACCAGACGTTTGATCCAGAAAAATCGAGAGGAAGCGACTATTCAGATCGAACGTCCCGAGTTGAATGAAGGGCAGACTGAGGATGAGAACTACAGTGGGACTGTTGGTCAAGTCAACCCACCAATAGTTCGACAAAAGAACCATGACGACGAAGTCGAGAGGAATGGATGCAAGTACAAGGATTTTCTGACTTGCAAGCCATCGACTTTCACTGGAAAGGAGGATCCGATCGGGGTCATGGATTGGATTGCGGAGATGGAATTAGCTTTCGGTTGCAAGGGAAAACAACAGACCACATTTGTAGTGCGTCAGTTTCGAGGAGGCCCTGTACATTGGTGGAATACCTTGGGGAAGACTCTGAGCCCCAATGAGCCCCTGCAACTGACATGGGTAGAATTTCTGGTGCAATTCAAACGTAGGTACTGCTCAGCCCAAAATCTGCTCGAGCTAGAAAACAAATTCCTTACCTTGAAGAAAGGAAGCATGTCTATTGATGAATACACCAACAACTTCACAGAGAAGATGGAGTTCGCATTACGTCTTGTTCCGGATGAGCTGACGAAAGTTGACAAGTATGCAAAAGGACTTCCATGGGAGTACGTGGTGCCAGTGCGTCAGGCACCTACTTTGGAGGCAACTATCTGGGCTGCCAAGTCGGTTGAGGAGATGATCAAGGGAAGAGCCGCCAACAAGACCAAGGTTGGCGAAAAGAGAAAGTTTGAGAGGTCTACGAAGCCCGATGATAGAAGCAAGTCCAGTACAAGGAAGTTTAGAGGAGGAGGGAGTGAAGAAAGATGGTGCGAGAAGTGTAAAAAAAATACTCTGGAAAATTCGGTGAGGAGGTGACTTGTTTCAAGTGTGGGAAGCATGGGCATTATGCCAACGAGTGTAAATTCAACAAAAGGGTGTGTTATGAATGTAACGAGGAAGGGCACCTCAAGCAAGATTGCCCAAAGAGAGAAGGGGCTACAAAGCCAAATGTGCCGCCAAAACCAAAGGCAAGAGCATTTCAAATGATCCTTGACGAAGCAGCTGACGCTGCAAGGAATCAGGAGTAAGGATGGATATATAGAGATCGAGTCATGAAGAAGCTATATAGATAGTGTCACATGATGTAGCCTATTAGAGGCATAATCTAGGGTGAACTTGAACACCCATGTAATCGTTTCAAGTAATAAAATAAAACCTTCGTTTTGTTATCTAATGTGTTGAATGATTGTGTGATTTGCTGCATGGTGACTTGGGAAACTGTGGGACAATACTTGGGACGAATATGAGTAGGTGTGAATGGTAGTAGAGGCCTATACTACTGGAAGCACAGGACTCACACTTGGATCAGGGAAAGTCACAAGGTTACCAAGAAGCCAGTAATTGATTTCATTTTATTCAAGTATGTCGTTACCATTGTTTCGGTAATGACTAAGAAGATTGTTGTTATCCCGACCCTAGTGGTCGTATCACATTGAGTCCGAATACAATGAGTAGGTTACGTGGTTCAGAGAACCAAGTTTGATGTAGCATCCGACTTAAACCAAACGATTGAAATCAAAGCGATCAATAGAAGTATCACGATCGTTGTTAAATAAGTTGGTAGCTAGAAATGCTACATGTTAAAAGATGATTATATCACATTAGACGATGAAGGAAGGCATATTCCATTCCGGAATTTGACTCTAAGAGACCTGAGTCTAAGCATTGCTACATACGATGATAGGTCATTAGAATATGACATATCGGTCAATTGTAGTAATCAAATTAACTTATCCTAAGTTTATTAAGAAGAAGAAGGAGTCTCTGATAAAGAATGAGGTTGTGACACGAAGGTCATGATTGAAAGTCTAACGAGCAGGTGCAAGACCGAGCACCGCATGCAGTCAAGGAGTCCGAGAGTTAGATACTCGTTCGAAGCAACATAGAAGTTACAGTTATTACCTAGGGTGAAGAGATAATGTATGGAGTCATTATACAATCCTGTTTTGTTGATGATTCCGGGACGTAATCATCCTAAGGGGGAGATAATTGTAACGCCCGTAGATCCGGGCTAGTCAATTTAGAGGCAATATAGGTCGAAAACGACTTTTCGGCAAAAGATTATTTAGAATAAATAATTTTAACCAAGTTATATTATATGTCACAAGGTTTTTGTACATATAAAGAACGCCGAAATCTGAGTTATAACGAAGAAGTTATGGCCCGTCGAAGTTTTATGGCAAAACCGGCACAGCACCGGGAAGCGTAAAAAGTGAATTTATGATACAAGACTTTTTAGCCTTAGTTATCTAAACCAAAGTCGTAGAGTATGTTAAAATGAGAAAATCCGTAAAAAGAACGCCCAAATCTGACTTAGTATGAGGAAGTTATGATTTTTCAAAGTTTCAGCTTAGTAGTGTACAGCCCGAAACTCGAATTTTAGTTCGAGCGGTTTTTGGCTTACGTGACCTAAATGAGAGTTAAAGATCTCATTAATAGGAACTCAACAGTAAAAAGATGGATGAAAACGGAGTTCGTATGAAAGAGTTACGAATTCTTCGCGGTCATTTAACAGTCTAAACGCCTCCTACTGTTAAATTTATAATCGGTCGAGAATTAGCCGGCGGAGCCAAAATGAAAGTTGTAGATATTATTTTTACCTACGCATGGATATAAAGAACGTCGAAAACGGAGATAGTATGAGATAGATATAGACGAAGCTTAGTCGCTACTTTTCGAGCGCGGCGAATTCGATACAGTTTTGTAAATCCGAGATAGAATGAGAATTAGCCAACGAGGTCTAAATGAGAGTTGAAGATCTCATTAATAGGAACTCAACGGTAAAAAGACAGACAAAAATGGAGCTCGTATGCCAAAGTTATGGTCGAAGCTTAGTCCCTACTTTTCGAGCGCGACGAATTCGATGCAGTTTTGTAAATCCGAGATAGAATGAGAATTAGCCAACGAGGTCTAAATGAAAGTTGAGGATCTCATTAATAGGAACTCAATGGTAAAAAGACAGACAAAAATGAAGCTCGTATGCAAAAGTTACGGACGAAGCTTAGAGACTACTTTACTATAAAACTCCTATAAATACAAGGGTGAACTCCTTATATTTTCTTCACACCATAAGCCTCTCTTTCTCTCTCTAACTTCTCTCTAGCCTCCCTAAACCCCTCCCAAGTCTACGGAACCTCCCTAGCACAAGAAGAAAGCCCCAGAGCGCCCGACGGCTCCGAGAAGAAAAGCTTTCGGCTTGGAAACGCTGCTCCAGCGAAGCCCGATTTTTATTAAAAACTCGCTGTAAGTGAGCTACGCCTATACTATATTTAATATAGATTTTATTTAATTATAGTAACATTATTAGGACCTTAAAATAATTATTTGGGCTATTATTATGAGTTATATTGAGTGTTATTTAACGCTTATATAATAGTAATAATATCTAGACTATTAATTAGTCGTGGTTAACGTTAAAAACTAAACCCTAGTGGTATTGATACTAGGTTTTGTCGAGGAAAATTGTTTTGAGATAACGAAGTGTTGTCTGAGTTCGGAATCATCACCTAATCAGGTGAGTGCATGGTCTCTTTCATCTTACACATAGATATGAAGTATTTTAATATAAATTACGTGTTATGTGTGTATATTGTCTGAATACTTGTTGTCTATGCCGGTGAAAGATTTTTATACATGTTTTAAATGATGTAAACTGTATAAAGTATTTTATATCTACAAAATATGTTGGGTAAAACATGGGTAGATGAATGATGATGGATAAAAGCTGAAATAGAGGAACATTAGTAGTACAGACCTAGTGCCCTATAGGTATACATTGACAGTAGTGGAGCTAGTACCCTATAGATGAGCACTGGCAACTGCGCCACAACCCGTAGATGATTTAGATCTACGGTAAACGTCCTAGCAGCTGCGCTCTAAGGATAGTATCGCCAGCTGCGCCTAATAGGGAGCCTTATGACCATGACAGTAGTGCTTAAAGGTCAATACCGGCAGAAGCGCCTCATAGAAAATGTCCTAATTTTGGCAGCTGAGCCTAAGTGACAATATTAGCAGCTGCGCTTGACCAATGTGTCATTGGCAACAATGGACTTCATGTTGTTTCCTTAGGATGATCCTTAGGAATGAATGAATGAGAAATAGCTGATTCTTAGGGTAGATCCTTAAGAATAAAGAAGATAATGGGGATGAGTAATTGGGTTGATTGTTTGATTGTTTAAACATAATAATTATATTATTGTAGGTTGAAAACCCTATGTACTCACCAGGTTTCCCAACCTGACCCACTCAGTTTATTTATATCATAGGTGTTGATATGAAGTGACATTACACTAAGAGATTTAAAGAGATGTAGATCACTAGTGTAAATAATTGTAAGTTCTGTTTATGCTTATGTTTCTGTATTAACGATGACGTCCCAACGTTTTAAAATGAAATAAATACGTTTCTTCGAAAATGTTTTAATAACATATTTACCATGTTTTTCTGGGAACAAATTCCGCAACATTTTTATAAAATGAAGTACTCTGATTTTTATAAAGCATAAACAAAATCGGTCTTTTCTGGCCGTGAAAATGGGGATGTCACAGCCTACAAACTAGGCATCTCAGATCATTTCTAAAAGTGGAGTCACCACTGTCATCCTCAAACATGCCTTGCTAATTGGATCACTAACTACCCTGCAGCTTCGAGCATCAGCCATCACGATAGCTTTACCAAGGTGATACAAAAGTTCACAATTATAGTCCTTTACTACATCGAGCCACCTCTACTGCCTCATATTTAGGTTAGTATGATCCATCAGATATCATAGACTCTTTTGTTTTGTGTAGATGGTACACTGAACCCCATAAAGATATTATTGTGAAATATTTAGGACGAAGACCACCGCCCCTAACTCAGGATCATGAGTATGATACTTTGCTTCATGAGGCTTCATTTTCCTCGAAGCATACACAATCACATACCATCTCTAAATTAAAACATCACCTAGACCTATGATGGATGCATCACAATAAACGACAAAATCCTCAACTCCCTCTCAAAGGATAAGTACTGGAGCCTCAAAAAGCCTCTAACGAAGAGTTTGAATGATGCATGCTGCTCAGTCCCCCAACTAAACACAACACCCTTCCTCGTGAACTTGGTAAAAGGAAATGCAATCCTAGACCTTCCCTGGCGACCATCGGTAATGCGTTGGGTCATAGGAGCAGAAGCCTAAACCATCCTCGATGCAAGTTGTGGACACTCGACCTTCATATGGCTTGTCTGGTTGTAGTTAAATCAAACCTAAAATCCTTTCGGACAATCCTTCGCGATAAGCCCCTCCTTGCCACACATGTAGCAAGTTATCCCTAACTGATAGGGACCCTCATGACCATTGTTGCACTTGCTGCAAGTGTGGCCCCTCTGACCTCCATCCTCAGTATTCACAGGTTTGAATCTCTTAGTTGTCTGTTGCGACTTTGTTGGCCTCCTATCTCTCCTATGTGTCTCTGCCTCAACCTCTCTCACCTGGGTCTCCAGCTATATCTCCCTCCTCCTGTTATTGGTCTGCAAATTAACCAATATCTGATATTTTGTGTAAACTATGAACTCATGAATATCCTTCTTCAGCATGATCAAATATCGACTCACACATGCCTTCTCTGAGGATGCATACTCATGGGAATATAGGGCACACTCATGGAAGATCTTGGTGATGTTAGTTAAAGTATCGGTCCTTTGTCTAAGTGATAGGAACTCCTGGGCCAATCGATCCCTATCTACCACAGCCATAAACTTAGCACAGAACATCTCACTAAACCGATCACAAGTCACAACGGACAGTTCCACGGGTGAATAATCTTCTATCATGAACTTCCACCTATGCTTCGCTCTCGGGCGAAGGAGGTTCAGTAAGAAAGGAAACTTCAAATTCTCCCAGCATGAAAAAGTGTAGAAGCATCCCTCCACATCCGAGATAACATCGAATAACCCCCATGTGGTCTACCAGCAACAACTGTAGTAGTAGTTGCGACAAAAACAGCCTCAATGACAGCATCATAGCGCTCATCAAATAGCTTAATTATCGTGGTCTTGATAGACCCAAAAATCTCTGGAATAGTCTCCCTGATTTCCGTGACCACCTTGGCAACAACGATCCTATAGATTTCCTTGTCACTGGTACCCGACCTCTTCGGTTTGCTGGAGCCTGAACCTCGAGTAATCACCATGCTGAAATACACATAAAAACCATCAAAACGAAGCTAAAGTGCACACAAACACTACACTAACTCCTGTACGTTCCTTAGTGCCCCAAGTTTTCTTACAGAACCACATATGGATCTTATGCTTTCAGTAGTACATGCCCAATAATACCTTCCATATATATATATATATATATATATATATATATATATATATATATATATATATATATATATATATATATGTATGTATATCCGTGTTTGAGTCAGTTTGTCCTCCCAAGACCCTAAGTTACACGAACACTATTCCTTCAATGTATTTAAACACCTATAAGTTCCCCAGAACCACAAATAAGAATCCATACACTCATCTTAGGCTACCCCTCGGCTACAAACTCCGCTTCACAGAGATATATGCTACTCTCACCAATTGCTTTGCGTAGACAAATTGTACATAATTCAGAACCCGAAAGACAGTTGAATAAATGATTCTAACTCAAGTAAACAACCAAACAAGGAGCAAGAAGTAACGTTGAATCATGCATTCCTAGGCTATAAAATCCTAACTATGTACAACTCTACAGCATACACAAAGAAATTCACAAGGAAAGGTTGAATTCCTAAAAAGCAACCTCTTAAGCTAAAGACATTACAAGTCAAGCAACACTACCACTTACTTCCTGAGGGATCCTTAGAATATCATCTAGCATGGATTTCTATCAACTCATAATATAATAGGTCTGCATCACATATAAAACAAGTAGAGATATTGTGGAAAATTACTGCTCGAGCTCCGGCCAATTATACACATTACTTCACCTTGTTCATCTCCTTTTAAATTATTTGTTTCCTTTGAAAAGTTTGTATGAAAACTCTCAGATCCTTAGTTTGATTCTAAAATCCCACGAGTGTTCATCCAAATCCCTTAAACCAGGGCTCTGATACCAAATTATAACATCCCATTTTTTTCTAACCAAAATTTTCATTTTTCGTTTAGATAAAACAATGTTTATAAAACTCACATCAAGAAAACATAATTATCAAATGTGGTAATCCCAAAATATAAAAGTATCAAAATATGCGGAAACACAAAACTGCATGCGAATGTGTACAATCAAACATTCTTCTTCCAGTGATTATTTGAAGTACATGAAAAACATTTAATCAACAAATATAAGCATGGAACATAGAAAGTTCCCCAAAATATCACATACATCACACCATAAAATAAACAACTATGAGTTATCAGCAACCCTGTGGATTATCAGCAATCCTAATAGGCTAACAACACACCCGGTGGGTTATCAGTAGCCTTGGATCTATCAGCAATCTTAGTGGGCTAATAGTATGCCCGGTGGGTTATCAATAACCCTGGATAACACATAACAACAAATATCAAGTAAGACCCAACTAGTCAGCATACACACATACTATGGCATAGACAATATAGTAAGAAGACTCACGACTCATTGAAGACCGATAAACCTCACACCTGAACTGTCATTACTAGACTCTTCCTACTAATCATATACAAAAATAGCTCTAATTAACAATTAAGGTAATTATTCCAACTCAACAAGTCCAAACACCAAGACTAATCCTCATTTGGGCAAAGGACTAGTTTGCCCCTCCAAGTCCTCCACCCCTCACAGTTGACCAAAAGTCAAAGTGGTCCAAAAGTCAATACTTAACCTTATGGAGTACTTTAAGTCTATACGCAGGGCATAGAGCCTTAACTAGAATCGATTAGAAATCAAGCTATGATGGGTGTAGCCCACATTACGCCCTGCGTACAACACTTTTAGCCAATCCTCATACTAAGCACTTAATACATTAAGAGCTTCAAAGCTCAGGCCTTACACCAATGAGCATTCTAAATCACAAGTCTCCAACTTTATGCATTTGCAGGGCTAAAAAGAGCTCAAATCCAAAACCCTAACCATTTACTCATTCTAATGATCTACATCTCATGCATGGATGGATGGAAGGGAGCAATATTACACTTTTATGACTTAATACATTCCAAAATGACTAGAAATGCTACTCATAAGGTCTGGAGTAGTTATAGCAAAGAAGACCATTGAATATGGGACAAAAAGAACATAAACTCATAAACTAGCAAAATCTAACAAAGCATTCATCAAGGTTTAAGCTTGATACCTTCTGAAGATGGACAAAAGGATGAGAAATATGGATCCACAAGATTATGTGCACCACAACTTCTACAATAGCCTTCATTCAAAATCAAAATGCACCAAAAATCATTCTCAAGCTCCAAAAATCTCTCCAATTGACTAGGGTTTCGAGCTGGGGGTTAATGGGGATGGATGTTGGTCATAAGAAAGGTCTCAAGGGGTTAAGGTCCTTAAATATGGCTCAAACCCCGGAAAATTAGGGTTTGCACTCTACTCCACTATGCCATGCATAACCAAAGTTACGCCCTGCGTAGGGAATAGATCCCCACATGAGTTTGATGAATTACCAAAATTGTAAATATAGTGACATAATCAAGAAAAAAAATATATTGTCGAAATCGCAATTTTGGTAAACATAGTAACTTTATTGCAATTCAAGAAAAGTGGTTGCCGGGAGAATAAGTAGAACCGGTCATTTAGTGGATATTGCAACAAAAATGTAAAATATAGTGACAACATTACGAAAAAAAATTAACCTCGGTATCAAATTCAAAATTTTATGAAAATATAATGATATTTTTTTTTTTGTAATTTGCCATTATTATTATTATTGTTATTATTTGGTTTGTCATTTAATTAACTATGGAAATTTACTTTTTCATGTATTTTAGAATGGTTGGTTTAAATTTTAGAACTTAATATCACAAAGTTAATAGAATTTTATCATGTGGTGTTCTCTCTCTTTAAGGTTGATGGTTCAAGTCTTCTCGTAAATATAGGTGAAATAAGTGTTGTTAGTTTTTGAGTAGAATAAATTTACCGGTTAAAAAAAATAGAATTTTATCGATGTTTGCATTAAAAGGCAAAGTCTCTTCCAAAAAAGACTAATACCGTGTTGGCTTAATGTCACTACTTAAAGATCATTTCCAACCACTTACAAGAATTAAGTTTTTTTTTTTCTTTCCAAAGATATATATATATTTTTTCTTCTAATGATATAAAATGCCATGGTCATATATTGATTCACTGGTAATGCCAAGTTATCCATTATTTGTGTACTTTTGATTTTCATTGTCCATAAATTTTTGCTAAAACTATTTTTCTCTGATCCTTTTTTTTTTGGCAGTGCCACTTAAAACTTTGTAAATATTATATATTATTTTCATCCACTTAAAAGAATTACGTTTTTTTTCAAAGATATTTTTTTGTTCTAATGATATAAATTGCCGTGGTCATATATTTGATTCGCTACAATCGCCAAGTTATCCATTATTTGGTACTTTTGATTTCATTGTCCATAAATTTTTGCTAAAAACTATTTTTCTCCAACCTTATTATTTTTATTTTTTTGGCAATGTCACTTAAACCTTTGTAAATATTATCACCTAAAGTTATAGAGCACGCTTGTCCTGAAAAAAGTCCAAAAATGTGTTTAATTAAATCATTAATTAACGAGATAAAATTGCTATGTTACTATTATATAATTAGGTCTAGAGAAATAAAAAATGTATAAATATAGGTACATAGTGTCCTCACTAAAAAGGAAAGGAAGCAAGAAATGAGAAGTGACTTTACATACAACGTGTGAAATGTCATATCCTTCAAATTTCTGCCCTTTATACGTTTGATGAGACAACACTTGCACACTTGTTATGTATCTCAATATTATTTAAAATAACTTTTTCTACGTTTGTTAACTTTTCGTAGATTAAACACTTGGTCCCTTCAGTTTGATCCAATTTACACTAATGGTTCTAATATTGATTTTGTAACATTACTGGTCATTGTGGTTATCTTTCGTTGCACTCGACGTTCCTTGACTACTCTTAAAACTAACCCTTTGGCTCTTACTTTATTAAATATGATAATTTTGCCTTTACCCTACTCCCACCTTTATCATTTACAAAAGTTGTAACATTAATTTTTTTTTTGGATAATAACTTTAAAATATAATATATTTTTTGATTTATACACATTTTGTCATAGTATGTTTTTCGTTCATATTTACTACTTCAACTTGTTAAACTATACATATTTAATCCTTACGACCGGCTACTCCATATTAGATGGTAAAAATGACTTAATATGATAATTTATTTTCCATTTTGTAACATTTACTCCTTAATATATATATATATATATATATATATATATATATATATATATATATATATATATATATATATATATATATATATATTGCAAAATAGAATAGATAATTTTTGTTTTTGTACTTATTTAATGCTTATCAATGATATTTTAAGGTTTTTCTCACGACATCTAATATGAGACAATCATTAATTAGGCGTTTATGACTTTTGATGCTCATGTTTATCTTTATCTTGACTACTTGGTTGCTTAGATTATGTGTTCCGAACATCATATTTTCTTCATACAATCTCGGATTTTGACGATTTTTATATCCATGCGTTAGTATTTTAGTCTACTACAACTTTCAATTAGATTATTCCCGTTGAAAAGTAATATATTTTTACTTATGGTCTTTATATCCATATGTTTTTTTATGAATGCGTGTATGAATGTTTTTTATATAAAATCGTATGTAAAATTATTACATTTTAACAGGAGTAATTTTAATTAAAGTTGTAGTAGACTGAAAAATGAACACGTGGATATAAATATCATTAAAATCTGATATCGTATGAAGAATTTACGATGTTCACAACACAAGACTTAAGCCAAACCACAAGACCTACGCCACCAAGCAGTCGAGATCACGATGGACATAAGCATCAACAACCCCAAACACCTCATCAATGATTGTAACATGTAAGATGTCGTGAGAAAAACCTAAAAAAAATAATTCTTAAGTACTGAATGGGTACAAAAATAAAAATGACTTATTTTGAAACAAAATCATATTATGAACTAAATGTGTCTAAAAATAATAAGGACTAATGTCTACAAATGAGAAATATATTATTTTTTCCGTCTAACCTGGAGTAATCGGTTATATGTACTGAATGTATACAGTTTAATAAGTTAAATGGGTAAATATGAACGAAAAAACTCATTTACCAAAGAAATACAAATTAAAAAATTTATTACCCTTTTAAGTCATTATCCCTTAAATTTTTTGAAGATTTATTTATCACAAAACTTCATAAATGGTCCATGTGATTTTTTCAAAATTTAAGCTTTAGTCTCAAAGTATTTTTGTCCTCATAGAAGGTACTTTTGGTTTTAATCTTTATCGTGATTGGTCCCTCATCCATATAAAAAGAATTATATTATTTTTAATTAATTTTATATTTTTTCTTTAAACAAAAAAGACGATACCTTCAGGTGTTTAATAATTATAAAAATATAACTATTTTTGAATATTTCATTCAAATATATATTGATTGAGATTTTTTACAACATTACAATGTATTCAATTGTAATGTAATAATTAAAAGAAACCATAAAAAAACAAAACTGTAGTTTAATTATATTATTTTGTGTTTTTTGTTTTGTTTTAAAATTTTGTTAGTCATAAATGCTTATAATACATCTATAGATTAATGATGAGTTTCATATAAATAATAGAACATGTGAGTTGACTACAATGTAAAATACAAATAATAAAATCTTAAACATAGAAAATAATATATATAAAAAATAATGAAATCATAACAACCTAAAATCATGAAAATGTAACAACTGAAAAGAATACATTTGTATTTATCAATTACTTTCATATACAAATAAATAAAAACATGAATACTTATAAAAACATGTATACTTATAAATATTTTGCTCTCTCTCCCCCCTCTCTCTCTCTCTCTCCCCCTCTCTCTCTCTATAACACCTCACACTTCAAGTAATTTCAAATTCATCCCTTGGGTTGTAATTATGTCATTTTTAATCCTTGGATTGGAAAGGAGTGGTCATGGGAAGTCCTAGTGCAAAATGGTAATTTTGGTGCATAAGTAGTATGTTGGGCGTACATGTGAGTACACTAAGCGTATTAGGGTGTTCCCTAGTACGTTGGGCGTACTAGTGTCTTGGGGAAACCCTAACTTTTAGGGTTTGTGGAGTATTTAAGAATCATTATCCCCCCCCCCCCATCTTTTCAGCCTCCAAGTTTTGGGATCATTTTTGGCAAACCATAACTCCTCTAGTGAGTGTGTGTGTGTGTGTATGAGTTAAGAGTGTGTTTCTTGTATGGTTGAAGGAGAAGTTAGTGCATCAAAGGAGTCAAGGAAGGAAGCAAGCTTGTAGATATGTGATTATCATCTTCTTGGGAAACTTTAGGAGGCATAAAGTTTCTACCTTTATGCTTGGATTGTTTAGATCTTGTTTTGGTAGCTTTTTGGTGTTCTTCTTGTCCCAAAATTCCCATTGTTATGCATGCTTTGTTTTGGATATTTTGATCTGTCCTTTCAAACCTAGGAAGGGTTCTAAGTTATAAAAATGAGGTCCCTTTGGCTGGTTTGGCTTCATGTTGCTAATAGGAGCTCTTAATGGATTAATACCATGCATTAGGCCCTTTTTGGACGACCAAAGTCTTAAAGTTTAAGACTTTATGGTTCTTTAGTGCTTTTGAACCATGGATCTGAAGTTTGAGCTTAAGTGCTTACATCATTAAGCATATATTGGACTTTGGATCTATGAGGGTACGCCCCACGTAGGGAGGAGTACGCCATACATACTTGGTCAGCCTCCCCGTAACTTGGTCAATGCGAGGTGTCGTGTACGTTGAGCGTACCTCCGGCGTACGCCACTATTTTGGGCTCCTTTGCTTTGGGCTTCGGGTTTTGGTCTATCTGTTGGGCTTTGATACTTGGGCCCTAAAGGACTATCTGGATAAGTGTGTTTTCGGATAATTAGAGGATCGGACCTTGGATAATACCTAATAAGGAGTTGGGACTAATTTGGAAAATTCGGCCAAGTGTGGGCCTTGAAGTAATTTTAGCCTTTTTGGATCATGATTCAGGTTGGTTTGCATTAGGTTGTGCTGGACAGTTTGGAATTTTAAGGTTTGGGCTTTTGGCTTGCTGGATCTTCTTGAGTGAAGGCCATAAAAGGAATTAGGTCAAAGTTGGAAAATTGGGCCATAATTGGACTTAAGGAGTTTAATTTGATATTAGCCCTTTTGTCATCTAGTTTGGGCCTTAGCTTTGGGCCAATTTTGAGGAAGGGTAAAAAGGTTTTTTTACTCTGAATTGGAATTGTAGTATGAGTCAGTGACTAGATGTTTATGGACTGTCATTTTGGTATCTATTAGCGTGTATGTGATAGCGGATCTACATATAGAGGTTATTCATGGAATCAGTTTTTGATGGGGTGTTGTCTTGATGTGGCGGTTCGGAATCTGGCAGCCAGTAGCCAGGGATCGTCTGTGTGATCGGCAGTGCGAGGTGAGTTTTCCTCACTATACTTTTGGGTCGAAGGCACCAAGGCCGATCCATTGGTTTAATAACCTGATATTGCTGGTATGTTGAGTATGATATAGTTATGTATGCTAGTCTTGTTATGCTAGTATGGTAGATCTATAGGACTACCTGTGAATTGCCTGTTTATATTTTTATGATATTATCTGTTATATGTCTACATATCGTGTGGATGAGTTGAGGTAATATTGGTTTGTGTTGTAGCCAACAAACCTTGGAGCATTCCAAATATGAGTTGAGGGCCAGGTAAGGCATGTAGACTCATATTTAGGGCTCAATAGCATTCCACATACTAGCTGAGGACCCGATTGGTATGCCAGACTCATACTAAGGGCTTGAGGGTATTGGAGCAATCCAAATATAAGCTAAGGGTCAGGAAGGGCATGCCAAACTCAGACTGAGAGCTTATGGGCATTCCAGATACGAGCTGAGGGTCGGGTAGGGCATGCCAGACTTGTACTGGAGTCGAGGAGCAAGCAAGACATAATTTGTGGGCCTAGGGGACAAGCAGACTTATGTTGTGGGCTCATGGGTAATCCAGTTTGTTGGCTATGGACCCATTGCATGCTCTTAGTTTTTATATGTGTTATTGTTTGTGTGTTGGTACTTTGGGGGAACTCACTAAGCTTCGTGCTTATAGTTTTGGTTTATAGTTTCAGATACTTCAGTAGATCGTGGAAAGGTGAATGAGTGACCAAACACATCCTCGTGTTTTTGGAACTTATGGATTCTGGGACACTCTAATAATGTTATTGTTTTGAAAACTATATGTAAATGATTCTGGTTTTAAATAAAGGTTTTGGAAACAACGGTTTTGTAAACACCTTAATAAATTGGTTGTTTTGAAAAGTTTAAATTTTATTGAATTTTTATGAATGTTACACACACATTCTTATACATATATATATATATATATATATATATATATATATATATATATATATATATATATATATATATATATTGCATGCATTTTGAGCCTACCTTGTGCATTTTTGGTGTTATTTGTTGGTTTTGAAGAAGAAGGTGTTTGGAGAAGAAGCAAGGACATGAGGAGAGCTTGTAGATCCAAAAGTTTGACATCATTTCTGACCTGTTTTAAGTATAAAGCTTAAACGTTTACCATTGCATGCTTAGATCTAGTTTTGGGGTGATTAATGTTATAATTTTTTCCTATAGTTGAGATTCTTGGAGTTAAAGGAGTTTCAGTCTATATGAGGTGTCCTTTTAGGCTCTTGGAAGTGTGAAGAGCCATAAAAATCAGACCTTGATGGTTTAGCCTCAACCATACAAGTGCTAGATATTAACTAAGTGTGTTTATTGACTTAATTTATGTATTAATCCCCATCCATGCATGCAAAAGCATAAAGTGTATAACTTTATAGCTTACGACGTTTTTAGGAACCTGAATATATGTTTTAGACATTAGGTCTCAATGGATTTACTCACAAGAAGGTTTTTGGGTTGGCTGGCCAGTACGCCGGCGTACTCGTTGGTACACTGCACATATTAGGTCAACTACCTGAGTCTGGTCACGACTAGCATACACTTGGCGTACATGCTGAGTACGCCACGAGTACGCATGCAGTGGACAAAAGTGACTTTTAGGCTCTTGGATGTTGGGCCTTGATTTTTTGGGCCTCAAGCCCACCTGTAGATTAAGGCCTATAGATTTAGGGTTATAATGGAAGCTATTTGGGCCTTATTGAGCCTTAGAGTTTATTTGTTTGCGCTTGGAGATTTTAGGTTGTTTTGGAATTCGGCATTACGAGGAAGAGGCCCAATAAGGCAAGGATTAGGGAATCTTTTGCCTTAAGGCATGAATTAGTTTTTGGAGCTTGGAATTATAATACAATCTAATATCTAATTAGATATTTGTGTTATACGATAGGGAGGAAGAGTTCATGAGTCATTCGCTAAGTACGATTTGACATCCATAGTTTGAGGTGAGTCTCCTTTTGTAGAATTCGTGGGTCGAAAGTACCAAGGTTGGCCCACTAGTTATGATATGGCATGATGATTGTCTTTATGATAATTATCTGTTGTGCATGTAATGTTTGTTGATTTTGTGAATTATGTGTGATATTATGTGGTAGTGGCGAGGTTGAAATAGACCCAGTATCCGGATGAAATAGATCAAAGGGGTAGGTCGAGCACCCAGATATGCTTGGCATTATCCAGTTGAAATAGACGGAAGGGGCAGGTCGAGCACCGAAATATACTTGACAGTATCCAGTTGAAATAGATCGATGCAGGTATGCCATCACCCAGATATGCTTGGCAGTATTTCTATTATGTATGTGGTATGTAGGGGAACTTAGTAAGCTTTGTGCTTACGGTTTTAGTTTGTGTTTTAGGTAAGGTTCTAAATAACGTAAGGCATGACTTGGCGGCAATATCAAGCCTCAAGCTTTGTTGAGCCTTGGTGAGTCATGACGTTTGTAAGGCGTGACTTAAGGTGACAATTTTCTATATAATTAATATTTTTATATATATTTTCAACTATTATTCATTTTTATACACCTATATGAGTTAAGGCGGCATTTTGGTAAAATTTGACGGTAGGTGCAAGCCTTAGAGTTGTGGTGCAAGCCTTAGAGTTGTGGTGAGCCATGACAAGCTTTTTAGAACCTTGGTTTCAGGTACCTCCAACTCGAAGGGAAAAGGGTCGGCATGATTGCATCACATCACACTATGATTTTTTGCAGTAGAGATTTTGGGACTATGCTCTGATATTACTTTTCTATGTTTTGTTTTGTTAAAATATTATGATCATCGAATGTTCACATTGCATTTGAAATGGATGATATTTTGGGATATGTATTTAGTAACTTGGAAAAATAGAATATTTAGGTCGTATTTTTGGGATGTTATAGATGTTTACTAGTGAACACCACTCCAAGACTTAGTGGTTGTCTTGTGGAGTGGTGGCTATCACGAACGTTCACTCAATCTCTCTCTCTTTCTCTCTCTCTCCCCACTCTCTCTCTCTCTCTCTCTCTCTCACACACACATTGGTCTTCACGAGTGAACACCATCCCCAAATATATAGTAGGTTTGTTGTGAAAGTGCATATAATGACGTGGAATGGTATTCACCCGTGAATGAATTATGAACATACCTCATAGTCTTATATATATATATATATATATATATATATATATATATATATATATATATATATATATATATATATATATATATATATATATGGGTTAGTTCAAATAATAACAGTATATAGTGCAAGAACGTAAAACACTATTTGTATGTTATTATTGAATAATGAATTTTGTATCCACAACATTATGTCATTATTTAACAATGAATAAATAAATAGTTACATGTTAAACCTAAAATTAGAATTTACTACAAAAATGCACATACCTAAATTATAATAGAATAATAACATTTTAACGAATATATGAATAATCAAACGTTAACATTCATATTATAATTACTTAAACAATATAAACATGTAACATTTATTAAAGAATAATATATATATATATATATATATATATATATATATATATATATATATATATATATATATATATATATATATATATATATATATATATATATATATATATATATATAGAGGTTCAAGTTCATTTGAGACCATTCTAATTTTGTTAGACCGTGAGACCAAATCTAAAAATAATTTTAAAATGCAAAATAAATGGAAAAATCCAAAAATTCTTTTTTAAATATTATGTTCGGAACTTGAATTAACTAAAAACATTAAAAATTCAATAAATAAAAAATAAAAATAAATCCCGTTTTTTTTTTTTTTTTGAAAAATACGTGAAATATTCTAATAGATTATTACACTGACATATTCTACAAAATACTTTTAAAATGCAAAATAAATGGAAAAATCTAAAAATTCTTTTTTTAAATATTATTTTCGGAATTTGAATTAACTAAAAAAAATAAAAAAAAAAACATAAAAAAAATAAAAAAATATAATAAAAAAATCCCCTTTTTTTTTTAAAAAAAAATACGTGAAATATTCTAATAGAATATTACATTGTACATATTGTAAAAAATAATTTTAAAATGCAAAATAAACGGAAAAATCAAATTTTTTTTTTTTAAATACTACTTTCGGAACTTGAATTAACTGAAAAAAATAAAAAAATAACAAAAAATCTCGTTTTTTTTTTGTTTTTTTTTTAAATACGTGAAATATTTTAATAGAATATTATATTGTAAATATTCTAAAAAGTAATTTTAAAATGCAAAATAAATAGAAAAATCCAAAAATTCTTTTTTTAAATATTATTTTTGGACTTGATTTAACTAAAAAAAATAAAAATAATAATAACATACATCTAACGATTTCACAAAATATAGGTGGTATCAAATGAACGTAACCATATATATGTATATATATATATATATATATATATATATATATATATATATATATATATATATATATATATATATATATATATATATATATATATATATATATATATGGAAAACTGAATATACTCTTAATGTGTTGTTTTGTTTGATATATTCATTATAATGCTCTTAAACTTCAACCGTAACTGGATTTACCTTCAAGATTTACGAAATTTCACAATTATCTTCCTGTTACATCATATCTTTATGTCGAACACCTATTAGGCTATATATATTATAGTTAAAAATAAAAATTATGTAATAGGAAAATAAATGTAAAATTTATAAAAATGTTGGAATTAAATCAAGTTAGATGTTGAATTAGAAGAACATTGGACAATTACAATGTGTATTTGTGATACAAAATAACGTAATATGGTGAGTTTGGTACCTAAGTTTATATACCTTTAAGGGTATATTCAGTTTTCCCATATATATATATATATATATATATATATATATATATATATATATATATATATATATATATATATATATATATATATATCTTTACTATCTTATAAAAGAAATCTACCTATTTCTAAAAATAGATTGATTATAATAATATTATTTTTTTAAGACGTCCAAATGATGAAGCTGATAATACAAGTAACCATTAATAAAATAATATTAAATTTTAATCACATTTAGAATTCAAATATTTATCATCAAATCTCCTTATATTTCTCAACAATTTGATATGGTTCCCTCAAATCCCGGATTCATTCAAATTTTGAACCCTTTTAGATATCCTTAAATTTAGCATGTTGATTCAAATATCCCTCCAATCGCATATACCTCTTTGTTCCCTCCTCTGCTATAAAGCCCACCGTCCAGGAACAAAAAATGACTTCATCTCCCAAATAACACCATAGTTTGATTATTTTGTCTTCGACATGTACTTTCTTTTGTAAAATAACATTTTTGTAGAGGAAACATATCACCGAAAGAATTTACACGCCCCGCCGCTTTGCGCGGGTACACTGCTAGTATATATATATATATATATATATATATATATATATATATATATATATATATATATATATATATATATATATATATATATATATATATATATATAAACTTTAGAGCTTTCCATATAGATAGATATTTTCCTTTTTTTATGGCTTATCTATATAACTCTTGATCTAGTTCCATACTTTTTGTTTCAATATTTCGTGGCCATCAAAAACTCAAATATAATCTACTTTGATAACAAGTCACAAGTTATGAAGATGAAAATAAACTATGAAATGATCGTCCCCTCACAATTAAAATAGCAACAACAACACATCGTTCATTTATTTAGGAACAATGAATAAATATAAAATAATTATTTTTTTACTTGAATGTTTGCATGTTTGTTTATTTCTTTGTCATAATATACCATGGAAAAGTTAATCATAAATTCATGGTTGTTAAGATCTTAACCTTGATTTTATAAAAACAAAAAATGTTCTTGACCACACTAGGACGAATTATAAAGCAAAATTTGTACAGGGATCTTAGGATCCCAACTAAGATCACAAATTCTTATCCCAATCTAATCGCACATCTTTAGTCTATATTCAACAGTTAAGTCTTTAGTTTTAAAAGACCTTAGAAATTCATCATTTCTGTTCAAAATCTCATCTAGAGCCTAAAACATTTGTGCTTTCAAGTTGAATCTGGGCCTTAAAAAAAATCATCTATTCAACACGAAATCAAGAATTATGATTCGCAAGGATTCATCCATTGAACTCACAGTAAGCAAAGCATCATGACACAGATGTTATATGTTTGTGATCATGTGTATTTAGCTATACATGATCACGGTGATCATTTCCTTTTTCCACTTTAGATGTTTAAATATATATATATATATATATATATATATATATATATATATATATATATATATATATATATATATATATATATATATATATATATATATATATATATATATATATATAGTTGTTACATTTTGAATCTACAAGACATATATTTATTGCTTAATTAAGTTAAAGTTATTTTTACTGTAAATTTCTTAGTGAACATCAATTTATAATTTTATCATATAAACAAGGCCTTGCGAACAAATATGGCTTGTAGTTCAATTTGGTAATATGTTATCCGATCGTTAAATTAAGCGTAAAAAATCATGAATAATTTCCGATAGTGACAACCTTGGATAAAACATGGATAAAACATGGATAAAACAAGAACATATCAACTAAAAAAGGAGCACCACAAATTACACACAGGAAGTTATATGCTTAAAATCAAGTTTTTGAATATTTATGATACAAGTATATAATTAAATAATAAGAGTACTTGTTGCTAAAAATAATTTTTTACATATTAAGATGTTTTTGTTTAATTACAAACATAAATAAAGGGAAAAAATGAGTTGAAGTAGAAAAGAAAAGGTTAAACTAGCAAGTCGTCCCTTTCCCCAAACCAGAATATTACAAACGTATATCATCTCACAATTTCCATTCCATAGAGTACAAATCACAATACAAAATGTTTCTCTGTCTTTAGACATTTCACATCTTTGAAATAAACCCAAAAAAGTAAAGGTTCGAGTTCTTGTCGACCTAAGTTTGGAAGGTTATGCTGATTACAAATTTGTATCTATATGGAATATTAAAATTCCAAGTTGCTAAAGAATTTACTTTATAACAAGTACTGTACAATTATTAAACGATGCCAACTATTTATGCAGTCTAGTTATAAAAAAACCATGGACCAAGAAAAGTAACGCTTTGGAATGTCAAAACATTGTCCATAAATATAAACTTGTTCAAAGCTTTCTTTTACTAAAGCAAAACACACCAAAGACTTTTATGATATTACTTGCAAGATTTGGTGGAAAGTTTTGTATTGATTGTTAAATGCATTTGATGTGACGTAAAAACATGTAGCCACATTGCCAAAAAATAGCCGCATGACTACCCACATGAAACTTATCCCATGACTCATGAGGTAATTCGTAGAACAGTATCCATATTTTGAGCATACAATTTTTGAACCTTGAAAACCTTCAGACCTATAAAATTTTGCAGACGAGCCGCTAGACGATCATCTCAAGAGAACTTCTCCTACCAACTAGCCAATGTTGGTAACTCGATGTCCAAAACCAAGATGGACAACGTGGTTGTCAGGGAAGCAGACGCGGTCGTTTATAAGTGTTGAATCCATCAAATAATAAAAACATATTCACTTGTTTATGATTTAAAAATAATGAAATAGCGGCGAATGTGGTCGATCTATATCATAGTTGTCAAAATCGCGATCCTGATCGTAGGATCGTACGATCGTACGATCCTAGGTATGAAAAACGATCCGGATCGTAAAAGGATCGTATTTGGGGTAGGATCGCAGGTAAGATCGTAAGATCGTAGGTAGGATCGTAGGATCGATATCCAATCCGATCCTACCTTCCTTTGATTTTTTTTTTTTTTTTTTTTTTTTTTTTTTTTTTTTTACAAATGAATTTTTTTACCACTTTATGCCTTTTACCCTTTACCAATCTACCATTTATCATTTTTTATTGTGACTTATGACTAATATTTTGAAGTTTTTATAACTTTTGAATGAAAAACTAAATGTTTGAAATAGTTTTTATGATTAAATATTATAAATTAAAATTATATTCTATTTTGTGGGATCTTAGGATCTCGATCCCGATCTTGCAAACCCAAAATCGATCCTAGGTAGGATCTCGATCTTGACAACCTTGATCTATATTACATACCAACAGGATTTTATAATACCGGGCACACTTTTATTCCAATTAAGTATCCTATTCGACTACTTAGACCAATTAAACAACAATTATATATTCAGTTAAATGCTTAGTAATTCATCATCAAAACCCTAACCGGTGTTGGAACTTTGCTCTACAAAATTATAATGTGGGACTTATCCCATTGGTGGAAGAGAAAACTTTATTCCATTTTATAAGGCTCTTCCCACTTATTTATTGAAATGACTCAAGTAATGGGTTGAGCAAAATGGGTTTGGATTGTGGTGTTGGACTAATCAAATTGGGCTGGTAGTAGGCTTGGATTATTAAATATTAATGATCAAAGATAGAGCCTTGGCCTTGGGGCTCTTCTTGACTAAATAATATTTTTATATATAATCCGAATTTAATTAGTCATTAATTAATTATTATTTATTAATTATAAAACAAATTATGTTAGATAAAAGATTAACTGCAATTAGTTTTTAGCAGTTAATTTCGGTTGGTGGTTTATAACCACCATTGAAAGCCTATAAATGGAGGATTTGTGATAGGATTTAAGAGACTAATGAACTGCAAACACTTTTTTTGAAAAATCTTGATGTCAAAAGGGATTGTGGTGAATTTCAACAGATTCAAGATCTCTTTTTGAATTGGTTGTTGTATCCTCAAGACAGACCCATTACAGGGAAATTTCTGTCTTAGGACCCATTCAAGATCTGTTTTTGAAATTTCTGTCTTGGGACACTGCAAAAGAAGACTTCAATCTATACGCATTCATGATATATTTTCTGTGTAGTCAACATTCAAGTATGTTTTCTGTAATCTAATTATTGTATATTACATATATTTGAATTTCGTTTGTGTTATTTCTATTGGTTTTGTTGATTGTATACTTCTGGCCTAACAACCGAGTTGCGGCTAAAATGTAGAACAAAGAAATCAGAAATCATGTGGATAGGATCATGTACTTAACAATCTCACACAACATTCTAAAACATAATCAAACGGTTAAACTAATCAAACATCAACATCCGTGATTTAGCTGTTTAAGACGTCTAAACTCCGACAACTACAATGTAATTATTAATAAGAAATTAAACTAATTCAAAGAGTTTTGTGATACTACAACAACCCTAAAAACCTTCTAAGTTTTTGTTCATTTTTTTCCCTCGTCGTGATGCATGATCTCCTCTTAGAAAACCGACCCCCTCTATATCATCTCCAACACTTTTCATTTTTAGCTTCCTCGTCATATGGGATTTTTAGCTGGAAGATGTGCTTCTATGAGGAGAGAATTGGGCCGCTAAGATAGCCTAAAAAAACATATTTTCGGCTTTTTTTAAAAAGGCTGAAGTGGACTACAAATGGGCTGAAATAAATCCATTTTCATAGGTTGGTTTTGCTATTTTGGACGTATTTTTATTTTGCTTTTACGAGTCCCAAAAGGGCCTCAAAATGCACTAATCAATCAAAGTAATTGGTTCAAAGAAATCATACATATACAGTGAAAGAATAACTATGAGATAATACATGTATGATCAATGTAGAGGTACGTGCATGTATGTTTTTCGAAAGACTACGAGCTGATGCTTATTCGGTTTAGTTAGCATAGATCCTTAAAACTTTGTCAATCTTGGCCCGACAAACCGGGCAAATCCCTTGTTTAGATTTGATCTCACGTAAGCATGGCATACAACTAGACATATGTCCGCAAGGTACACAAGCTCCCTCAACCGGAGCTTCCCAACATACCACACATGATGCATTGCCTTTCGTGATTTGATTCACTGAAACCACATCGTTCTTGAAATCCAAAAACAAATGACTTGAAGCATTAGTGGCATGGTGTTCATTGGAACCCACATAAGGAAGTGGTGGAGCTGAAGGAACTGGTGGACAAGGGAAAGATTCGGCGTTTAAAAGTCTTTGACTGCTAGTGGGTACAGATTCAGGTAGCTCAATCTTCATGCAACCATTGCTTCTTGCTTCTGGGGTTCCAGATTCATCACCTGAGATAGATCCCCATCCATTATACTCGTTTTCAGGCTTTTCATCATATGCCCATCCATTGTAATGATTATCAGAAGGTTCATCAGCCCAATCATTGGCGACCGATACAGAACTGGTGGAACCAGGGAATGATCCCCATCCACCAAACCTTGTGTCATCTGCTGTAATACCCTGACCTTTTTGTTCACCCAATTCAGAATTTTGAGGACTTCTTCCCAACAACCTTGTAAGAAAAAACGGTGCTTTCTTCTCCATTAAATCTGCAAAAAAAAAAAAAAAAAAAAAATGAAATCAAATCAGAATGGAAAAGCCTTGAGAATATTATGGAGGATCAAGAATATCCAATGGAATTTATAATCAATTTAGGTTGTTCAGATTTGAGTAGATCGTGTTAAATAATATGAATTGATGAATTCTTTAAATATATAATAATTTCAATTGAAGATTTTCTTTAATTTGAAACCAATACTTGCAATGAATGTTATATGATATCAACAGGAAACAGTAATGGAGTATACCTCTAAACCGGCAGCTTCACGCAGACTAAAGATTTCGTGCGTCTCCTTCCAGCCACAGGTTTTGTTGGATATTACGGCCCGGCTATGATATTATTTGAATGAGATGAAAAAAAGAATACGTATAGTCGTATAGCCACTCACCCGTATCTTTTTTTTTTTTTTTTTTTTTTTATTAATAACTGACTCGTAAGGTCCCTGTGGTTTGGAGTAAAGCATGTGTTTAGTCCTTATCTCATTGATTTTAACTTAGACGTCCTTGAAGTATATTTTTGTTGAGTGTTTGATCTGACATACATAAAAAAAACTATAGTATTTTTTTTTTTTTAATTGATTCTTAGTTTATATCTTATTTTATAAAAAAGTCAATGCAAGTGAAGTCAAGAATTAAAAAACAACCTTAGAAAACAAGAAATGTAACAAGGAAACATGTGTATATATATATATATATATATATATATATATATATATATATATATATATATATATATATATATATATATATATATATATATATATATATATATATATATATATATATCCGGTAAGAAATTTTTTTTGGTAGGAAGGTAAGAAGTTTTTTTTCTACATATTTTTTTGACGAACAAAATAAATGAATCACTAGATGATTCATTTGTAAGATGATTCATAAGAAAAAATTCCCCAAAAAACATCTTTATGATTCATTTTTAAGTAAATTAAGAAAAAATTCATTTTTATGATAATTTTAGTGAATAACAACAAAATCATTGTATAAATGAATCATCGAGATGTTTTTTTGAGAATTTTTTCTTGTGAATTATCTTACAAATGAATCATCTAATGATTCATTTTGTTTGTTCGCGAAAAAAATATGTAGAAATAAAACTTCTTACTTTCCTACCAAAAATTTCCTTCTTATTTGATCTTGATTCCGAATCATGATCAAATAAGAAGGAAATTTTTGGTAGGAAGGTAAGAAATTTTTTTTCTACATATTTTTTTCGCGAACAAACAAAATGAATCATTAGATGATTCATTTGTAAGATGATTGACAAGAAAAAAATCTCAAAAAAACATCTCGATGATTCATTTATACAATGATTTTGTTGTTATTCACTAAAATTATCATAAAAGTGAATTTTTTCTTAATTTACTTAAAAATGAATCATAAATATGTTTTTTTCGGAATTTTTTCTTGTGAATCATCTTACAAATGAATCATCTAGTGATTCATTTATTTTATTCGTCAAAAAAATATGTAGAAAAAAAAACTTCTTACCTTCCTACCAAAAAAAATTTCTTACCGGATCTATATCCTATATATATATATATATATATATATATATATATATATATATATATATATATATATATATATATATATATATATATATATATATATATATATATATACACTCACTCTCAAGTTGGACTCTGAATATCACAAACTACCAACTTGCTAAGAAGAAATTAAAATGCTTGATACTAAGAGCTATGGTGAATATGTTGGCAAACTCAAATCGAATAGTACAAGGTTTTACATCACCATTATTCACTTTTTCACGAACAAAGTAGTGGTTTATTTGTACGTATTTCGTTCTTTCATGAAAAACAGGGTTAAATGCAATATGACAATCAACCTCATTATCACAAATTAAAGGAGCTTCATAATGTTAGGAAGCATCTAAGTCTTGCAAGAGCCACCTTAGCCATAAAACTTCAAAGACAATATTTTCCATTGCTCGATAATCTGTTTCTGTTGAGGATCGAGCTACCACACTTTGTCTCTTGGTTCTCTATGATACAGGTGACTCTCCTAGACTAATGAAATATCTGGTACAAGATCGTCTAGTTGTGGGACAGCTCAACCAACTTGTATCATAGTAGGCCATAGGCTTAAAATTACCAGTGGCATGTAATAACAACCCTTGTCCAACTGCACATTTTAAATAACACGATACACAGAATGCAACTTCCATGTGGGATTTTTTTTTATTCACACATAAATTCACTAAGCTAATTTACAACATAAATTATGTCTGGTCGAGTAACAGTGAGATAAAACAATCTCCCCACCAATCGCCTGTACTATGATGCATGGAGGCTTTTGCCATTTTCATTTCTATGTAATCATAAATTTTGCTCCCTGGGAAAATTACAAGGCTAACACCCTTGAGCTCAACTGTCTTCGGGAATATCAAGAGTATATTTCCCTGACTTATGAAAAATCCTTCTTCAGATATTGCAATTTCAATGCCTAGAAAGTACTTTAGAACACCCAAATCTTTTTTTTAAAGTGTGCCTGCAAATACTCTTTTACTTCATTTATCTTTCCATCGTCGTTACTTAATACGAGTACATCTTCAACGTATATGAAAGCAACAATATGCACATACATTTTCAAATGATAAACATTGGAATGATCCGCTTTGGATTGTTGAAAACCATGATTTACTATAGCCTTTGTAAACTTTTGATATGAATTTATGGATGCATGTCGTAATCCATAGATCGATTTTTGTAATTTGGAAACACGTTCTTCGCTCTTGTTATTAAAACCTTGAGGTACCATTGAAACATCCATAAAATACTAAGTAAAAATTTCGTTTAAAATCAACCATACCGTCAACAATATTTCAAAAACATCAAGTATGTCATAGTAGGAAAATAGTTATCAGAGTACAATCCCAAAATCATAAAATGCCAAACACATGTGGATGCCATGCCATCATGCCGATCCCTTTCCTTTGAACCAGAAGTACCTGAAATACATTTAAACATAGTAAGCACAAAGCTTAGTGAGTTCCCTAAAATACCGCATACCATACATACACAATATATATATATATATATATATATATATATATATATATATATATATATATATATATATATCAGCCTAAAGCTATAATGAGTCTTTTTCACCCCTGATCCCTTTCCGACTTATTACAGTATCTTTTAACCAGTACGATTCTATTTCATTCCTACAACTAAGCATATAGTTATACTAGAAAGAGTCACAAATACAACGAGCACATACATGCATATCGGTAATTACCACGAAGACAAGTATTCTCCTATAGCATAATCCAGAGGCTGGCATTAGTGCTTTCTACCCACAAGTATAGTGAGGATACTCACATCAATATGATGATAAACAAATCACACACTCAAGATGCTGCTACCACGACTCCTCATACTAAACATATCCAAAATGAACCCTAATTAATAATCATGGTAATAATCCATAATAAATGTTCTAGATCATATTCTATCATGCTAAGGGTAAAAGACTATTTTAACCTTCCCTTACTTAATCCATCTAACCATGGCCCAAACCCATAATTACCTAAGGCCCAAAAATGACCCAAATGGCCTTCTAGTGAGTACTTCATGCGTACCATCCCATTAGGCCCTGTGTACTAGCTTCAATAGAAAAGGCAATCGGGCTAAACCTATTATGTTGTGCGTACCTAGAGGTTACACTGATCGTACTCCACTGATGACCAAAACTCATCACTTAGCTCTTAATGATTAAAGTCCAAACGACCAATTCACAGATCTAACTCTTGGGAGGTCTTAACCGATAAGGTTGGAAACTTTAAGCTTTTGTAAGGCTTAATAGGGCCCAAAAGCAAACCTTAGCTTCATAACTTCACTAAGGGACCAATAACTCATGCATGGTTAGACAATAACCTTAAAGATCCAATTTTTATGACTTAATAATCTAAGAATTGGCTAGAAATGATGCTCAATGGCTAGAAATATGCACAAAACCCCACACAGTAACACTCTAAGAGATCAAGGACCTCACAAAGTGGTTAAGGTTTCGAATGACCGGAAAAGGGAGACTGCGGGTTGGTTATGAAGAGTCCTTGAGAGTCATAAGACGTTTAAATAGGGTCTTAAAATTAGAGTTTGGGTTCAGCGGTCGTACGCCCAACGTACACATGGTATGCCCTGCGTAATGCATGGGATTCCCACTCCCCATATGCTGAAAAATACCTACAACACGGGTGTTACAACCTTCATGTACACTTCTTACTCTAAATCTCCTTGTAAAATGGAGTTATTGACATCCATCTGTTGTAATTACTATTTCTTTTTAGTCGCTACAACAAGAGCGCAACGAACAGTCACAAGTTTTGCAACTGGTGCAAATGTTTCAAGAAAATCAATCCCTTCTATTTGTTTGAAGCCTTTAACAACAAACCAAGATTTATATCACTTAATTTCTCTATTAGGTCTCTATTTTATTTTGTATACCTATTTTGAATCGTTGGATTTCTTCTCGGTTGGAAACTTCATTAATGTCCAAGTGGCGTTTTCTTCAAGTGCATAAATTTCTTTACTCATGGCGTCTCTCTAGTTCGAATCCTTGACTTCTTGTAAGAAGTTTTTAGGTTCATAATGAGTGGTAATAGCTGTAAGAAAGACTTTGTGAGAGTTAGAAAATTTCTTGTATGATACAAAATTAAAAAGAGGATGCTGTGTGGAAGGTCCTTTAGCCTCCTTTGAATATGTTAGAGAAGGATCAAATTCGTGTGGAATTGTTCAAGATGATTTGGCGTAGCTCTAGACCTAGAATTGAATCTCT
Organism: Lactuca saligna; assembly: GCF_052625555.1. NCBI lineage: Eukaryota > Viridiplantae > Streptophyta > Magnoliopsida > Asterales > Asteraceae > Lactuca > Lactuca saligna. The sequence continues at coordinate 308,965,808 of NC_136421.1, forward strand.
TTGGTTGTAATGGTGTAACACATTGAGTTTGAGGTTATGGTGGTTGTGGTCATGATCAACATTGTTATTCTCGTCATCTGTATCGTATGGTTCAACAATATGTTCTTCATTGTTATTATAGCTGCAAGTATAGCCCCAAATTAGATCAATTTCATTATCCATTTCTTGATTTAGTTTGTGTAATGATTCCTCAAAGTGTGCGTTGTTAATGTTCTTGTTCATCTCATCATATTTTCCAAAAGAAAAATGTCTTCAATGAAATTCATATTTATACTCTTGTAGGTCTTCTCAGTTTTAAGATCATAGAGCTTATAATCCTTTTGTCCCATTAGCTAGCCGAGGAATACACAAGTTTTCCCTCTTTTGTAAAACTTATCTTGCATATACAAGACAACCAAAAACCTTTAGATTCTTGTGTAACGAGATTTTTCCCAATAACACTTTATGTGGAGTTTTGTTGTCCAACACTTTGGTTGGTAACTTGTTGATGATGTAAGTTGTTGTTATTACACAATCTCCTTAAATTTTGATTGGTGCAGATGCTTGGAACCGTAATGCTTATGTCACCTCAAGTAGGTTTCGATGCTTGTGTTCCGCAACATTTTTTTGTTGAGGTGTATACGACAATTGGATTATGGCATCCCTCTTCGAAATTGTAGAATATTGTGTTGGGTCCTAGCCTTGATATTTCATTTTGGTGTTATATTAAGGACTAAATCAACTAAATTGAATTTCTCCCTTTTGTAGATGTCAAATTATAACAACTATGGTCTTCCTGAATCCTTCGGAAAAACATTTCCACATGAAAATGATGTTCCACGATTGGATTGTGGAAACGGAAATCATGCTTCACTTTCTCCACCTTCTCCTATAGTTCTCCCTAAACCATGTGTTGGAAGACTTGAAAAGTTCAAGGTCACTCAAGCCCTATTGGCAAGCAAACATGAAGATGGAAAGTCTATATGTGCTCACGTCTTGGAGATGAAGTTACATATTGACAGGCTGGGAATGTTGGGTGTCAATTTCCCGAGGAAGTTGGCTATTGACCTGGTTCTTCAATCACTTCCTGAATCATATAGTGGGTTCATTAAAGATTACTATATGATGGACTACGAAGTGACCCTCATTGATATTATCTATTTGCTTATTGTTGCTGAATCAACAATGATTTGGCGCACTAGTAAAGCAAATTTGATTGGTGGATCAACCTCCCAAACTTCCATGGACATTGACAATGGCAACATTGGAAGTCCAGAATAGTCTTCTCTTCCCAATGGAAAGGGATTGGCCATGGTCAAACTGTTTGAATGGATGGTAAAGAGAAAGGTTGAATATGAGATTGTCCCATGTGCTATTCCTAAAGAGTCTGTTTGCTTTACTACCAAGAGCAAGGGCATTGGTTACGAAGTTACCATATCTACCGGAAGGATCGAAAGGATCGGAGAGTTAATATGTATGATTCTGATTCAGGTAACTCCATTATCTAACACTATTATGTTCCTATTTGTAGATTCTTAATGCATGATGTGATAAGATTTCATTTTGATGTTTTGTAGGATTGAAGAAAAGAAAGGAAGCTTAAAGGAAAAGTATGTTGAGTTTGATCGCGAAGAGATAGATTTCAATCGGATGGTTTGATGATTGGATTTTTAAGCTGTTGTATAGGAGTCATGATAGATTTCTTAGGAACATTTAGTAGCATTTAGTAACATAGTCCATTGTGCTGCCAGATGACAAGAAATAAAGATTGAACAAGTTCAATCCATATGAGTTTGGATTTGTCACAAACGTTGTTGGTAAAGATATAATTATCATATTAGTGGGAGCAGGATTATTATGTTGCAAGTTAGCAATATTAATTATAGAAAACAAAAGTTTCAATTTGCAAAGTTGCAGAGTTTGAAAAATTGTTTTGCTATAATTAAGGGAGAGAAATTATACTTCATTTCAAAACTAAAAGCTTAGATCGAGAAAGTTTAATCAAAGTTAGTCAAAGGACATATATGAATGTTATGTTGAAAAGATTCAACAAAAGCGAATTCTATATATAGCAATATTATAGCAAGAGACTGGTAAAGTATCATGTATTTATGTAAGACATTATGTGTCGTATCCCATATGCTTTGGGTAAAGGATCGACTTCATATCCCGTAATATTCGACCGTTATGTCTTTTCTAAATGCCTGGGGCATTAAGAAGGAAAAGGAACAGAACCGGATATGACTAAAGGAGTTAAACAACTGTCAAGTACAATCTAAGGTTCGCCAAGGATTGGTTACTTGTGAGCAGTTGGATGTATAGTAATGAATGGACCATATTTACATTGTTATGAATAGATGGGATTCTATTTAGAATGTGTTGTCATATGGAAAATATGGAAATGTTTTCGTAATGGGAGTTGGATATTAAGAATCTATGTAGATTAGAAACTTTTATGCAAGAAGGATGTTCAAAGGAATGTACTTTGAATTTGAGACTTCATGTTTATGGAGTTTTCTTGTAACAATCTCTAATAGAGCACTTTGTAATATCATTGGCACAGTCTTTGTGACTTTGGTGCTATGTCATTACAAAAGGATCATTACGTAAAATGTTAGAATATAATACTTAGTAAGAATTTGGTATTCTTACACTTGTGATAAGGATTGGGAATTGTGAAATGAGCATCATTGGAAATGTGTTCAATTAATCTATTTCACAAAGTAAAGACCATAGGTAAACATAGTGTTCATTCTTGGAGCATGGGATGACTATTGTTTCAATTCAAATATTAAGTTGATTACTCGAAACATCATACAATGGATAATGTGTAATAAATATGGTGATTAAATAAAAGGTGTTTTATTTATACTCAAAGTGTTGAGGCCATATTGGATTCGATTATTCTTGTGTTTCACTTCGCATGTTTTTGTTGGATTAGTGTCTAAGTCCATAACTATTTTGGTATGTACTTGACCCGATGGTGCATGGTCCTTTTGGGTTGCCTTCACCAAAGCAACTTGATTGGAGAAATGAATAAAGAGAGAGAGGATAATATGATTTATTAATATGTTATAAGAATAATATATTAAAGGAGAAATCATATTTGTTTAATTAATATTGGTCAATAATTAATTAAGAATTAGTTTTGTAATCAAATGTAATTAATTAAACTAGAGGGGCTGATTTGTAATTATGTGATAGTTACAAAATAAGGTAAGGATTATCTTATTTATATGGTGGACGAATTTAAGGTTGGAAAGCCTTAGAATTCGAGTATGATAAGGATTCAAGGATTATCTTATTGGTTGCTTAATGGATAATCAACTAGATAAGGATAATGACTGAAACCCTATCTCTAGACCTATATAAACACCCCTAGGGTCATGAATTCGTGTATCCCTTCCCAAGAGGTCCTAGATACGAACTCTAACCTCTCACCTCTCTCTTTATACCTTCTCCATTTGCTTATGGTGTTTGTAAACCATTAGAGGAGTGACACTTGTGACTCTAAGCATTCCAAAGTCAATCCAAGGTGGAATTGGGATTGTTATTGCTACATAACAATCAAGGTATGATCTTAAACCTAATTACATAATAATATGATTACTTGTATGCTAGAATTAGGGTTTATAGTCTTGGATTCAAAGCATGTACAATAGAGAAACCTAGATCCAAGCATTAGGGTTTGTATGAGCACATAGGATGTCTTATGACCAAAACCCATCAGTGGTATCAGAGCCTAGCTTGGTTTCAATTGTATTGATGCATTGTATAACTGGAAAATCGTTTTTTGGGCTTTATGGCTGAGGAACTCGGCGAGTACCACAATGTACTCGGCGAGTACAGTGTGGTACTCAGCGAGTTCGAGCGTCAGATAATGCTTATCTCGGGATTTCTTGTTGTTTTTGCATTTGGATAGTTACCTTATCATGTTAGATCAATATATGTAAAGACCCAATTTTTACGTCCGAAAAATTTCATTTTTAAGGCATTACTTTAGAAAACATTAATAAATAAAAACATTGTTTGTTCACACCATAACACATCGCAACCATGTTCTAAAAAGTCAACCATACATCCCATCAAAATATCAGAGTACAATCCCAGTAAATCTCATAAATGCGGAAACCGAAGAGTGTGTGTATGACGTGCCGCTACCGCGCCGGCTCCTTCCCCTTCGATGCAGAGGTACCTGAAAACAAAACTGTAAACGTAAGCACAAAGCTTAGTGAGTTCCCCCAACGTACCGCATACCATACAAACACATAACATACGTACTGCCAGGCTATTCTGGGGTGCCTGACTACCCGGTACGGCCATTCTGGGGTGCCGACCTACCCATACGGCCATTCTGGGGTGCCGTCTGACCCGTGTCAAGCCATTCTGGGGTGCTGACTACCCATGTCAAGCCATTCTGGGGTGCTGACTACCCATGTCAAGCCATTCTGGGGTGCTGACTACCCATCGGTCCTAACAACCGATCCTCGGGGACTATTTCACCCCCTACTACTACGATCACATATAACATAACAAGCCAGCATGCAAACATATCATCACATACTGTCAGACGTATCTGGGGTGTCTGACTACCCTTTGGTCCTAACAACCAAACTCTACTACTATCACATACAACATATCATGCTAGCATATAACATATCAGGTAGTAGCAAACTTAGATGATATCACAAAGACAATCATCTATCATACATCTCCTACTGGTGGGTCGGCATTGTGGCCTTAGACCCACTGCTACTGGATGGTAACTCACCTCAAAGTAGCTGCTGAACTGATCGGGAACTAACAGACTGCTGCTGCTCCAGGAGTCCTCCGGCTGCAATTCCCACAACATACTCAATCAAACACTGCTAACTGACCTTTAGGTAAAATGACCATTTTACCCCCGGTCTAGCTCTAAGCCAAAGCTAGAGTCAACTTTCAGTTGACCCGACTCGCCGAGTGGATCACCACTCGCCGAGTCCCTAGCAAACCAATGTCCTGGGTCCCTGGTTCTACTCGTCGAGTCGGGCTATGACTCGACGAGTTCACCTTCTAACTGTCGTTCGACTCCTTCATCCTACTCGCCGAGTTGCATGAACAACTCGTCGAGTTCATCTTCATCCGATGAACACTTTATGCTAAGACTCGCCGAGTTGTATGAACAACTCGCCGAGTCTGTTCTTGATCTATGAAGATTGCCTTGGACTCGCCGAGTCAGGGCATTGACTCGCCGAGTCCTAACATGGGTGAGTTCAACTTCCAACTCACCGAGTCACCCCCTGTGACTCATGGCTCAACTCGACACATGAAGAAGGGACCAAATCGGTGACTCGCGACCAGACTCGCCGAGTCACCTATGCGACTCGCCAAGTCGTCGCCATGCATCCACCAAATACACAGATTTACTCGGTTTCAGTCCATGCCATTCATAGATCTGGACTTCTAGGAAACAAATCACACGTAAAGTTTCCAACTTTACGTGTGGATATTCACTAATGTGGATTTTAGGGTGCAAAATGCCTCAAAAGGGTAGATCTAGGATGAACAAGCCACATGGGGCCATAAAGCTCACAGATCTGAGCTCCTGGAGCTCAATATTGCCTAGATCTAAAGGTTAATCCACTTATTACGAGTCCTTAAGCACAAACAAGCTTGGAGAATTGCTCAAGAGTGTCCCAAATGACATCCTAAGCATAGAAACAGGGGAAAACGAGATATACCTCAAGGGAAATGTTGAAATGACACAAAGATGGCTGATCTCCTTCTCCTCTTCTTGATCTACTCCTCTTACTCCTCAAAACCTTCAAGAACACACCAAGAACACCTCAAACTCTCAAGGAAACAAGGGAAAACGATGTTGGGGGAGTTCTGGGGGTGAATGGGGACGAGTTGGGGCGGAATGAGAGTTTAAATAGGGTGCAAACCCTTGAAACTTAGGGTTTCATCCAGCAGCGGTGACTCGCCGAGTCCAGGATGTGGACTCGCCGAGTCGCCTACTTAAAACGTGTCCTGAGTCTTGTCCCTACTCGGCGAGTCGGACCCTATGACTCGCTGAGTCCAAGGCTAAATTAGGGCAATGCTCAAATAAAATTCACATACCGGAAACCAAGTGCTACAAATCTCCCCCACTTATTTTAGACTTCGTCCTCGAAGTCTGCCGCCTGGTCCTGAAACAGCTCGGGGTAGTGCTCCATCATCTCGTCCATCGGTTCCCAAGTCCATTCCGAACCCTTGCGGTGCTGCCATTGCACCTTTACTAGCTCTACCCTCTTGTTTCTCAACGTCTTGGTCTTTCTATCAAGTATTGCGACTGGGCGCTCAATGTAATTCAAGCTGTCGTCAACCTGAATATCCTCCAACGGTACTACTGCTGAATCGTCCACCAGACACTTCCGCAGCTGCGAAACATGGAAGGTGCTGTGGATCTGACTGAGCTCGGCTGGCAGATCCAGCCTATACGCCACCTTGCCCACCCGGGCTGCAACCCTGAACGGCCCGATGAACCTTGGGCCCAACTTGCCCCGCTTCCTGAATCGAATGACACCTTTCCAAGGCGACACTTTCAGGAGGACCATATCCCCGACTTGGAACTCTAAGTCGGATCGGCGTCTATCGGCGTAGCTTTTCAGCCGACTCTGTGCAGTCTGAAGTCTGCTCCGCACCTGCTGGATTTTCTCGGTCGTCTCTAGCACCACCTCGGTGCTTCCCATGACTCTCTGGCCAACCTCCCCCTAACATATCGGGGTTCTGCACTTCCGCCCATACAACATCTCGAATGGGGGTCGGTCAATACTCGCGTGATAGCTGTTGTTGTAGGAGAACTCAGCCAAAGGAAGATAGGTATCCCAGCTACCACCGAAATCCAGAACACACGCCCGCAACATGTCCTCCAAAGTCTGGATGGTCCGCTCACTCTGACCATCTGTCTGCGGGTGAAAGGCAGTGCTGAAATGCAGACGAGTGCCCAACTCGTCATGAAATTTCTTCCAGAATCTGGAAGTAAAACGCACATCCCTGTCCGAGATTACCGATACTGGCACCCCATGCCGTGCCACAATCTCTCTGATATAGATGTCAGCCAATTTTTCGGCCGATATGCTCTCCTGAATCGGAATAAAGTGAGCACTCTTGGTCAATCTATCCACGATGACCCAAATCGAATCCACTCCCCGTGCGGTCCTGGGAAGCTTTGTGATAAAATCCATCGTGATATCTTCCCATTTCCACAGTGGAATGTCCAACGGCTGCATCTTGCCATGCGGCCTCTGATGTTCGGCCTTGACCTTCCTGCAGGTCAAGCACCGCTCGACGTACCATGCCACATCCCGCTTCATGCAAGGCCACCAATAATCCAGACGAAGATCCCTATACATCTTCGTCGCCCCGGGATGAATAGAAAATCGGGACTTGTGCGCCTCCTCCATCAAAATCTGACGCACACCACCGTGATATGGCACCCACACCCTACGGTGTAATGTCAAAAGCCCTCTGCCATCATAATCAAAGGAGGAAACCTGACCCACTACACGCTCGCTCTTCCGATGCTCTTCCTTGATAGCCTCCTGTTGAGCCTCCCGAATCTGCTCCAACAGGGGAGTCACCACAGTCATCCTCAAACAGACGTCCCTGATCGGCACCGTCTTGCGGCTAAGCGCATCGGCCACCACATTGGCCTTCCCCGGGTGGTAAAGGATCTCGCAATCATAATCCTTCACCACGTCCAACCACCGCCGCTGCCTCATATTCAGATTCGGCTGGTCCATGAGGTACCTCAAACTCTTGTGGTCCGTGTAGATGGTACACCGAACCCCATAGAGGTAATGCTGCCAAATCTTGAGGGCAAAGACCACCGCCCCCAACTCCAAATCGTGCATCGGGTAATTTGCCTCGTGAGGCTTGAGCTGCCATGAAACGTAGGCAATGACATGCCCCCTCTGCATCAGAACTGCGCCCAACCCCGAAATGGACGCATCGCAGTAAACCACAAAATCCTCTACGCCCTCAGGCAGGGCTAGGATTGGTGCCTCACACAATTTCTGTCTCAGCATCTCAAACGCAGCCTGCTGCTCGGGTCCCCACCGAAAGACCACGACTTTCTTTGTCAGTCGTGTCAGGGGTACGGCTATCTTGGAGAAATCCTGGATAAATCTCCGATAGTAGCCCGCCAATCCCAGGAAGCTCCGAATCTCGGATGGAGACTTCGGGACCTCCCATCTCATCACGGCCTCGACCTTGGCCGGATCAACCAGAATCCCGTTCTGGTTGACGAGGTGTCCAAGAAATTGCACCTCGCGCAACCAAAACTCACACTTGGAGAACTTGGCGTACAAGCTCTCCCTCCTCAGGGTCTCCAATACCTCCCTCAGATGCTCCTCGTGTTCCTCCCGAGTCTTGGAATAGTCCAAGATATCATCGATAAAGACTATCATAGACCGATCCAGCATCGGTCTACACACGCGGTTCATGAGGTCCATGAACGCGGAAGGAGCATTGGTGAGCCCAAACGGCATCACCACGAACTCGTAATGACCATAGCGCGTCCGAAACGCAGTCTTCTGCATATCCTCCTCCCTGACCCTCATCTGATGATACCCCGAACGCAAGTCAATCTTGGAGAACCAAGATGCTCCCTGAAGCTGGTCAAATTGGTCGTCAATCCTTGGAAGCGGGTATCGGTTCTTCACCGTTACCTTGTTCAGCTCCCGATAATCTATACACATCCGATGCGACCCGTCCTTCTTTCTTACGAACAAAATCGGGGCTCCCCAGGGTGAACTGCTCGGCCGAATTAATCCCTTATCCAGCAGCTCTTGCAGCTGCGTAGACAACTCCTGCATCTCGGGAGGAGCCAACCGATATGGTGCTTTGGCTATCGGAGCCGCACCGGGAATGAGGTCAATCCTGAACTCCACCTGTCGCTCCGGAGGTATCCCAGGTAGTTCCTCCGGGAAAACATCAGCAAAATCTCGAACCACCGGGACCTCGCTCACGGTCGCCTTACCCGCCTCCCGGGTATCCATCACATACGCGACATAACCCGCGCATCCCTGCTGAAGGTAGCGCCTAGCCCTCGCTGCTGAACATACAGTGGGTCCACACTGCGGCCGCTCTCCATGAATCACTAACTCTCCCCCGCTTGGGGTCCTGACTCGCACTAGCTGCTGTGCGCAATCTATCACTGCCCCATTAGGGCTCAACCAATCCATACCAATAATCACCTTGTTCCCACGCAATGGAATGGGAACCAAGTCTACCAGGTAACGCTCCTCAAACAGTCGTAGGACACAATCTCGAAACACCATCGACGCTCGCACCGATCGATCGTCAGCAATCTCTACCTCTAACGGGCAATCTAACTCGCCTGAAGTCTCATGAAATCTCTTGCTAAGAGCAAGAGAAACGAACGATCGGGATGCACCCGAGTCGAACAATACCTGAACCGGGATGCCGTTCACATGGAACGATCCTAATACACATGTATACACACGGAGCACATATCAATATCATAACAACGTAAAATAAAAGATAGAAGGAAGGAATCATACCCGTCACCACATCGGGCGCGGCGTGTGCCTCCTCAGCAGTCAACTGAAATGCCCGACTCCTCACCACTGGAGCCTCTGCCTTGCCCTGACGGCCATCCGTGATCCGCAGGGTCGCTGGAGCTGGCGCCTTCACTGGCGCTAAAACTGTCAACATGGGGCAATTGGCCTTCTTGTGGCCCCTCTGGTTGCAGTGGAAACACAGCAACTCCGATGTCTGAATAACTGCCGCAGGAGCAGTGCAATCCCTGCTGATATGCCCAAACTTGCCGCACTTGTAGCAGCCTGACGATCCCATCCTGCACGCCCCTTCGTGCGGCCTGCCGCACCTCCTGCAGCGGCTCGGTCCCGACTGGCCTTTTGGCCTCCCATCTGATCCCTTGGGCTTCTTCCCCGAAGCCCCTGATGCCTGACCATCCTCAAGTTTCCGTTTCCGGATGTGCTCCAAATCTATCTCTCTCTCCCTAGCTCTGGCAATCATGGAGTCCAGGGTAGGGCAAGCCGAAAAGCTAACATGCTCTCGAATGTCAGCTCGTAGCATATCATGGTAACGAGTCCTCCTCATATCCTCGTCACCTGCATACTGGGGCACCAATAAAGTCCTCTCCCGAAACTTGGCGGTGATCTCCGCCACGGTCTCTGTCGTCTGCCTCATGTCTAGAAACTCCCTGGCCAGCTGCTGAAGCTCGACCGCTGGCGCAAACTCTGCCCTGAACCTAGCCACAAAGTCCGACCAGGTCATTGCCAAAATAGCCGAGGCTCCCAACGAGTCACCCACTGACTCCCACCAATCTCGGGCCCGGTCCCGTAAACACCCTGCTGCGTACCTCACCTTCGACCCCTCGGGGCAGAAGCTGGTCAACTGGGCGGACTCGATATCCGCAATCCACCGCCTGGCGACAATGGGGTCCTTCACCCCATGGAAATCCGGCGCACCACTGCCTCTGAAGTCCTTGAAGGACAGTGTGCGAGATCCCGATTGGCTAGAGGCCAAGTCGCTCCTGAATGCCCGTAGGCGATCCTCCATCAACTCCACGATCCCTTCCTTGATTGACCCAAAGATGATGGGGGTCGACTCAAGGATGCCCCTAGTGATCTCCGACGTGATGAACTCACGTAGCCTCTCCTCAATCGGCTCGGTGCCAGATCCCGAACCTGACCCCTCTCCTGACCCGCCATCTGTCGGTCTCGGTCGAAGTACCACCATTCTGCAAAACATCATAATAATCATTAGTGGTACTACTACTTTCTGAGGGATCTCAACTACTTACAGGTTCCTTGGTCTCGTCTTGGCCATACTACCTTCCACATCTATCCGTACCTTCTCCGAGGAATTCCTCGACTCCACCAGCTCCCCTTTACTACTGCTACTCTCTATTATTCTCATCCTAGGCTTGCCCTAGGGAAAACCCAAGTTCAACACGACGGGTCCTCAGCTGCTGTAGGTCTCCTCATAGTGCCAGTTAGCCACCACCTAAACACCATCACATGTAATGAGGATTAGATAATCCTTCAAGTAAAAGATCCGTCCCTACAACGGTTGGACTCAAACAAGAGCTGCGCAATAGGGCCAGTTCCAACACTTTGGGATTATTCAACCCTGATTACATGTGGTGTGACGTGTTTACCTAGTGGCTCACTCCCATTACTCAGAATCCCACCAAGCACGAAGCAAGCAACATTCGGATAAGGAAAAACAGACTCAAGCCAAAACTGTTCTTAGAACAAGAAACGACACTTAACATAGGATGCTAAGCTCATACTATCAGGCATAACCTAAACAGGCTATCCTACTGCTGTCTACTCAATTCTAGCATGCAATATTCATAAAGCTGTAACAAATAAACAGTCGCATAAGGCATCACTCCTAGATCCTTAGCCTATTCTAGCATGCAATATTCATAAAGCTGGTAAACATAACATAAACTTGTATGGGTACTATGGGGAATACTTACTTGAGCTCGGCCGGTCGCGCACGTCACACACTTTACTCTTTCTTGTGACTCTTTTCTGGGTTTTAAAGAACAATTTCTTTTGGAAAAAAAAATCTTTCAATCCCTCGATTTGAGTCCAAACACTCCCGAAGGCGTGTCCGAATCCCTCAAACCAGGGCTCTGATACCAACTTGTAACGACCCAATTTTTACGTCCGAAAAATTTCATTTTTAAGGCATTACTTTAGAAAACATTAATAAATAAAAACATTTTTTGTTCACACCATAACACATCGCAACCATGTTCTAAAAAGTCAACCATACATCCCATCAAAATATCAGAGTACAATCCCAGTAAATCTCATAAATGCGGAAACCGAAGAGTGTGTGTATGACGTGCCGCTACCGCGCCGGCTCCTTCCCCTTCGATGCAGAGGTACCTGAAAACAAAACTGTAAACGTAAGCACAAAGCTTAGTGAGTTCCCCCAACGTACCGCATACCATACAAACACATAACATACGTACTGCCAGGCTATTCTGGGGTGCCTGACTACCCGGTACGGCCATTCTGGGGTGCCGACCTACCCATACGGCCATTCTGGGGTGCCGTCTGACCCGTGTCAAGCCATTCTGGGGTGCTGACTACCCATGTCAAGCCATTCTGGGGTGCTGACTACCCATCGGTCCTAACAACCGATCCTCGGGGACTATTTCACCCCCTACTACTACGATCACATATAACATAACAAGCCAGCATGCAAACATATCATCACATACTGTCAGACGTATCTGGGGTGTCTGACTACCCTTTGGTCCTAACAACCAAACTCTAATACTATCACATACAACATATCATGCTAGCATATAGCATATCAGGTAGTAGCAAACTTAGATGATATCACAAAGACAATCATCTATCATACATCTCCTACTGGTGGGTCGGCATTGTGGCCTTAGACCCACTACTACTGGATGGTAACTCACCTCAAAGTAGCTGCTGAACTGATCGGGAACTAACTGACTGCTGCTGCTCCGGGAGTCCTCCGGCTGCAATTCCCACAACATACTCAATCAAACACTGCTAACTGACCTTTAGGTAAAATGACCATTTTACCCCCGGTCTAGCTCTAAGCCAAAGCTAGAGTCAACTTTCAATTGACCCGACTCGCCGAGTGGATCACCACTCGCCGAGTCCCTAGCAAACCAATGTCCTGGGTCCCTGGTTCTACTCGTCGAGTTGGGCTATGACTCGACGAGTTCACCTTCTAACTGTCATTCGACTCCTTCATCCTACTCGCCGAGTTGCATGAACAACTCGTCGAGTTCATCTTCATCCGATGAACACTTTATGCTAAGACTCGCCGAGTTGTATGAACAACTCGCCGAGTTTGTTCTTGATCTATGAAGATTGCCTTGGACTCGCCGAGTCAGGGCATTGACTCGCCGAGTCCTAACATGGGTGAGTTCTGCTTCCAACTCACCGAGTCACCCCCTGTGACTCATGGCTCAACTCGACACATGAAGAAGGGACCAAATCGGTGACTCGCGACCAGACTCGCCGAGTCACCTATGCGACTCGCCGAGTCGTCGCCATGCATCCACCAAATACACAGATTTACTCGGTTTCAGTCCATGCCATTCATAGATCTGGACTTCTAGGACACAAATCACACGTAAAGTTTCCAACTTTACGTGTGAATATTCACTAATGTGGATTTTAGGGTGCAAAATGCCTCAAAAGGGTAGATCTAGGATGAATAAGCCACATGGGGCCATAAAGCTCACAGATCTGAGCTCCTGGAGCTCAATATTGCCTAGATCTAAAGGTTAATCCACTTATTACGAGTCCTTAAACACAAACAAGCTTGGAGAATTGCTCAAGAGTGTCCCAAATGACATCCTAAGCATAGAAACAGGGGAAAACGAGATATACCTCAAGGGAAATGTTGAAATGACACAAAGATGGCTGATCTCCTTCTCCTCTTCTTGATCTACTCCTCTTACTCCTCAAAACCTTCAAGAACACACCAAGAACACCTCAAACTCTCAAGGAAACAAGGGAAAACGATGTTGGGGGAGTTCTGGGGGTGAATGGGGACGAGTTGGGGCGGAATGAGAGTTTAAATAGGGTGCAAACGCTTGAAACTTAGGGTTTCATCCAGCAGCGGTGACTCGCCGAGTCCAGGATGTGGACTCGCCGAGTCGCCTACTTAAAACGTGTCCTGAGTCTCGTCCCTACTCGGCGAGTGGGACCCTATGACTCGCCGAGTCCAAGGCTAAATTAGGGCAATGCTCAAATAAAATTCACATACCGGAAACCAGGTGCTACAATATAAATCCGATTTTATGATATATATGACTATATTCTTGATCTAATTAAAGATAATTATCAATTAACAGGATAATTGTTTCATTATAAGATAATTGATTAATTATTTTGAGTAAATTGATAAATTGTTTTGCAAGAAATCATTAAACAAATCAAATATGGATAATTATGTAACTAAATGTTAGTTTAGATTATTTGTTATTTGATCCTTGTTGTTATGAAAAGTTTCATATTTTCCCCTTTAGGTTTTATAGTTTATATTTGAACCCAAAAGTTTTGGAGTTTTGAAATTTAAATAGTTAAAACCCTAATGTTTTGAAAAAGGTTTCAAAACTTGCCCTCAAGTTTTGGAATTTAAAAGTTGATTAAAAGGTTTAATTAGAAATGTTAAATTCTAAAACTCTAGTAGTGTTTTGAAAAGTTCAAATCACACCCTTATGGTTTTATTAATTAATTAAGGAGTATAATTAAAAGTGGTTTAATAAATCCATAAAAGTTTAGGTTAACCTTTTTAATTGAATTAAAAGTGTAATTGTTAAAGTTAACCATATAGTATTTTAAAAGTATAAAATACACTCTATACTATATATAACATTAAAAGTCTAACATTATATATGAGTAAAAGTCAGTCTTACCGTTAGTAGGCCTCATTCACGAAGCTGGTCTATAAGGGGTGTTTAAGGAAATTGCCTATAAAATGGCGATTGAATGGGTATCCACTCTTACCCACCGCACTCTTGACTAGTGGAGGGTCGTTAGCCGAACGGGTAGGATAGGACGAAACCTTCCATTATAAGTATAATGAAATACCAAGTAACTAAATGTTTTTCAAATTCCCAATCTTAGTTACTTAGGCAAAAAGTGAATTGATGCAATTCCATGAAATTACACTTTGTGCCATTGCGAAGACGTTAGTGGAGCGTGTGTGGTTTACCGGCACACTAGATGGTTCTAAGCAAAGGTAGCAAAGGGTGACTCAATATTTGTCATAGTTCGGTGGAGCGTGTGTGGTTTACCGGCACATCAAATAGGTGATTGTAACATGTGAGGGCACCATGTAGTTTGCATGGTTATTCACATCCGCTTTGTGATCCTCGGCATCCCAGTCACAAACAAGAGGGGCATATCGAGATTTAAACATGCCATTGAAATGTTCAATGAATCTCAAAGGATCTAGGAGTTTTTCATAGATTTTAAACTTAAATTTCTTTTTCGTTTTTCATGGTGGAAATTAGTGAATCGTCATTCACTTACCTTCAAATGTTCTGCAATTTGGGTTACGGCATCCCTCTCCCGAGTTGTAGGATATTGTGTTGGGTCCTAGCCTTGGAATTTCATTTGGGTGATTTACCAAGGACTCAATCAATCAACTAACTTGAATTCGTTTTTCTCCCGATGTCAAAGTTCGACAACTATGGTCTTCTCAATCCCGTGGAACAAGCATTCCACATGAAGATGATATTCCACGATTCGATCGAGGAACAAGAAATCATGCTTCACTTCCTCCTCCTCCTCCAATTATTTTCCCTAACCCACAAGATTGTAAAATTGAAAAGTTCAATATCACTCAAGCCCTTTTGGCAAGTAAACATAAAGAGGGCAAGTCGGTGTGTGCACACGTCTTAGGGATGAAGTCACACATTGATAGGTTAAGAATGATGGGATCCGTTGTCGGTGAAGAGATGGCTGTTGATTGGGTTCTTCAATCACTTCCTAACTCGTATAGTGAGTTCGTAAGAGAGTACTATATGATGAACCACGACGTGACACTTATAGATCTCACCTACATGCTTATTGCTGCTGAATCAACAATGGTTTGGCGCAATAGAAAAGCAAAGTTGATTGGTGAATCTGCCATCAAGACCTCTATGGATATAGACAATGGCAATGAAAGACATGCAATGATCAAAAAGTTTGATCATAAGAGAAAGGCGATGTCTGAAGTAGTTCCATGTGTTGTTCCAAAGGAGTCAATTTGCTTTTATTGCCAAGAGAAGGGGCATTGGAGATGAAGTTGCCCTATCTACCTAAGAGATCTAAGAGATGGGAGAGTCAAAAGTATGACTACGCTTTAGGTAAGAATCCACTATCTAACTCCATTAAGTTCCTATTCATTGATTCTTAATACATGATGTGATAAGATTGCATTTGAATGTTTTGAAGGATCGGTGAAAAGAAAGGAAGCTTGATAAGAGAGCAAGATGAATCTAATCACAAGAGATGGATCTCGATCTCATGGACTTGAAGATTGGATTTTGAGCTTAGATAGTTATGATAGAGTTGTTAGAAATTTTCTTTTTACATAGTTTTCAATAGATTTTGCATTGTAAGGACAAATGTTTTTCCGCTGCTTTTATAAAAAAAATAAATTTTGTTTGACTTATTTATTCGTTTACTTCCTTGCAATGAAACCGTTATGTGAAAATTGATGTTTGCATATTTCTACAACGAATGGATATGATTCTTAGTTATGTTATTTATGGAAATGTCGAGAATTTACCAAATAGGGAGAGTTTCTCATCGCCCAAGTTTCAATTGGACAGAAACTTGGAATCATGCAACGTGGATGCACGATGAATGAGAAATTACGTATTTGGAAATTAGACTAACTCATTGACAAAGTGTCAAGTGAAGGACTAGGAGATCGAGTACACAAAGTTGTGTGTTGATCAAGTTCACTATAAGAGTAACAAAGATATTCGTCATGATTTACTAAAGGCTTAGTAAATATGATTACACTTACAAGATTAAGTGTAATTTTGAATTGATTAAAGGGTTTAGATCAATAGCAAAACGAAAAAGAAGAATCAAGTAGGCAGAAAGATAAGAGTTTCTCTATTCTAAGAAGAAGGGAGAGTAGCTTTTATGCTTTATGATAAGTCTTAATGATTAAGAACCATATCTCAATTGATCCTCTAATGAGTCTTGGTACAATTGTATGTCCAAGAAGAGGAATCAAAGATTGAAGAAATGGTCAAATCAAGAAGTCAATCATACTTCGTTCCAAAAAAAGTCTTAAAGTCAAGATTGTGACATTGAGTGAATAGTATTAAGAAGGTTTATAACATTCATCAATTGTGGAAAGTTGTGATGTCTTGGATAAGACAAAGACCAACTAAGACCAAAATTATGAAGTGTTTTGTTTTGATATAAGCTACACTAACTCTTGAATATTTGTTTGTCAAGAAATGTTTTGATAAGAGAATCGTATATGTCAAGGAGTCAGTGGGAGTCTTAATAGTCTTGAAAAGTTTCAAGAACAAATCAAATAAGCCTTATCGATCATCACTAGCACACGAGTTAAGGTTTACAACCTATCGTGAAGATATTATTTTGTTTCTGTGCCAATCCAATCGAGTTAATTATGCATGTGAGTCCTATGAGTTCTCATTTGAATGCATAAAAGGCAAGGACCTTGATCAATGGAAAGTACATTGATAGGAAAAGGTGAGCTACTTAACTACTTGGAAGACGTGGTGGGCAGCTGTGCTACCATAAGGCAAGAAATCAAGATTAAGAAAGATCGATCCATATGAGTTTGAATTTGTCGTAAACTTTGGATTTTAACAAATTCACATGGTTAGGAACACATACACCGTTTAAATCTAAGTGTCATAAGATTTCCTCCTTCATGAAAATGATTGTGAGAAAATGCTTTCACTAAGAAAGATTTTAAAAGATAGTGATTGTAAAATTGCATTCTCGAATTCGATCATGGTTACAGCATCCCTTTCCATAATTTGAATTGTGAAGTTTGACAATTAGTCTTAATTGTTAAGACACACATATGAACTATCTAAGGCAAAAGTGTATAAGTTCAAGAAGCCTTGATAAAAGATTATCAAAGCACTAAGTATCAGAAA
Source organism: Lactuca saligna (assembly GCF_052625555.1). Lineage (NCBI taxonomy): Eukaryota > Viridiplantae > Streptophyta > Magnoliopsida > Asterales > Asteraceae > Lactuca > Lactuca saligna. The sequence goes on from NC_136421.1 coordinate 308,983,455, forward strand.
CATGAACTTAAGAAATTCGATAAGTATTGTTTTTCTAAAAGTTAAGATGTTTATGAATACATGTCGAAGCTAGTGGGAGCATAAGTGTTATGTTTTATAATAATCATCATGATAGTGGGAGCATAAAAGTTATGATTGTATGATTATTATGGAAAGTTTTGCAAGTTAGCAATATTAATTATAGAAAAACAAGAGTTATACCTTGCAAAGTCGTAAGGGTTGTATAGTTGTTTTGCTATAATTAAGGGAGAGAATATTATGCTTCATTTCAAATCTAAAGGATTAGGTTGTGGAATGTTAATAAATTTAGTCAAAGGTACATAGTGTGTTCTTAAAATTTCGATTATGATTACGGCATTCCTCTTCACAATTCGAATTTTGAGAACATAGCAAATAAAACATTGTGCATCGTGTCCCATACGCTTCGGGTATAGGATCGATTGCAAATGCTTTAATGTTTGACCATTCTAAAATTTTCCAAATGTCTAGCGCATTTAGAGGGAAAAGGGACTAGAATCGTTTTTGACTAAAATAATTAAACAACTGTCAAAGAACAATCCAAAGTTCGACGAGGATTGGTTGCTTGTGAGTAGTTGGAAGCATGGTATTAATGGACCATATTGACATTATGATGAATAGAAAAGATTCTATTAAGAAATGAGTTGTCATATGGAAAGTATGGAAATGTATCTATATTGAGAAGTAAATATTGAAAATCTATGTCTAGATTAGAAACTTTTATGCAAAAGGATGTTCAAAGGAATGTACTTTGAGTGAGAGACATCATATCTAAGGAATTGTCTTGTAACAATCTCCGATAGAGGACTTTGTAATATCATTGGCAATAGTCTTTGAGACTTTGGTGCAGTGACATTACAAAAGGATCGTTGCATAAAGTGTTAGAATCTAGTATATTCTATAAATAACAAGAATTTGATATTCTTACACTTAAGAAAATGGATTTGGAGTTGTAAAATGAGAATGATTGGAAATGTGTTCAATTTGTCTATTTCACAAAAGTAGGAACCATAGGTAAACATTGTGTGCATGCTAGGAGTATGGGACAAGTGTAATAATTCAAGTAAGAAGTTGATTACCTGAAACGACAAATAATGAGTAATCGATATGGTGATAAATAAAACGTGTTTTGTTTATACTCAAAGGTTTGAGGCCATATGGGATTAGTATTATTCTTGTGTTTCACCTTGCATGTTTTGACTTCCAGAATAATTGAGTTTATTAAGAATAATCGAATTATTCAAACGGGCCACAGTCGTTCATATGTTGGAAGTAGATATGAATGAAGACTGTCGTGAATTGGTGTGTGGATTGTCTAGAAGAGTATTAGACATAAGCAAATGTTTGCTGCAATGTTCATGATTGCTTATGAATATGATTTGAGCATTGGATTAAACCCACGCTCACTTGGATCACTTTCTCGAGTGATTAGTGAGACGATAACATCTTGTATTCTTGAAACCGAGATGTGTGAGTTGTATCTTGCTAATCGGTTGCACATTGATAATATGTAAACGCACTAGTAACTTGGTGTTATAAAACATATTGTTGTGTGTGATTTGGTTAGTGAGTGCAAGCAAGCATTGTATCAAAGTTTATCCGTTCCTTTTATCCAAGGTAGGATATAAGCGATATCTTTGGGCCCCTCGATGGTTTAGTGATGACATACGTAAATGCTCGGCCGGGCTAGGGCTAATTTGATTTGTTCAATTAGTCTGTTGTCATAAATCGGAAATCGAGATATAGTACAAAGAGAATGATTTGAAATCATATCTCATACGATATCTAGAATGGAGGAATATATGATCCCTTATCTAAGGACACGCGTATCTGATATGATCAGAGTTGACAGCGGCTTTGGAAAGCTACGATTGCAGATCAGGATCTGAAGTCATACGCAGAATAGTTGTTAGACTTATCCAAGTGGGAGACTGTTGGATTAGTGTATAAGTCCATAACTATTTTGGTATGTACTTGACCCGATGGTGCATGGTCCTTTTGGGTTGCCTTCACCAAAGCAACTTGATTGGAGAAATGAATAAAGAGAGAGAGGATAATATGATTTATTAATATGTTATAAGAATAATATATTAAAGGAGAAATCATATTTGTTTAATTAATATTGGTCAATAATTAATTAAGAATTAGTTTTGTGATCAAATGTAATTAATTAAACTAGAGGGGCTGATTTGTAATTATGTGATAGTTACAAAATAAGGTAAGGATTATCTTATTTATATGGTGGATGAATTTAAGGTTGGAAAGCCTTAGAATTCGAGTATGATAAGGATTCAAGGATTATCTTATTGGTTGCTTAATGGATAATCAACTAGATAAGGATAATGACTGAAACCCTATCTCTAGACCTATATAAACACCCCTAGGGTCATGAATTCGTGTATCCCTTCCCAAGAGGTCCTAGATACGAATTCTAACCTCTCACCTCTCTCTTTATACCTTCTCCATTTGCTTATGGTGTTTGTAAACCATTAGAGGAGTGACACTTGTGACTCTAAGCATTCCAAAGTCAATCCAAGGTGGAATTGGGATTGTTATTGCTACATAACAATCAAGGTATGATCTTAAACCTAATTACATAATAATATGATTACTTGTATGCTAGAATTAGGGTTTATAGTCTTGGATTCAAAGCATGTACAATAGAGAAACCTAGATCCAAGCATTAGGGTTTGTATGAGCACATAGGATGTCTTATGACCAAAACCCATCAGTTTTGACTTCCCGAATAATTGGATTATTCAAACATCCATAGTTGATCATATGTTAGAAGTAGGTAATGATGTAAGACTGTCATGAATCCGACTGTAGATTGCCTGAAGCGTTTAGACATAACATAAGTTTGATGCAGTGCTCATGAGTGCTCCTAAAGTAAGATTTGAGTATTAGTTTAAACCCACGCTCATGTGAATCACTTCATGAATTTTATCACGAGTGATTGTGAGATTATAATATATTATATTCTTAAAATGGAGAGATATGAGTTGTTATTTGCGATTCGGATGCACATTGATAATGTGTAAACGCATTAGTAACTTGATGTTATAAAACATATTGTTGTATGTGATTTGATGACTAAATAGTGTAAGCATATGAGTCAACATTGATTCATTCCTTTTACCCAAAGTGGGATAAAAGCAATATCTATGGGCCCCTTAATGATTTAGTGATGACACCCTAAGCGCTTGGCCAACCCTGGACTAAGTTGATGTGTTCAATTGTAGTCTATTATCAGTCGTCAAAAAAATCGAAAATCAGGAAACAACACAGGAACAGAGAGAATGATTATAATCCATGTCTCAGTTCATACGGTATTTAGAATGGAGGAATATATGATCCCTTGTCTAAAGGACGCGTTGCTGATAAGATCAGAGTTCGACACTGACTTTTGAAAGCCACGATTGCTAATCAGATTCTGAAGTCGTACTTGCAATAATAGTTATTAGACTTATCCAAGTAGGAGACTGTTGGATTAGGTGTCTAAGCTCATAACTATTTTTGGTATGAACTTGATTTGATTATAAGCATGGTCCTTTTGGGTTGCTTCACTCATGCAACTTGATAGGATGACAAGAGGAGAGAGAGTATAATTTATTATATGAATAATAAATTGGTACTCAAGTGGTTTAATTAATATATTACAAGATTAATATATTATTTGGAAATCATATTATTTAATTAATATTTATCAGAAATTAATTTGGAATTAATTTGATGATAAAAAAGACCGAATAATTTATTGAGGGACTGTTATGCAAATCATTGATAGTTGTATAACTAGGCTGATGGACTCTATAGAGTGGAGCGGATGAAATTTATGGGGAAGTCCATAAGATTTCGTCCATGGGCTCTAAGGAAGGAGTTCATGGGCTACTTAAGGCCTAAGCAGTCACGTTAGGGTTTCGACTTAAAACCCTAGCAACCACAAGTATATATAGACCCCATGACTAAGGACTTTCATCCTAAGCATTCAAGAAAGAAACCCTAGCCGAAATTCCTTCTCTTTTAAGGCATACTCCTTGCATTGGGTGTTTGTGTCTCTATTAGAGGTGCAACACTTGTGGTACTAGTATTTCAGAAGTCAAGATCAAGAAGGATTAAACTAGTTATTGCTACATAACAAGGGACGTAAAGATTCTAACCCTAATGATATGTGATTTTCGAAATATGTATGCTAGTCATAGGGTTATTGCTTTGGTACTCATAGTTATATGTTTAAATTATAAAAACCTAGTTCCAAAGCAATTAGGATTGCATGTACACCATAGGAATGATGTTATGCTCAAAACCCAACACCATTTGCATGCTACGAATCGTTAGTGGGTTAACAGGGGTTGTTTCCTGTATAGCGAGTTCCAAGTGTTCAGTTGTTATTTTCGGTTTTGGTCAAGAACAACCTAGGGGTATTAGGTCGAAGGTCAGTGATTAGGGTTCAGCAGGTTAGTTATCCGACATCGTGAGGATTTGGTGGTTTTAATCATTGTGCTTGGATTGACTTGTGGGGTGTCGAGGGAGGTGGTCTATTGCTGGGGTTTTGGTTGGAGCATCAGTCCTTTGGACTTCAAGATTGAGTGTGATATTATATTAAGCATCAGGGGTTATCAGTGCTACTGGGTTTTAGGGAGTGTTCAGTTGGTCTTCAGGTGTTGTGCGGTCTTTTGAGTTCGGCTAGTAATGGATCACTAGCATTGGGAAGAGCAAGTTGTCAGCATTTTGATCATTGGTAGGTTAGAGGGATTGGGAATCCTTTCAATCATGGGTGCTGTCGGGGATTATTCGAATCAAAGTGGGGGAGAATCATTCAGATATCCAGAATCCAAAGTAGTTGTGAAACCTGGAAGAGCTTCACATTCATGTCAGGGAGGAAGGTGGCCCAAGTAGCCATTTGAATTGAGGATCATTTGGATGAGAGTTTAGAAAACTTCTCAATTTCTAGGTTCATGCCTTCTTGGTGTCGGATAGCAAGCTTTAGGGGACCCAGGTTGGGGTACCAAGCATGACACGAGTTCATCTTGGGTGTTTGGTCGAGTGCATGCTCAACTCTAGTAGTATTTGAATTGACAGATTAGTAGTAAGGAATTGGGCGGCAATTGTGGCAAGGTGGAAGTGTTGTAAGACAGTGGGGTGACCCGTAGCATTCTGTAGTTAGCGATTAATGTAGAAGTTTTGTAAGACTATGGGGTGGCCCGTAGCATTCACTAGTGGTCAGTTAGTATGGGAAGTGTTGTAAGATTGCAGGGTGGACCATAACATTCACCGGTCCTTGTGCGATGGTGAGATTTTGGCAAACCTGTGACTTGCTCACGAGTTTCTTCAGATGGTTTAGGCCAGGGTGGGTCTATTCACAAGGCTGTGGGAGGGCCAAAACATGTTTGGAATCTGAAATTGGTAGGTTGTGAGATATCGGGTACGAGATAAAGCTACAGTTGGTCCTGTAGCGTTCATTTTGGCATTGGGTTGGTGGCATGATGGTTCAGGTAGTTATTGTTAGTTGAGGTTTTCTTTCAGAAGTCACGTGGGGCAACTGTGGGAGTCTCTTTTACTCAGCAACTGGGTGAGAGTATGTTATTTCAGATAGTTGGCAGAAGTTGGGACCAGGGAGGTCTCGACGGCTCGTAGGAAGCAGTCAGGAGGCAGGACAGTGCTTTGGGCAGTATTTGTGATTCGAGGTTTCCTATTGGAGTGGAATGATGGGTTGATTGGGAAATTCTAAGTCACTCACAGTGGGATTGAATAATCTCAAAGTAACTGATTTGACACTGTTGCGTAGCTCTCGTCTGAGTCTAACTGCTGCAGGGATGAATCTTCTACTTGAAGGATTATTTGAGCCTTTTGTCGAGTATAAGCATTTTGTAGTTTTATATTGTTAGTGAGTTGTTCCCTTTGAAGCATTTTTTTTGGTATGAAACTCCATGGGATTGGTATGGTGGCGGTTCGATATGGGAGGTCTGACAGGGAGTCAGACCATTGAGACTTTAGTTTTTCGGATTTCAGGTGAGGTAGTATTGGTTTTATCTCAAGAGATTGAGGAGTTGTTCTTCATCGGGCTTGAAGAACTGTTATAGGGATGGTTTCAGTAGTTTTGGATAGGTAGTTGTTTGATCAGGGTTGGAAGTTTTATGTTTGGTCTGTTATTCATCGAAAGTTTGGCATGGAGTTGTTTCAGCATGGGCGGTTTGTTGGGGAGTCATATCATTATAGATTTCAGATCTCAGAAAAGTAGAAGTTGTTTGCGGAGGCTGAGGGCTTGATTGTTGTCCTTGGGTTGGGAGTTTCGGCTTGGGTTTTGGTTGTCTAGAGAAGATTGTCTTATGCGTACAATTTTCGATTATGTTCCTTAGGTTGTTTGTTTTGATATGAGTGTTAGTAAGGAGTAATTTCGGGGATGAAATCTAGTTTAAGTGGGGGAGAGTTGTAACACCTGGAATCTAGAAGATTAATTGTGGAATAAATCTCCTTTTTCTAAGGACGAACTCATCTAGTTAATGGTGAGAAATTCGACGTGTTGGAGGCTTTTGGGTCCCAGGTTTTTATGAACCAACTCGACGAGTTGGTGAAGGGAAATCGGCAAGTTTGATGCTGATTGAGAAACCCTAATTTTAGGGTTTTGCACCATATTTAAACACCTTAAGTCCCAGGTGTTGGCCTGATTCCCAGCATCTATAGCCCCTAACCCTAATCTCGAAACCCTAGAGCCTCCTTGAGTGTTGTGAGCTCATTGTGGATGTGTTGTGGCGTGTTTGAAGGTCATTGAAGGAAGAGAATCTTGGTACAAGGTGATGGTTCAAGTAGGATCTTTCAGATCTTGATTCTCTGCTCCATTTCCAACACATTTCAGGTATAAAGTTCTAACCTTGCTTAAGATTTTCTTAGATCTCTTCTTGGATTAAGATTGTATGCTTTTAGCCATGGATGGGTGGTTATTGGGAAAGTAGAAGTTCCAAGTGATTATTCTCTCAGTTCTAAGGTCTATATGAGCTCTTTTGTTATAATTGTGACAACTTTATGGGTTTAAGAGCTTAATGCATCCATTAAGTCTTTCATTTAGCCCTCTTTGAGCTTTTGAGCTCTTTCTAGTCATGCTTAAGCGTAAATATTTAAACTTTACGTGGCCATCTAGCCTTATGGGATCAGATCTGCATTTTGGGGTTTTGTCCTGATGGTTAAGTGCTTATTGGTTAAGCCCTAACTCTTTTAATTCTAGGGTTTGGGTTTGAACCCATTTTGGCAGTTCCTAGGGGTAAAGTTGGAAATTTTACCCTTCTAGATCTCATTTTGGCCGAGATATGAGCTTTAAAGATCTTGGATTCGACGAAGCCAACTTAATGCATTAAACTATTAAGTCTCGGGCGAACTCGGCGAGTTGTTTTGGTTTTCCCCGTTTCTGAGTTGGTGTGGAACTCGGTGAGTTGACTAGACAACTCGGCGAGTTGGGTCAGTATGAATTATGGATTTTGTCATTTTGATTTATGTCTTTCATCAAGTTTTTCAAAAGGGTATTTGAGCTAATCAGAATTGTAATTAAGGGAATTATAGGTTTAGGTTAAGGCCCATATGGGGTTGGGCCCAATTTGGAAAATTAGGCCATTGGATGATTAGTGGGCCTTTGGACCTTTCAGATTGTGGTCTGGGTCATGGTTTTGGACAAGGCTAGGCTAGGGGTAAAATGGTCTTTTTACCTTGGGCATGAAGTTGTGGTTATGGATTGTAACCCAATTGTTAATTGGGTGTTGTTTTGATCTAGCAGTTCGGAGGTGTCGTCAGGGCAGCATGTAGGGATTTCTTTCAATGTGCTTCTACATTCGAGGTGTGTCTCCTCACTATTCTATGGCTTGAAGGCACCAATGCTGCCCCATTTGGTTTGTGTATTGTAGGAAGACCAATGGGTGGCCATTGGCAACCTGTATGCAAGACCAGATTCTGAACTCTGATAGTTAATTGGTTAGTAATGGTAGGATTATATGCTAGTTATCTTTGTGATGTTTTCATGGAAGACCAAAAGGTGCCGCCTGGCACTTGTCTATAAGACCTAGGGTTATGACCCCAACCTGGCAAGGAAGACCATGAGGCAGCTCGTAGCATAATGAAAAGACTATGGATGAGACATAACACTTTACTAATTATGGTATATGTATGCTAAGTATGGCTCATTGATATGAATGTTATTTATGGTTCGATTGGTATGTGTGGTATGTGGTATTTTGGGGAACTCACTAAGCTTTGTGCTTACAGTTTGTGGTTTATGGTTTTAGGTACTTCTGGTTCAAAAGGAAAGGGTCCGACTTGATCGCAATGCATACACTTGTGTTTTGCACAATGTGTGATCTTTGAGAATGAAGTATGATAATTGTCTTATTTGAAATAATTTTGAATGTTTGTATAAAGCTACAATGATGTTTTGATTATAATAAAAATGAAAATTTTACCCTTGATTTTCGAGATGTTGCAATGAGCCTCATGGATAATCAATTTCTAAAAACTTGTTTTAAAGAGATCTTTGAAGAGTAAATCACTAAAATTGTCTATATGTAGTTAAATTTATATGTTTCGTTCTTATTTTTCATTGTTTTCTCATTCAGATTCTCAAGATAGTTTTCTTTATTGTGACTTTCATCCATGATATGGTATAGATAAAAAAAAAACTATACTACCATATATCAATCTTTTACACACCATTTCCACCCTACGGCCTTGTCCATCACTTTTTACCTCCAACAACCACCATCTTTGACCTCCAAATCCAATTAAATTCTATAAAAAAAAACCCTAGCAAACGAAATCATAAAAAAAACATATCATAATAAAAAACATGCATACAAAATGAAATCCTATAATAAAAACTAAATAAAACCAAGATAAAACAAAAGACCTAAAAAAGATTATAGAAATCAAAATCAAACTTGGAAATGATTCCATATATCAAAATCGAATTGAAAGAATATATGTAAAGAAAATCAAAATCAACCTGAAAATCGTTACGAAAATAGAAATGGATTCCACAAATTGAACCAAATGCAAAATCAAACTAATTTCTAGTATGGTATATTACAAAAATCATTCCAATCTATGTTATTTTTTCTCTGATTTACGTTTCATAAAGGTGAAACGGTTTTTTTGGGAAGAACACACTAACAAATGGAGAAACAATTGAGAGATGTGATGTTTTTGTTGACAGTTCAACGATATGTGTTCTCTATTACCGACGACTTATTTGACGTCGGGCGAAACGACTTTTGTTATGGATTGTGCATTTTCCCTTTAACACCGCCAGAGTTGGAGAAGATAGCGATGTAGTTGTAGGAGTTGTTGTTATGTCACGGATGGTGATCAAAGTGGTATGTCATTATTTTAGGGGTGGATTTTGATGTTCATGTGAGAATAAAATGGTAAGGTGAGATCCAATGTGACAATTTATAAAAAGACTTATATAAATTTTAAAAAAAATATAATAAGGGAAATCCAGTCTTCTAACAGAAGAAAGCCGCAACAAAAATACCAGAAGAAAGGTCCGAGTGCAAAAAATTGATAAAAACAAAACATGTAATTTTGATAAAACCATACATAAATGATTTTAGTAATTTACTCTGAAGACATGTTTTGGAAGAATTTTAGAACCAAACTGAATATAGTCGATTATGATTTTCTTTGGTATAATCCTAATCTAGTTCTTTAATTTAAACCTATCATAATACTTCAAAAATATTTAAAATACATTATTTATTGATAAATTAACTAAACTAACCGATATAAATATGTTTATTAATAAAAATGACCACTTCTATTTCTTTAAAAATTTGCAAAGTAATCACGAACTATGATATATAGTACTGGAGAGCAGTAAAACTCAAAGTTATTCTGGAGTTGGTGGTGGTTAGCAGGATATGACATCCAAAATTTGACACAAATATAATCTAGATTAAAAAGTGTGTTTCATATTTTTGTTTGAAAATGTGAAAATGTACGACCATTTCATATTCAAAGGAATAAATTGGGATTTCTATGACTTATTTAGACCATATACATCTTTGTTGCTTCTATTCGAGAAAACTTGCATATCTAGACCACATACAACTTTAAAAAATGTAGAGGTTATGTAGCCTATAATCTATCTTCGCATGTGAAGCTGTTACAAGTGTTCAAAAGTAATCAAGAGCTTAAGTTTCATTTACGATTCAAATATGATAACGAGGCACTACAAATTAGATTGAGTAATTTATAATAGACATGTTTGAAGCAGTTTTCTTTGTGAAAAAAGAAAATGACGGTTAAAGGCTACAAAAGATAAGATTATAAGTACATTTTAAGTTCGTAAACTATTTAAAAGCCAAATTTGCTCAATCACCCCCATCATCTCAAAGCCAACAAGAAATTGTTGGGTCACTTTTTGAATGACATATTAGCTAATAGTATAGAGAATCTGCTATGGGAAAAGGAAATCCAAAGATCTATAAATGACCGCTTTAGTGCACATATTTTGTACCGGCATGTATCGAGTACGAAAATGTATGCTCTAGATGTGTTGAGAGGGTCCCCTAAAGAAAGCTTTCAAATGCATTCTTTTATATTGTTACAATTTAGAGAGGAAGAATCCATTCTTTCTTTTGTAAATGTTTTTGTAAATGGTTTACGTTTACATACATTGTTTTTATTATAGTAAATAACAAAAATCCTTCACATTTAGATCTCTTGGAAGCAAGCTCCATAATTGTCATGCCTCTAATAGTTCGCACCCATGCTAGTTAGAAGGAAGATTATAGAGAGAGGATAGAGAAAAGTAGAATTTCAGCTATCTCTTTAGAATAACAAATCGCCGAAAATGCAAGGGTTAGGAGTCCTTATATAGTGCAACCTGGAAAACCTAGATAACCCTAGACCCAATATAATAATATTATCATAAATTGGTAATTATCAAGTTTCCTTATTATCCTCTAAGGATAATTCTAGAACCCTAAAACTCCTCCTAAAACCATCCAAGGCTCTAGGAAGGTTTCTAGAGTGTCTCTTGTTCAACTTTTGAACAGTTACACTTTCACCACTGTACTTTTAATTAGTCCTACAATTAATTCTGATTAATTCTTAATTACATATTACTATTTATAATTAATATATTATTCTCATAAAATGTTAATAAACTATTTATTTCAATTTATTAACCACATAATAAATTAATCACTCTCTCTAAAAGTCATCATTTCTAATTACTAGATTTGAGGGCAACCCAAAAGGACTGTGCTACTATCAAATCAAGTATACTGCTTAGACACCAAATCCAATAATCTCCATCTTGGATAAGTCTGTAACTATAACTACCAGTATAAATTTTGAATCAATCAACAAATTGTAGCTTCCAAAAGCCACTATCGAAATCTGACCCAGTCAGTTATGCGTCCTAAGATAATTGATCATATAATCCTCCATTTTGTATGATATCATTCGGACATGATACATCTCATTATCGTGGACTTTATTTCCTAATTTCATATTTTTGATGATATATCACTTTTAAACGAACACATCAATTTAGTCGTAGCGGGGCCCTTAACTATAAGTCAACACCAAATCATTGAGGGGCCAAAAGATACCGCTTTTCACATTAAGGAAAAGGAAAGAATAAACTTTAACTCATATGATTGCGTCCTTCACTCATCATAGTCATGTGTGACAATACGTTTTATAACATCATATGATGTATTTACGCATTACTGATGTATTTACGCATTACCAATGTACAACCGACTTGTAAATTAGAACTCATATATCTCTGTTTCATGACCATAAGGTATTATTGTCTAAGAATTACTTGAGATATAATACATGAAGTAATTCTTTGAGCGTCGGTTTATCCAATATTTAAATATTCATTTCTAAGTACTCATGGACATTGTAGCAATTCTATTGCTTTGTCTAACTCCCTTAGACAATCTACAATCCAGTTCATGATAGTCTTAATTCACTACTTACTTTCAAAAGTACGACCAATTGTGGAATTTAAATAATCGTATTATTCGGGAAGTAAAACATGTAAAACAAAGCACAAGAATAAACAATTAACAAAAGGCAATAAACAAATTCATAGATAATTCTCCATTATTTAATCACCAAAAATCAATTACATTTATTTTCTTACAAGTTTCAAACTAGCTATCTAACTATTAAAACTAATATAATCTCTCAGACCAATGCTCCTAGCAAGCTAACTATGTTTGACCCTATTTAGAGCCTTCTTCTACCATATATCTAATGCAATGATACTTTCTGTCGATATCACTAGACTTCCATGATTTCTTGGTTCCTTAGTTAAGGCAACCGCTCCTTCATTATCGCAGAAAAGTTCGATTGGCTCCTAAATGCCTGGGATAACTCTGAGGTCACCAATGAAGTTCTTCCACAAAGCCACTTCCCTTGATGCTTCACTTGCATCTATGTACTCTGATTCACAGGTTAAATTAGCCATCGTGTCCTGTTTAGAACTCTTCTAAATTACTGCTCCACTATTTAGAATGAACACCCAACCCGATTGAGAATGAAAGTTGTCTCTATTTATCTAAAAGTTGGCGTCACTATACCCACTCACTCTCAATGTATCGCTACCACCAAGGACTAGAAGCATACCCTTCGTCCTCCGTAAATACTTGAGAATGTTCTTAATGGCTATCTAATGAGCTTTACCATCATTTCCTTGATAGCAACTGACCATGCTTAAGGAAAAGGACACATCAGGGCGAGTACATGTCATAGCGTACATGATCGACTCTACAGCCGAAGCGTAAGGTACCTAACTCATATCAACTATCTCTTCATCTATACAAGGGCTTTGAGTCTTACTTAATTTGGTATTGCATTGGATAGGTATATCTCATTTCTTGGAATTTTACATACTAAACCTCTTTAATACTTTATCCAAGTATGCGATTTAACTAAGTCCAATTTGTTGGGTTTTGAGCATTCTAACACTCCTATGGTGTACATGCGACCCTAAATACCTTGGATCTATGTTTTCTCTAATATACATGCAAATACTAATATTCCAAGGTATTACCCTATCTAGCATACAATCATAGATACTTGGGTAATAATATAGATAGAATACATACCTCTTGTAGTGTAGCTTGACTCCATGGGGCTTGAGTGCCTAGTGCCTCAAATGTGACACCTCAAATGGCTCACACAACATCAAATGCTCTTGGAATAACTTAGAGAGAAATCCACACTTCATGAAATCGGCTAGCCCTTCTTTTACACACACTAGTGGCAAATTTTGGTGAATAATATGATGCTTATATAGTGTGTTACAATTAGGGTTACACCATGTAAACCCCAATTGTCATGACCTTTCATTTCCATGACCCATGGGTTATGTAACCTCCATGGAGCATCCTATGGGTTTAACCCAACTTGATTATCCATGGAGCTTTGGCCCACTATACAAGTTATGGATGATTTACACAATCAACCTATATATTTTATTAGTATTCTTTTGATCACATAACTAATTCTAAATTAATTCTTGATCAATACTAATTAAATATTATTATTCTTATTATTAATATATTAGAACTTATAATATATTAATAACCATAAGTGTCTTATTTCTCTCATTTAGTCTATCCAAGTGCATGATGCCATGCAACCCAAATGGACCATGTTGGGTCGGATCAAGTACATACCAAATATAGTTATGGACTTAGACAGTAATCCAACAGTCTCCCACCTGGATAAGTCTAAAACTATTATTGCGTATGACTTTGAAACCCAACTAGCAATCGTAGCTCTCAAAAGCCGCTGTCGAACTCTGACCTTGTCAATGACTTGTCCATTAGATAAGGGTTCATATATTCATCCATTCTAGATATCATATGGACTGAGACATGGGTTAGTAATCATTCTCTCTGTCCATTTGTTGTTTGCCGATTTTCGATTTATAGCGACTGGCTGATTGAAAAAATCAAATCGGTCCTCGCTTGGCCAAGCACTCACATGTGTCATCACTAAATCATCTAGGGGCCCACATATATCACTTTTATCTAGAAGGTAAAAGGAATGGATAAACTTCGATGCATATGGCTTGTTCTACTAATTGTTGAGTCATACACAAAGGCACGTTTTATAACATCGAGTTACCAATGTGTTTTCGTGCAATCAATGTACTATCAACTCATAGTAACAACTCATATCTCTAGGTTTGAAGAATATAAGATATTATTGTCTCATGTTCACTCGTGATAAAGTCCATGAAGTGATTCAAATGAGCGTGGGTTGAATCTAATACTCAGAACTTATGAGAACTCATGAGTGTTGTAGCACCACTTTGTCCACCAAATTGGACCTCTACAAACCAACCCATGACAGTCTTGATTCATATCTACTTCCAACATATGACCGAGTGTGGATGGTTTGAATAACTGATTCACTCAAGAAGAATAACCTAGTTTATTCTGGAAGTCAAAACATGCAAAATGAAACACAAGAATAAATGAATATAATATGGTATCAAAACTATCAGTATAAATAAAACACTTTTTATTTATCACCATACTATTACTCATTATTCATTGTTTCGGTTTTATCAACTTTATACTTGAATTTAAAATCCACTAGTTGTCCCATGCTCCAAGAATGTACACTATGTTTTCTAAACAATAGCTTTCCAATACATCAAGTATGCACTCTATGTTTGTCTATGATCCTTACTTTGTGAAATAGATCAATTGAACGTACTTTCAATGATATTTTTTTCACACTCCCAAATCCTTATCGAAAAATGTGAAAATTCCAAATTCCTAACATTTACCAAAATATGCTTAGATTTTAAACTTATATGCACAGACCCTCTTGTAATGAATATGCACAAAGTCACAAAGACTTGTCAACAGTCATTACATGTTATTCCAATGGAGATCAATTCCATGGAGACGAAGTCTCAAAGCACATTGCTTTGAATATCCTTCTTGCATTAAAATTTCTAATCTTACACATATAACATCCACTTATGGAGACAACTCCATATTCCTATTTTGACTACTACTTCTGAACAAGAGTTGTCTCTTTTCCGGAATATGTCAATATGGTCCTTCCAATATTAACAGTATACTTCCAACTGTCCTTAAGCAACAAATCTTTGGTAAAGCCTTAGATTATCCTCGACAATTGCTTAATCACTTTAGTCATATCCAATTCTAGACCTTTTTCCCCTTAATGCCCCAAGGCATTTGGAAAATTTTAGAAAGGATAAATATTATAGCACATGCAATGGATCTTGTACCCATAGCAAACGGGACATGATTCATGACTAGTCTTTTGCTATAATAATTTTTGTTTTCCATGTTTTCAAAATTTGACTATGAAGAGGGATGTTGTAATCATAACCGAATTTTGAGAACACAATATATAGAATTTCCTTAATTTGAACCAATCCAACATGAAATTCATATATATATATATATATATATATATATATATATATATATATATATATATATATATATATATATTCTTGACTAAAATGATTAAAATCTCAATCTAAGCCTTTTAGAATTGAAATGAAGTATAATTTTCTCTCCCTTAATTATAGCAAAACAATTTTTTCAACCCTTGCAACCTCACGAGTTGAACTTTTGTTTTCTATAATTAACATTGCTAACTTGCAATACTTATCATAATTATCATGCTCCCACTAACATTATGATTATCAACATAATACTTATGCTCCCATTAGATTTGACATGTATTCAAAAATTAGTGGACTTCTAGAAATCAATACTTTATTCACTTTCTTACCAAAGTTCAAGTTTCTGATACTAGATTGCTTTGATAAGACTTTATCAAAATCATACACCTTATTTTAAGTAGCTCACTGGTGTGTCTAAACAATTTAAAAACTATGAAAAGGGATGTCGTAATCAGAGTCTCAATTGGTTAGACCTTTTCTATTTCTCATAAGTCCATGTTAGTGTGCTCTACTAACGACTTTGAGAATGCAAAGATTACTATCTACTTAAAGTCTACTTGGTGGAACCAAGTATGAATCCTAGAGTATAACTCTAAGACTTCTTTTTGGAACCAAGTATGAATCCTCTTCTTGATTTAACCACTTCAACAATTCATAACTCCTCTTCTTAGCTATCAGTAGGCACTTAGAGGATGAATTGTGATAAGGTCTTAAAATCATTAAGATGATCATAAATCATGATACTAAAGTACTCTCCCATCTTTTCAGATTTGAGAAACTTTTATCCTTCTGCCTAATTTGATTCTTAATATTCACTCTACCATACATTTGGAATTTTTCCAATGTCTTAGAGTTATACTTAAATTTGTAAGTATAATCATATTTACTAAACCTTAGTAAATCTTGAAGAATAGTTTCATTCATCTTTTGTGGTGGACTTTGGCTAGTGCACAAGAATGCGTACTTGATCCATTAGTCCTTCACTTGAGTCACATATACATGTGAACAAGAAACCAGTCTTAATCTTCCAAAAATTAAAATTATCATTCATCATACTAAACAACTTGAATGATTCCAAGTTTTGGTCCAATTGAAACTTGGGTGGTGAGAATCATTCCTTATTTGATAAATTTAGACACTACCACAAACGAAAGAATCAAATTCATATTTCCAATATTGCTAGAAACATACAAACATCAAGTTTTCATGAATGCAATTGTAAGGAGATATAAAATAAAGAAAACTTTTATTTATTTTTTCAAAATGCGGAAAAACCTTTTTCCTTACAATGCAATTTCAAATGAAAACTATGATATGTCAGGTTTCCTAGCAATCTATTACAACTCCTAAGAAGTAGCTCAAGAATCTGATCTTCAAACCATGCGATAGAAATCCGTCTACGCGATCAGATTTAGCATACTCTTTTCTTTAAGTTTCCTACCCTTTGCTTGATCCTTTCATACATCAAAATGTATTAAGAATCTTCAAATGAAACTTAAGAGAGTTAGATAGTGTACTTACCTGAAACAGAGTCAAACTTTTGATTCTTCTTTCTTTCAGGTAGCTAGGGCAGCATCGATTTCAATGCCCCTTTTTCTTCACAATGAAAAATATATACTCTTTGGGAATGGTACAAAAGGCTCTTCTGGACTTAAACTTTTTCTTTACCTTCTGTTCAACCGGGTTGACCAAGGCTGATCCCTTTCCATTGGGAAGAGAAAGCTTTTCTGGACTTCCAATGTTACCATTCTCCATGTCCATGGAAGTTTGAGAAATAGACCTTCCATCCATATTTGCTTGACTATTGCACCAAAGCATTTTTGATTTAGAAGCAATAAGCAAATATGAAAGATCCATTAGGGTCATGTCGTGACCTGTCACATAGTAGTCTTTCTCTATGAGTCAGGAAGTGACTGAAAGACCCAGTCAATAGCCAACTTCCTTGGGACAGTGACACCCAACATTCTCAACCTGACAATCTGTGACTTTAGTCCTAAGACATGAGTGCACAACAGGACTTCTATTTTTATGTTTTATTGTGAGTATGGATTGAGTGATATTGAACTTTCAAGTCTTTGAGCTTGTAAGATAGGGAGAATAATTGAAGGAGGTGGAGGAAGAGAAGTATGATTTCCATGAGACAAACTTGGCAAATCATCTTCATTAGAAAACTTGATTTAGGAAGATCATTATTGTCTGAACTAGACATCTCAATAGGAGAAATTCAAGTAAGGTGATTTAAGACCTTAATATAACACCCAATATGAAATATTAAGGCTAGGAACCAACACAATATTTTATAACTTGGAAAAGGGATGCCGTAATCCAAGCTATAAGATATTTGAAGGTAGGTGGATGAAGATTCAACAATTTCCACCAAGATAAACGAAATATTTAATTAGGTTTTAATTGGTTTTGAAACTCCTAGATCTTTTCAGATTCATTAAACTTTTCAATGGCATGTTTCAATCTCGAGTGTGCCCTTTAGGTTTTGTGACTGGGATGCCGAGGATCACAAAACAAGGTGAGAAGTAACCATGCAAATGTACTTGGTACCCTTAATATTTACCCCTCAATCGATGTGTCAGTTAACCACACACGCTCCAACGATACTATGATAAATATTAAGTTACCCTTTGCCTACCTTGTTAAGTCGAGGTTAGTGTGCCGATTAACCACACACACTCCACTAACGACTTAAACAAAGTGCAAAGTGTAATTTTATGGATTAGCACCTTATTCACATTTTCCTAAGTAACTAAGATTGGGAATTTATAAGTGTTTAGTTACTTAGTATTTATCATTAGTACTTTTAATGAAGGGAGAATTATAGTTCTTGTCCTACCTTTTTCGGCTAACGACCCTCCACCGATCAAGGAAGCAGTGGGTGAGAGTAGACACCCACTAAGTTGCCATTTTATAGGTAACAACCTTATACCCCCCTTATAGACCGGCTTTGTGAAGGAGGCCTACTAATGGTAAGACGACTAGCTCTTATATATATATATATATATATATATATATATATATATATATATATATATATATATATAATTATTATTATTATTATTATTATTATTATTATTATTATTATTATTAACTTATCATATTATAATAGTATAAGGGTTGAATTTTAATTTTTTAAAATTCTATGGGCTTAATTTGGAATTAAAGTATTCATAAAAGAAAACTTTTCAAATTCTAAAACTTAAGGGCAAGTTTTGTAAATTTCAAAACTTTTCAATTCCATAACTTAAGTTCTTTTCTCATAACTTATGATTTAATGGCTTATTAAAATGAGTGACTTTTCATTTTATGTAACCATTGTGTTCTTTTAATGGATTTAATAACTTGTGACTTTTGGTTATCCATAACTTGAAGACAAGTTATGGACTCCATTAAAACACATAATGATCAATAATTAAACTACCAAGAAGGTTACAAATAATTCCTATGATCATCAAAACTCATAAGTTCAAGAACATGCATATCAACAATTTCAAGAATCATAAAATTACCCATATAAAACTTGAAATTTCGATAAAAACTCTGAAATTGGTTTACCATAATCATTATCACATCAAAAAATAGTTTTTGTAAGTCAAAAACAGTTTAAGATAATGATTCTAGACCAATTCCAGCACCAAAACTCGAAGATAAGCTGTCAGGGGGTCCAACTCGTCGAGTGCATGCACCAACTCACCGAGTTGGATGAGTTTTGCCTTGGACACGTCGAGTCCATGAGGGAACTCGGCGAGTCCGCTGCCCAGACAGCATAAAAACTTCGATTTTTCAGCAATTGCATCAAGTATACAGGAAAACAAACCTAGGCTCTGATACCACTGTTGGGTTTTGAGCATTCTAACACTCCTATGGTGTACATGCAACCCTAAATACCTTAGATCTATGTTTTCTATAACATACATGAAAATACTAATATTCCAAGGTATTACCCTATCTAGCATACATTCATAGATACTTGGGTAATAATATAGATAGAATTGATGGGTTTTATACAAACAATCCTATTAGTTACACAACATTATGAACACATAATAAAACCCTAATGAGTCATACTATTTTTGAAATTCATCAAGAAGATTAGAATACATACCTTTTGTTGTTATATAGTAATAACAACACAAATCCTCCTTGTAATGACTTTAGAAAGCTTAGAGTCACAAGTGTCACTCCTCTAATGGCTCACAAACACCAAGAGCAAGAGGATGAAGAATGATAAGAGAGGAGGCACCCAAAAATGTGTGGAAACCCTAAGGAAACTCTTATTCACGTTTTTGGGGCATAAGGGTACTATATATACATGTAGGCTATTAGGGTTTTAAACTAGGAAACCCTAATCTGACTACTTAATCCCTAAGTATCCCATGGATTCCTTTGGTATATCCCTTGGACGATTTCTAATGGGCTTCCCCATAGAATTCTCCCAACTTATATCTTATTAAGTAATCCATAGCCCAAATGCAATTATCTTATAATTACAGTTCCAGTCCCTTAAGTTTAATTAATCTCTTTTAGCCACAAAATTAATTATCAATTAATTCTTGACTAATATTAATTAAACAATATGATTTCTCCTTTAATATATTATTCTCATAATATATTAATAATTCATAATTAATCCTCTCTCTCCATAATTCATCCTGTCATGTTGCTTTGGTGAAGGCAACCCAAAAGGACCATGCACCATCAGGTCAAGTACATACTAAAATAGTTATGGACATAGACACTAATCCAGCAGTCTCCCACTTGGATAATGTGACATCCCCAAAATCACGGCCAAAAAAGACCGGTTTTGTTTATACTTTATTTCAAAATCAGAGTAATCTTTTAATAAATGAGTTGCGGAATTTGTCCCAAAACAATATTATGATAAAGATTTATCAAAAGCATTTCCATAGAAATGTATTTCATTAAAAAGACTCGGGATGTCACGTTCGATACAGTACATAAGTATAAACAATACAACATAGGCCTTACTACATTATTCCGTATTTACGGGCCTAAAATCCATTAATCTCTTATCCCTAGACATCACATCTATGCTCATGTGCCACTACCTGTAATACAAGAAACTGAGTGGGTCAGGCTTGGGAGCCTGGTGAGCACATAGGGTTTTCAACCCACAATAAATAAGTTTATTAACTTTATCAAACCAAATAAACCCGATTACCCATTCCCGTTATCCTCACTTTACATCCCTAAGACATCTAACACAAGGGACCTAGTCTATGGACTATCATCGGGATGGACACTAATGCTAAGGGGATTCCGCAGTCGTAAATGTCCTTAAGGCAACCATGTGGGGGATGGAGTACATATGGTGAGCACACAGTTCAAATAAACACACAGTTCGAATAAACACCTACAGGTTGCGAGCCTGCTAGTGTTCCACTGGACTGTCTCGAATAGTCCGTGGTCGTCATCTATACTTCGCTAGATGACTGGATCATCAATAACATCTATAACGAGGGCTCTCATTATTTTATTTTGTCACACAACAACTATTACATCTACCCATATTTTACCCAACACATTTTGTAGATATAAAATACATATCCAGTTTAAATCATTGAAAACATGTATCAAACGTTCATCCAACATAGATAACAAGTATTCAGGTAATATGCACACATAGCAGGTAATTTATATAAAATACTTCATATCTATGTGTAAGCTGAAACTAACTATGCACTCACCTGAGAAGGTGGTGATTCGGTACTCGGACAACGCTTTATTTACTTTAAAATAATTTCCTTCGACGAAACCTAGTATTATCACCACTAGATTTTAGTCTAATATTATCGTGACTTATTATTATTATTATTATTATTATTATTATTATTATTATTATTATTATTATTATCATTATTATTATTATATAAGCGTTTAAACAATACTTTCCAACCACTATATACAGATAGGGGCCAAACATAAAACACCGGAGGGCAGGACCATTTTGGCGTATAGCACTTCTGAAATCCAACAACCCTATGCGTCCCTATAAACTATATTCCCCGTACCGCGAGTAGTTAAAAAGATATTATAACGACACTTATATAAGTCATAATAATAGCTCAAATATATATTATAAAATTATAATAACAATACTAATTTTAATTATAAACTATATTTAAAATAAGGTAAGCATAACTTACTTACAATGAGATTTTAGCTAGGAGTCAGGCTCTACAGGGGCAGAACTTCGTCGCCGAATCTTTCTAAGAAAGATTCGTGCAGTGCTTTAGCGCTCCCCTTGCTATACTAAAACTACAGAAAGAGAAGTCGAATCACGAGGGACCGAAATTCTCGGGGGATAAGGAGAGAAAGACTCTTGAATCAAGAGAATGGTGCAAGAAATATGAGAGCCCAAGCCTCTTGTTTATAGTAATTGAATTTACAAAAACTACCCTCCATAATTACTTAATGACCTTATAGTTATATAAACAACTAAACACCCCTTCATAATATTATTTTAAATAGATTTAACGATTTTTGCACTAAACTAATGTCGAAAGAACTCTACATTAGTCATATAATGACCGCATCGTCGATACCTTTCTAATGATATATACATATGTATATATATGTGTACGTATGATTTATACTTTATTTTAATACATAAATATGTTATTATAATTTGTAACCCGTTCATACAAACTCCGTTTTTGACATTATTTATATCCACACGTAGGTGGAGACGTACTCTACAACTTTCGTTCAGACTCCTTCGGCAAATTTTGACTTTATTTTTAAGGTTATATTTTTAATAGGCCGGGACAAGATTGGTTCGTTAAAATCTCATAACTTCTTTATCTGATGTCCATTTTCGTCTATCTTTTTATCGTTACGCTACTAATAATGAGATCTTTGATTCTCGTTTAGGTTGTGTCGGCTAAAAACCGCTCGATCTAATACTCGAACTTCGGGCTGCACACCGCTAAGCCGAAACTTCGAAAAATCATAACTTCCTCATAAGTAGTCAGATTTGGGCGTTCTTTTTATGTACGCTCTCAGGTTAACATATTCCACGACTTTCATTTAGATTACTGAGGCTTAAATAAGCTCTATCATAAATTAACTATTTACGTCTCCCAGTGCCGTGTCGGTTGTGCCGTAAAACTTCGACGGACCATAACTTCTTTGTTATAACTCGGATTTCGACGCTCTTTATATGTACGAAAACCTTGTAACATATATTAAAACTTGGTTGAGATTATTTATTCTTAATAATATTTTGTCGAAAAGTTGTTTTCGACCCCTATTGCCTCTAAATTGACTAGCCCGGATCTACGACTGTTACAATTATCTCCACCTTAGGATGATTAAGTCCCGGAATCATCAACGAAACAGGATTGTATAATGACTCCATACATTATCTCTTCATCCTAGGTAATAACTGTAACTTCTATGTCGCTTCGAACGAGTATCTAACTCTTGGACTCCTTGACTGCAGGCGGTGCTCGGTCTTGCACCTGCTCGTTGGACTTTCAATCATGACCTTCGTGTCACAACCTCATTCTTTATTAGAGACTCCTTCTTCTTCTTAACAAACTTAGGATAAGTTAATTTGATTACTACAATTGACCGATGTGTCATATTCTAATGACCTATCATCGTATGTAGCAATGCTTAGACTCAGGTATCTTAGAGTCAATTTTCGGAATGGAATATGCCTTCCTTGATCGTCTAATGTGATATAATCACATTTTAACGTGTAGCATTTCTAGCTACCAACTTCTTTAACATCGAGCGTGATACTTCTATTGATCGCTTTGATTTCAATCGTTTGGTTTAAGTCGGACGCTACATCAAACTTGGTTCTCTGAACCACGTAACCTACTCATCGCAGTCGGACTCAATGTGATATGACCACTAGGGTCGGGATAACAACAATCTTCTTAGTCATTAGCGAAACAATGGTAATGACATACTTGAATAAAACAAAATCAATTACTAGTTTCTTGGTAACCTTGTGACTTTCCCCGATCCAAGTGTAAGTCTTGTGCTTCCGGTAGTATTAGCCTCTACTACCTTTCACACCTACTCGTAGTCGTCCCAAGTATTGTCCCGTAGTGTTCCAAGTCACCATACAAGAAAATCACATAGAAACTTAACACATAAAGTATCAAAACGAAGGTTTTATATTATTCCTTGAAACAATTACATGGGTGTTCAAGTTCACTCTAGATTATGCCTCTAGTAGGCTACACCATATGGCACTATCTACATGGCTTCTTCATAAGTTGATCTCCATGTATCCATCCTCACTCCTGATTCCTTGCATCGTCAGCTGCTTCGTCTAGGATCATATAGAATGCTCTTGCCTTTGGTTTTGGCGGAATGTTTGGTCTTGCCGCCTCTTTCTTTTTCGGGCAATCCTTAGGAACATTCCCTTCTTCACGGCATTCATAACACACCCTTTTGATAGCGGTGCACTCGTTGGTGTAATGTCTGGTCTTCCCGCACTTGTAGCAAGTCACTTCTTCGCTACATTTCCCAAAGTGATTCTTCTTGCACTTCTCGCACGATTTCACTTTGTTTCCTCCTCCGCTAAACTCCTTTGAACCAAACTTGATCTTCTTATTGGGCCTCGTAGACCCCTCAAACTTCCTCTTTTCGCCAACCTCAATCTTGTTGGCAGCTCTTCCCTTAATCATATCTTCCACAGACTTGGTAGCCCAGATAGTTGCCTCCAGAGTAGGTGCCTGATGCACTGGCACCGCGTACTCCCATGGAAGTCCCTTTGCGTACTTATCAATTTTCATCAGCTCATCCGGAATAAGGCGCAAGGCGAACTCCATCTTCTCTGTGAAGTTGTTGGTGTATTCATCAATTGACATGCTTCCTTTCTTCAAGTCCAGGAACTGGTTCTCTAGCTCGAGTAAGTTTTGAGCTGAGCAGTACTTTCGTTCAAATTGCACCAGAAACTCTGCCCATGCCAGTTGCAGGGGCTCATTGGGGATCAAAGTCTTCCCTAGGGTATTCCACCAGCGAACAGCACCTCCTCTGAATTGACGTACTGCAAACGTGGTTTGTAGCTTGCCTTTGCAACCACATGTCATGAAGGCCAATTCCATCTCCGAGATCCAATCCATGACCCCGATTGGATCTTCCTTCCCAGTGAAAGTTGATGGGTTGCAAGTTAGAAAATCTTTGTACTTGCATCCATTCCTCTCGACTCCTTCATCATGATTGTTCCTTGTAATCACCGGGGGATCAGCTTGACCAACGGTCCTGCTGTCGTTCCCTGCCTCAGACTGCCCGTCATTTAGCTCGGGCTGTTCAATAGGCATCATAATTTCCTCTCGAGCTTGTTGAAGTAAACGCCTTGTTTCCTCCATTTGATGATCCAACATCATCTGGATCAATGCTTGCACTCCGGGCAATATGATTGGCGCGGGTAAAACTTCTACTACGACTAGTATTTGTTGTATCACTGGGGGCTGATCTCGGTTCCCATTTGCATTCATGTTTCCGCTACGGGTCCTTGCCATCTTGATCTATAAACCGAATAAGGTGAATCTAGATCTTTATTTAGGATTGACGTTTAAATCATCCTTATCACTCCGAAACGTTTATGTGCTAGTTCAAATATCGTAGTTAAACGCTTAGAATTCTAAACACATAAGGTTTCCAGATCCGGTCGACAACAGACCATAGATCCTAACAAATAATAGCATGTCAGGCATAAAGCATTTAGCACATAAAAGCATTTTAGGCATAATTCCTAAAATAAGCTAGTGCTCACACCTCACAATCATCGCTTAGCATTCTAAGTTTAAGTCTAGAAATCCTACAAATTCCTAGTTCGCTTAAACTAATGCTCTGGTACCAACTGTGACATCCCCAAAATCACGGCCAAAAAAGACCAGTTTTGTTTATACTTTGTTTCAAAATCAGAGTAATCCTTTAATAAATGAGTTGCGGAATTTGTCCCAAAACAATATTATGATAAAGATTTATCAAAAGCATTTCCATAGAAATGTATTTCATTAAAAAGACTCGGGATGTCATGTTTGATAAAGTACATAAGTATAAACAATACAACATAGGCATTACTACATTATTCCGTATTTACAACCCTAAAATCCATTAATCTCTTATCCCAAGACATCACATCTATGCTCATGTGCCACTACCTGTAATACAAGAAACTGAGTGGGTCAGGCTTGGGAGCCTGGTGAGCACATAGGGTTTTCAACCCAAAATAAATAAGTTTATTAACTTTATCAAACCAAATAAACCCGATTACCCATTCCTGTTATCCACACTTTACGTCCCTAAGACATCTAACACAAGGGACCTAGTCTAAGGACTATCATCGGGATGGACACTAATGCTAAGGGGATTCCTCAGTCGTAAATGTCCTTAAGGCAACCATGTGGGGGATGGAGTACATCTGGTGAGCATACAGTTCAAATAAACACAGTTCGAATAAACACCTATAGGTTGCGAGCATGCTAGTGTTCCACTGGACTGTCTCGAATAGTCCGTGGTCGTCATCTATACTCCGCTAGATGACTAGATCATCAATAACATCTATAACGAGGCCTCTCATTATTTTATTTTGTCACACAGCGACTATTACATCTATCTATGTTTTACCTAACACATTTTGTAGATATAAAATACATATACAGTTTAAATCATTGAAAACATGTATAAAACGTTCATCCAACATATATAGCAAGTATTTATATAATATGCACACATAGCAGGTAATTTATATAAAATACTTCATATCTATGTGTAAGCTGAAAGTAACTATGCACTCACCTAGGAAGGCGGTGACTCGGTACTCGGACAACGCTTTGTTTACTTTAAAATAATTTCCTTCGACGAAACCTAGTATTATCACCACTAGAATTTAGTCTAATATTACCGTGACTAATAATTAGTCTTATTATTATTATTATTATTATTATTATTATTATTATTATTATTATTATTATTATTATTATTATTATTATTATTATTATTATTATATAAGCATTTAAACAATACTTTCCAACCACTATGTACAGATAGGGGCCAAACATAAAACACCGGAGGGCAGGACCATTTTAGCGTATAGCACTTCTGAAATCCAACAACCCTATGCAACCCTTTAAACCAGATTCCCCGTACCGCGAGTAGTTAAAAAGATATTATAACGACACTTATATAAGTCATAATAATAGCTCACATATTTATTATAAAGTTATAATAACAATACTAATTTTAAATAAAAACTATATTTAAAATAGGGTAAGCATAACTTACTTACAAGGGGATTTTAGCTAGGAGTCGGGCTCTGCAGAGGCAGAACTTCGTCGCTGAATCTTTCAAAGAAAGATTCGTGCAGCGCTTTAGCGCTCACCTTACCATACTAAAACTACAGAAAGAGAAGTCGAATCACGAGGGACCGAAATGCTCAGGGGATAAGGAGAGAAAGACTCTTGAATCAAGAGAATGGTGCAAGAAATATGAGAGCCTAAGCCTCTTGTTTATAGTAATTGAATTTACAAAAACTACCCTCCATAATTACTTAATGACCTTATAGTTATATAAACAACTAAACACCCCTTCATAATACTATTTTAAATAGATTTAATGATATTTGCACTAAACTAATGTCGAAAGAACTCAACATTAGTCATATAATGACCGCATCGTCGATACCTTTCTAATGATATATACATATGTATATATATATATATATATATATATATATATATATATATATATGTGTGTGTGTGTGTGTGTGTATGTGTGTGTATGATTTATACTTTATTTTAATACATAAATATGTTATTATAATTTGTAACTCGTTCATAAGAACTCCGTTTTTGACGTTATTTATATCCACGCGTAGGTGGAGACGTACTCTACAACTTTCATTCAGACTCCATCGGCAAATTTTGACTTTCTTTTTAAAGTTATATTTTTAATAGGCCGGGACAAGATTGGTTCGTTAAAATCTCATAACTTCTTTATCCGATGTCCATTTTCGTCTGTTTTTTACTTTTACGCTACTAATAACGAGATCTTTGATTCTTGCTTAGGTTGTGTCGGCTAAACACCGCTCGATCTAATACTCGAATTTCGGGTTGTACACCGCTAAGCCGAAACTTCGAAAAATCATAACTTTCTCATAAGAAGTCAGATTTGGGCGTTCTTTTTATGGACGCTCTCAGGTTAACATATTCCACGACTTTCATTTAGATTACTAAGGCTTAAAGAAGCTCTATCATAAATTCACTATTTACGTCTCCCAGTGCCGTCCCGGTTTTGCCGTAAAACTTCGACACACCATAACTTCTTCGTTATAACTCGGATTTCGACGCTCTTTATGTGTACGGAAACCTTGTAACATATACTAAAACATGGTTGAGATTATTTATTCTTAATAATCTTTTGTCAAAAAGTCGTTTTTGACCCCTATTGCCTCTAAATTAACTAGCCCGGATCTACGGGCGTTACAGATAAGTATAATAACTATTCTGCGTATGACTTCAGATCCTGATCTGGAATCGTAGCTTTCAAAAGCCGCTGTCAACTCTGATCTTATCAGATACGCTTCCTTTAGATAAGGGATCATATATTCCTCCATTCTAGATATCGTATAGACTGAGACATGGATTTAAATCATTCGCTTTGTCTATGTGTTGTTTCCCGATTTCTGATTTATGACGACTGACAACAGACTACAATTAAACACATCAAATTAGTCCCGGCTTGGCCAAGCACTCAGGTGTCATCACTAAATCATCGAGGGGCCCACATATATCGCTTTCATCCTACTTTGGATAAAAGGAACGGATAAACTTTGATTCAATGCTTGCTTGCACTCACTTACCGAATCACAGACAACAATATGTTTTATGACACCAGGTTACTGGCGCGTTTATATATTATTAATGTGTAACCGACTCGCAAGATAAAACTCACACATCTCGGTTTCAAAAATATAAGATATTATCGTCTCACCAATCACTCGTGATAAAATCCATGAAGTGATCCCAATGAGCATGGGTTTAATCCAATGCTCAAATCATATTCATAAGCACTCATGAACGTTGCAGCAAACATTTACTTGTGTCTAATACACTTTAGACAATCCACAAACCAATTCACGAAAGTCTTCATTCATACCTACTTCCAACATATGAATGACTGTGGTCCGTTCGAATAATTTGATTATTCTGAAATAATTAATAATTCAGGAAGTCAAAACATGCAAAGTGAAACACAAGAATAATACTAATCCCATACGTCCCCAAACTCTGGGTATAAATAAAGCATTTTATTTAATCACCATACTGATTACTCATTATTTGTTGTTTCGGGTAATCAACTTCTTTCTTGAATTATTACTACACTTGTCCCATGCTCTTAGCATGAACACAATGTTTTCCTATGGTCCTTACTTTGTGAAATAGATCAAATGAACACATTTCCAATCATACTCATTTCACAACTCCCAATCCCTATCACAAGTGTAAGAATATCAAATTCTTATTACATATGCTAGATTCTAACATTTTATGCAATGATTCTTTCGTAAAGTCATAGCTCAAAATCATCAAGACTTGGCCAATCTCTATAAGAAACAACTCTATAGATATGATGTCTCAAAGTACATTCCTTTGAACATCCTTTCTTCCATAAAAGTTTCTAATCTAGATATAGATTCTTAATATCCAACTCCCAATATGGAAACATTTCCATATTTGCCATATGACAACTCATTCTTAATAGAATCTTATCTATTCATAATAATGTCAATATGGTCCATCAAATACCATACTTCCAACTACTCACAAGCGACCAATCCTCAGCGAGCTTTGGATCATCCTTTTATAGTTGTTTAATTATCTTAGGTAGAACTGATTCTTGTCCTTTTCCCTCTAAATGCACTAGACATTTGGAAAGTTTTAGAGACATCAAATATTATACCACTTGCAATCGATCCTATACTCGAAGTGTATGGGACACGATGCATAATGTCTTACATAAAGATACGATACTTTATCAATCATCTACCATAATATTTAATGTGTCACGTTCTCACAATTCGAACTATGAAGAGGTCATAATCGAAATTTTGAGAACGCACTATGTATCCTTGACTAAATTTATTAACATTCCACAACCTAAGCCTTTAGATTTGAAATGAAGCATAATATTCTCTCCCTTAATTATAGCAAAACAACTTTTCAACCCTTGCGACTTTGCAAAGTATAACTCTTGTTTTCTATAATTAATATTGCTAACCTTCAATACATGCCATAATAATCATACAAACACAACTTTTATGCTCCCACTATCATGATGATTATTATCATATAAGCATAACTTTTATGCTCCCACTAGCTTTGACATGTATTCAGAAAACAGCTTAACTTCCAGAAAAACAATACCTATTGAATTTCTTAAGTTCATATTTCTAATACCTAATGCTTTGATAATCCTTTATCTAAGCTTATACACCTTTGCCTTAAATAGCTCATATGCTTCTCTAAACAATTTAGACTAATTGCCAAATCTCACAATTCGAATCATGGAAAGGGATACCGTAACCATAATCGAATTTAAGAAGGCAATTTTCACAATCACTATCTTTTTAAAATCTCTCTTAGTGAAAGCATTTCCTCACAGTCGTTTTCATGAAGGAGGGAATCTTATGACACTTAGATTTTAATGGTGTATGTGTTCCTATCCATGCGAATTTGTCAAAACCAAAGTTTGCAACAAATCCAAACTCATATGGACCGAACTCTTAATCTTGATTTCTTGCCTTATGGTAACATGAATGCCTACCATGTCTTCCAAGCAGTTAAGCAACTCACCCTTTCCTATCAATGTACTTTTCATTGATCAAGGTCCTTGCCTTTTATACATTCAAATGAGAACTCATAGAACTCACATGCATAATTAACTCAATTGGAATGGCATAGAAACAAAATAACGTCAACACGATAGGTTATAAACCTCAAGTCGTGTGCTAGTGATGATCGATAAGGTTTATTCTTGACTTGTTCTTGAAACCTTTCAAGACCATTAAGACTCCCACTGACTCCTTGACATATAAGATTCTCTTTTCAATAAACATTTCTCGACAAACAAATATTCAAGAGTTAGTGTAGCTTTTATCAAGACAAAACACTTCACAAAATTGGTCCTAGTTGGTCTTTGTCTTATCCAAGACATCAAAACTTTCCACATTTGGTGAATGTTATAAACCTTCTTAAGACTTGTCACTCAATGTCACAATCTTAACTCTAAGACTTGTTTTTGGAACGAAGTATGATTGACTTTGTGATTTAACCATTTCTTCAATTCTTGATTCCTCTTCTCAGACATACAACTGTACTAAGACTCACTTAGAGAATCAATTGAAAGATGGTTCTTAATCATTGAGACCTATAATAAAACATAATAAAAGGTACTCTACCTTCTTCTTAGAATAGAGAAACTTTTTATCTTTCTTCCTACTTGATTCTTCTTATTCGTTCTGCTACTGATTTAAACTCTTTCAATCAATTTAGTATCACACTTAATCTTATAAATATAATCATATTTACTAAACCTTTAGTAAATCATGACGAATATCTTTGTTACTCTTGTGGTGGACATGATCAACACACAACTTTGTGTACTCGATCTCCTAGTCCTTCACTTGACACTTTGTCAACGAATTAGTCTAATTTCCAAATATGAAACTTCTCATCCATCATGCAATACTTGTTGTATGATTCCAAGTTTCTATCCAATTGAAACTTGGGCGATGAAAAACTTTCCCTATTTGGTAAATTCTTGACCTTTCCACAAATAACATAATTAAGAATCAAATCCATTATTGCTAATAATAGAAACTTTCAAACATCAATTTTTCATACACGCCATTGCAAGGATAAATAAATAATATAAAAATCAAAATTTATTTTATTGCGGAAAAAGTTTGTAATTACAATGCAATTCAATTGAAAAACTATGTTAATACATATTTCTTAGCAATCTTATTCTAACTCTAAGTAGTAGTTCAAGATTCTAATCTTCAATTAATGCGATCGAAATCTATTTCTTCACGATTAGATTCCGCTCACTTCTTCCCTTAAGCTTCCTCTCTTTTCTTCGATCCTACAAGACATCGAAATGTAATCTTATCACATCATGTATTAAGAATCTAGAATACGAACTTAAAAGAGTTGCTTAATGGATTTTACCTAAAGCAGAGCCATACGTTTTGACTCTCCCATCTCTTAGATCTCTTAGGTAAATAGGGCCGCTTCGTCTCCAATGCCCCTTCTTTTTGCAATAAAAGAAAATGGATTCCCTTGGAATGATACATGGAACTATCTCAGAATCTACCTTTTCCGGATCTCCAATGTCACCATTTTCAATATCCATTGAAGTTTGGGAGTTTGATTTTCCAGACAAATTTGCTCGACCAGCTTGCCAAATCATTTCTGATTCAGTAGCTATAAGCAAATAGGTCAAATCAATGAGGGTCATGTCATGATCCATCATATAGTACTCTCTAACGAACTCACTATATGATTCAGGAAGCGACTGAAGAACCAAGTCAATAGCCAAGTTACCTGAAATCTCGACACCCAACATCCTTAACCTTTCAATGTGTGACTTCATCTCTAAGATGTGTACACACACAGGTTTCCCATGTTTACTTGCCAAAAGGGCTTGAGTGAGCTTGAACTTTTCAAGCCGTCGAACTTGTGGGTTAGGGAGAATAATTGGAAGAGGTGGAGGAAGTGAAGCATGATCTCTTGTTCCTCGATCAAATCATGGAATATCATCTTCATGTGGAAAGCTTGTTCCACGAGATTTGGGAATACCATAGTTTTCATACTTTGACATCTACAAAATGGGAGAAACTAAATTCAAGTTAGTTGATTGACTGATTGCTTAATAAATCACCCAAATGAGATATTAAGGCTAGGACCCAACACAATATGCTACAACCTAGAAAAGGGATGCCGTAATCTAGTTGCAGAATATTTGAAGGTAGGTAAATGACGATTTACCAATTTCCACCATGAAAAATGAAAAAGAAATTTAAGTTTTAAATCTATGAAAACTCCTAGATCCTTTGAGATTCATTGAACTTTTCAATGGCATGTTTAAATCTCGATATGCCCCTCTAGTTTGTGACTGGGATACCGAGGATCACAAAGCGGGTGTGAATAACCATGCAAATTTACATGGTGCCCCCACATGTTACAGTCACTTATTCGATGTGCCGGTTAACCACACACGCTCCACCGAACTATGACAAACATCGAGTCACCCTTTACTACCTTTGCTTAGAACCATTTATGGTGCGTTTGGTTGTGGGAAATTGTTTTTAGTTTTTAAGAAAATATTTTCAGAAAATAGAGTTGAGTCTTCGTTTTCATTTTCAATTTTCAATGAAAATTTTAGAAAACGTGTTTGGTTGAAACAGAAGAAGTTTTCATTTTCCATCTTAGAAATTTGGAAAACTTTGAAAAATTGTAAAAGTCACTTTTCTAATTTACATACAATTTAGAAAACTGAAAATTTTCATTTTCATGGAATATTTTGGAAATTTGAACCAACCAAACGCGTTTTCAAAATTTCCGTTTTTCCTGGAAAATTTTCCTAGAAAACTAGAAAATTTTCTACAACCAAACGCACCCTTAGTGTGTCGGTTAACCACACACGCTCCACTAACGTCTTCGCAAGGGCACAAAGTGTAATTTCATGGAATTGCATCAATTCACTTTTGCCTAAAGTATCTAAGATTGGGAATTTTGTAAAAGTTTTAGTTACTTTATACATCATTATACTTTTAATGGGAAGGGTTTCCCCTATCCTACCCGTTCGGCTAACGACCCTCCACCAATCAAGGAAGCAGTGGGTAAGAGTGGATACCCATTAAACGGTCATTTTATAGGCCATAACCTTATACCCCCCTTATAGATCGGCTTCGTGAATGAGGCCTACTAACGGTAAGACTAGGATTTTAGTTATACATATATAATATTAAACTTTTAATGTTATACATAGTATAAGGGTGTATTTTACACTTTTAAAATACTAGGTGGTCTAAATTATACTTTTAATTAACCAAAATCATTATGGATTTATTAAATCTCTTTTAATTATACACTTAATTAATTTAATAAAACCATAAGGGTTTAATTAGAACTTTTCAAAATTAGGGTTTTGGAATTTAGACTTTCAAAATTAACTTTTAAACAACAATTTAAATTCCAAAACTTGAGGGCAAGTTTTGAAACTTTTCAAAACAATTAGGTTTTAATATCACTTAAAATTTTCGAATTTAAGTCATTTAAATTAAAATTTTAAATATTAAAACTCTTGATTTAATAATTATCTTGAATTAGACTATTAATTTTGTAACACCCCATTCTTTAAGTGTTTAATTATGAGTCCCTGAGATTTAAGAGGAAGGGAAATTTTGGCCCTTTTACGAGAAATGAGTTTCAACCAAGAAGGTTTCGGGCTGGTGTATGTGTTAAAAGCATTGGGCTTCTCGTCACTCTCGTATGAATGATAAGTTATTTGGGAGCGGTTTTAGATTAGAGGAGTTGTGGTGTTTTGAAGTTAATCATTGTTATAGTTCTTTGTGGAATAAGAGGGAAATGGTAATTATTTTGAAGTCTGGCTGGGTACGCCCGACGTAAGCTGGACGTACGCCCAGTGTAAAGGGGCGAGAAGTTGCGGGTGGCCGGGTGAGTACGCCCAGCATACCAGGGAGGTACACCCAACGTAGTCTCAGAAACTCCAAACCCTAATTTAGGGTCAGCCACTATATAAAGAACATGTTGGTTCACCTCTTAGCCTCCTCATGCTCATCCTTAACCTCAGAGAAACCCTGGATCTCGTATTCTCTCCATTATTGGGTGTGTTTGACCTTAGAAAGCTCTTTTTGGCAAAAGAAAGGCTTGAAGGAGAAAAGAGAAGTTGTCAAAGAAGAAGAAAAACGATTAGAGCTTGTAGATCTTAAGAGATACCATCCTTTGGAGCTTGTTTGAGGTATAAAGCTTCTTGCTTGACATTAATATTGGGTAGATCTATGTATTTTGGAGCTTTGACACCATTCTTGTCCCAAAAGTTCTCACCTTGTTGCATGTATCGAATTGGTCAAGATTACCTGTCCTTTCAAACCTTTGGAGAGGTCTTGAGTGAGAAAAATGAGGTCCCAAGGGCTGTAATTGTTCCAGGTGTGAGATATATAGGTCTTAATGGATTAAGACCTTGGATTAAGAGCTTATGGACGTCCCAAGTGATAAAGTTTGAGACTTTATGGATTCTAATCATATTTGGCCTAGGGATCTAAAATTTGAGCTTAAGAGCTTAAGCCATTAAGAGATTAGAAGGAATTAATGAACCTCGCAGTTACGCCCCGCGTAACCCCTGAGTACGCCCCGCGTAGCGGGCCAGTGCCCTGTTTTCTTTTGTGATCATTGCAGTACGCCCAACGTACCAAGGAGGGTACGCCCAACGTACTCCTCCTGTTGGACTTTCATTTTGGGCTTTTGAGTTTGGGCCGTTGGTTATTGGGCCAAGTCTGGGAATTTATGGATAGAGTATTTTGGGCCCAATTATTGTTATGGAAATTGGTTCTAGGCCCATTTGGTGAAGTGGGCCCAATTTGGTAAATTAGGCCAATGTTGGACTTTGTATGAGATTTGGACTTTGGTCTTGGCCCGATAAGTGGAAGTATGATTGACCTAATGTTTATTTTGTTATGATGGTTAGTTCGGAATTTGCAGTGAGTTTGGTGATTCGAGAGTCTGCTTCTTCAGTTCAGAGTATCGGCATTCGCGAGGTGAGTTATCCTCACTATATCGACAGGGTCTAAGGCACTAAGGCCGACCCTTTATTGGATTGAGATTCGGATATTGTTGTTATGTTATTGCTTTGATATGTCTGCATCCTGGTAGCTAGGATAGTATATGCTAGAGACCTGGTTAAGGTCGGTTTCTTGATATGTAGAGTGATGCTACGCTAGTGACCGGTTAGGTCAGTATCCTGGTTAGGGTAATGATATGTTATGTGATCTTCTTGACCGATTTGTTGACTATGAACTGTTATATGATTGTATGTTATGTGCACATGGTTGTTTGGACTGGAGTTGGGTTGAGGCGGGTCCTACTTTGTGTTGTAGGCTAAGATACCTAGGGCAGACCGGTTGTTCCGAAGGCCCAACGAGCGGTCTGGATAGGCTGTAGGCCCCACGAGGGCGGACCAGACGTGCCGAGGCTCGGAGAGTGGACTAGGCCGACTGAAGGCCCGATGCGGGCGGACCATTCATACTGTAGACTCAGCGAGTGGACCAGGTGGGTTGAAGGCCCGGTGCTGGCCGACCAACCACACTGCAGACTCGAAGGACATGACTAGACACGGAGGGTGGACTGAAGGCCGATACGGCGGACCAGTCACACAGTAGACTCGATATGCATGGTTGTTCTATGTTCTGTTATGTTATGTATACTATTTATGTTATGGGCCGGAAGACAATATGTTTTGGACCGGAAGGTCGTAGCCTGGAAGGGCGTATATGTGGTTGGTATTTTGGGGGTATCTCACTAAGCTTTCGGGCTTACAGTTGTGGTTTAAATGTTTTTTAGGTTCTTCAGGAGACCATGGCAAGGCGAAGGAGTGATCGTACCGCTCCTCGTGTTTATGTTTATGACATTGTTCTGGGAATACTCTAATAATAAATGTATTGAAAACCTTTTTGTAATAACATTATTAAAATGGGTTGTTTTTGAAAAGTTTAAATTGTGTTGAAATTTTTGGTCGTTACAAATTTTAATTATTAAATCATAAGGGATTATCTAAATCTTGAGGATAATTACCATTTATACATTTAAGATATCCTAATCCCTTAAACATCTACATAGATTTCGAAAATAAAGGATGAGATATCCCAAAATCTTTAATTACCATATTTAACTATTAAAGGATAATTACAAGATATGGGATAAACTAAATCCCTAAAATTTAGGATCTAACCTTGGGGAAGGAGGTAATTTCGAAATCCAAGGGTTGGATAACTCTAGATTTCAAAATCTTGGAGGCTAAGGAAAGGGTTTGGGAAACCCTAGCAAAAATCGCCAACTAGGGTTTTGCAACCCTAATTGCGAAAATTACCTAGCCTTCAGGGTTTATTAGCCATAAACCCTAATATGTCAAGTTCATACAGTTGAATAAAAGCTAATTGAAAACAAAAACCATTATCTCTGATACCACTGATGAGTTTTATACAAACAATCCTATGTGTGCATGCTACCCTAAAATTGGATGTATGTTTTACTATTAGTTACACAACATTATGAATACATAACAAAACCCTAATGAGTCATACTATTTTCGAAATTCACCAAGAAGATTAGAATACATACCTTTTGTTGTTATATAGTAATAATAACTCAAATCCTCCTTGTAATGACTTTAGAAAGCTTAGAGTCACCAGTGTAACTCCTCTAATGGCTCACAAACACCAAGAGCAAGAGGATGAAGAATGATAAGAGAGGAGGCACCCAAAAATGTGTGGAAACCCTAAGGAAACTCTTATTCACGTTTTTGGGGCTTAAGGATACTATATATGCATGTAGGCTATTAGGGTTTTAAACTAGGAAACCCTAATCTGACTGCTTAAGCCCTAAGCAGCCCATGGATTCCTTTGTTATATCCCTTGGACAATTTCTAATGGGCTTCCCCATAGAATTCGTCCAACTTATATCTTATTAAGTAATCCATAGCCCAAATGCAATTATCTTATAATTACAGTTTCAGTCCCTTAAGTTTAATTAATCTCTCTTAGCCACAAAATTAACTATCAATTAATTCTTGACTACTATTAATTAAACAATTTGATTTCTCCTTTAATATATTATTCTTATAATATATTAATAAATCATAATTAATCCTCTCTCTCCATAATTCATCCTGTCAAGTCGCTTTGGTGAAGGCAACCCAAAAGGACCATGCACCATCGGGTCAAGTACATACCAA
This sequence comes from Lactuca saligna, assembly GCF_052625555.1. Lineage (NCBI taxonomy): Eukaryota > Viridiplantae > Streptophyta > Magnoliopsida > Asterales > Asteraceae > Lactuca > Lactuca saligna. The sequence goes on from NC_136421.1 coordinate 309,020,971, forward strand.
AATAGTTATGGACATAGACACTAATCCAACAAGAATACATACCTCTTGTAGTGTAGCTTGACTCCATGGGGCTTGAGTGCCTAGTGCCTTAAATGTGACACCTAAAATGGTCACACAACATCAAATTCTCTTGGAATAACTTAGAGAGAAATCCACACTTCATGAAATCAGCTATCCCTTCTTTTAAACACACTAGTGGCCAATTTTGGTGAATAATATGATGCTTATATATTGTGTCAGAATTAGGGTTACACCATCTAAACCCTAATTTTCATGACCTTTCATTTCCATGACCCATGGGTTATGTAACCTCCATGGAGAATCCATGGAGCATCCTATGGGTTTAACCCAACTTGATTTTCAATGGAGCTTTGGCCCACTATATAAGTTATGGGTGATTTACACAATGAACCCATATGTTTAATTAGTCTTCTTTTGATCACATAATTAATTCTAAATTAATTCTTGATCAATACTAGTTAAATATTATTATTACTATTATTAATATACTAGAACTTATAATATATTAATAACCACAAGTGTCTTATTTCTCTCATTTAGTCTATCCAAGTGCATGATGGCATGCAACCCAAATGGACCATGTCGGGTCGGGCCAAGTATATACCAAATATAGTTATGAACTTAGACATTAATCCAACACAATTAGTCTCTTCTTCCTATCTCTCAAGATTCTTATCCCGAGAATATAGGCTGCTTCTCCTAGGTCTTTCATGGCAATACAGTTTCCAAGCCAAGACTTAACTTCTTGTAAAGTTGGAATGTCGATTCCCATGAGTAGTATGTTATCAACATACAACACCAGAAAAAGCACTATACTCCCACTAGCCTTTATATATATATATATATATATATATATATATATATATATATATATATATATATATATATATATATACACATACATACATACACTTGACTCATCTTCACTCTTAGAGAAACCAAACTCTTTGACTTTATCATGGAAGCAAAGATTCTAGCTGCGAGATGCTTGTTTCAATCCATAGATGGATTTATCAAGCTTGCATGTTCTATTTGGAAACTCTGTTTCTACAAAACCCCCTGGCTGACTATTGTAAACACCCTTAGCCAACTTCCCATTAAGGAAAAAAATTTGACATCCACCTACCAAATTTCATAGTTATAAAAAGCAGCTATGGCGAGCATTATCCTAATAGATTTTATCCTGGATAATGGTGAAAAGGTCTCATCATAGTCAAGCCCTAGGGTTTTAGTGAAGCCCTTTGCAACAAGTCGAGCCTTGAAAGTGTGTACCTTTCCATCCATATCGATCTTATTCTTGAAGATCGATTTTCACCTAGCTGTCTTTCGACTTGGTACATTATTAACCAAATTCTAAACTTGGTTGTCATACATGAACTTGATCTCTCTATCCATTGCCTTTTTCCGTGTAGCAACCTTAGGGCCTGACAAAACTTCCTTGTAGATTGATAGCTCATCTAAATTTATCAGTGTCCTATCACTAACAAACATGTCACCATCTATAGTAATATGGAAGCCATAGAAATCAGGTGGCATGCTAACTCTATTGGAACACCTAAGAGGTAATGACTTGTCTATTGAACAATAGGAACCTCTTCCTCTTGTTGAGTGTTAGTATCATCTAAGTTTCCTTCACTGGTTAAATCTTGAATTTCTTAAATGTCAATCGTACTCCCACTATTTTCTTTGAATATGAGCTCTCTATCTCTCTCTCTTTCTCTCTCTCTCAAGACTCCTCTTTGCACCATAAAAACCACATTCTCATTAGGGCTGTAGAACACATATCTAAATGACTACTTTGGGTAACCAATAAAAATACACTTCTCACTTCTAGCTGTTAGCTTGTCTTGAGTCTTTCGTCTCATGAAAGCTTCACAAACCTAGACTTTGATATGTATTAATGAGGGAACTTCCCCATCGATTTCTGGTGAGGTCTTTTGACAACCTTCTTTGTATGGGCAAAATTGATGATGTGAGCGGCTGTCTCTAAGGCATACCAACAAAAGTGAATAAGAAGAGAAGCATGAATCATCATGGAATGATTCATGTCTAACAAGGTCCGATTACGCCTCTGAGCCTCACCATTCCATTGTGGTGTCCTGGGAGGAGTCAATTGTGAAACGATTCCATACTCCTTTAGATCGTAGTTGAACTCGATACTAATATACTCTTTGTCTCTATCCGATCTAAGAATCTTTATCTTCCTGCCTAACTGATTTTCGACTTCATGTTTAAACTCTTTGAACTTTTCAAAGGTTTCTGACTTATACCTGATTAAGTAGATATAACCATATTTGCCATAATCATCTGTAAAAGTCACATAGAATCGATTATCATCCCTTGTGGATGATCTGAGGGGTCCACACACATCTATATGTACGAGATCCAACAAACCTTCATCTCTTTCACAAGATCCAATGAAAGGTGAAATTTTCATCTTTACTCAAAGACAAGATTTGCATGTATCATCTGCCCTTAGGTCAAATAATTCCAACACTCCATCGTTTGAAGTTTGGCGACGCGTTTCATGTTAATATGTCTAAGAGGAAAATTGTAACGCCCGTAGATCCGGGCTAGTCAATTTAGAGAGAATAGGGGTCGAAAACAACTTTTCGATAAACGATTATTTAGAATAAATCATCTTAACTAAGTGATAGTATATGTTACAAGGATTCCGTACATATAAAGAACGCCGAAATCCGAGTTATAACAAAAAAGTTATGACCCGTCGAAATTTTGCGATAGAACCGGCACGACGCTGAATGACATAAAAAGTGAATTTACATTAGAGAGATATTTAGCCTTACTGATCTAAATGAAAGTTGTAGACTTCGTTAAACCATGAGCGTGCATAAAAAGAACGTCTAAATCTGACTTCGTATGAGCAAGTTATGAATTTTCTAAGTTTCGACTTAGCGGTATACAGCCCGAATACTCGATTTGAGATCGAGTGGTTTTTAGCCGAAACAATCTAAAAAAGAATCAAAGATCTCGTTAGTAGTGTAACGGTAAAAAGACAGACAAAAACAAATGTTAGATTAACAAGTTATGATTTTATAACGAAGTTTTCCTGTCACGGCCTACTAATAAAATAATATCAAAACTAGCCGACGGAGTCTAAACGAAAGTTGTAGAGCATAATCTCACCTACGCGTGGATATAAAGAACGTCAAAAACGGAGTTCATATGCGAAAGTTATGAATTTTTGAAGATCGTGGCACGTATACCAAAGCTTATCCGAAGATTACGTCCAACGTACTCTATGTACGCCCAACGTACTCCAAAATTACGCCCTATGTAATCCCAGACCCAGCAGCCTATAAATAGAAACCGAGATCAACAGATTCTTTTGCCATTTTCTTCCTTTGTCTCTAGTTTTTGCCTCGATTTGCGTGCCAATTATATCCTGAAGCCCCAGTATCATCCCCGAGCCCCGAAGCAAGTTCTGAAGTCCCGAAGATCCCAAGAAGTGCAATTCCCGAGCCGAAGCCCTGCCCGCGAGGAGCCCGGTTTTTGTGAAGATCTTCCAGATCTACCCAAGAATATTACTTCTACAAGTAGTAGTGTTGTCCGATCATCTTCTGATCAAGTGAGTGTATAGTCACTTTCATCTTACACATAGATATGAATTATTTATTAAAATACGTGTTATATGTATATATATATATATATATATATATATATATATATATATATATTGTTGTTTATATGCGTGAGTGCATAATTGCTTTCTTCTAACACATAAATATAAAGTATTAGCTATGGAATATGTGTTGTGTGTTATATATTAAATATCTATTTGAGATGGACTTGGAATTAATATTTTATACGGATGTTAAATGATTTAAATTGTGTTTGTATTTATATCTACAAAAATGTTTGGTAGAACATGGGTAGATGGAATAGTTGGTGACGATGCGACTTCGTGCCTATTGAGTAAGCCTTGGTGACGATGCAACTTCGTGCCTATTTAGTAAGCCTTGGTGACGATGCGTCTTCGTGCCTATTGAGTAAGCCTTGGTGACGATGCGACTTCGTGCCTATTTGATAAACCTTGGTGACGATGAGACTTCGTGCCTTTTTGTAAACCCAGGTGACTATGAGACGTAGTGCCTATTGTGTAAACCTTGGTGACTATGAGACGTAGTGCCAATTGTATGAACCCTGGTGACTATGCGACATAGTGCCTGTTGTATAAACCGTGGTATCAAATGGACTTGGTGCCAGTTCCTTAGGTAAATCCTTAGGAACGAGTGAAGAAAGTATAGTCGATTCTTAGGGTAAAACCTTAAGAAATAAAGAAGATAATGGGGATGGGTAATTGGGTTGATTGTTTGATGATTGAATATAATAAATATATTATTGTGGGTTGAAAACCCTATATGCTCACAGGCTCCCAAGCCTGACCCACTCAGTTTTCTTTGCATTCCAGGTAATGGCACAAGAGTATAAGTTGGTGGACTTGACGAGAGATTTTAGATTATAAATCAGTGGTTATAAATGACTGTTGTAAGATCTATTTTATATTGTTTATGTTTTTGATCTGTATCAGAACATGACATCCCGAGGTTTTATTATTTAATAAAAATACATTCTTTTTGAGAAATATTTTTGATAAATGGTTATCATATTTTGTTTTTGGGACAAATTCCGAAACTGTTTTCTTTAAAAGATAACTCTGATTATAAAACAAAGCATAAACAAACGCTTTCTATACACCATTAGATGGATCAATATGAAAAACATTATTACTTAAACTATCAACACACGTCACATTTTCATACGCACCATCACAAGGTAAATCTTCAAATAAAAAAAAACATTTTTTATAAGCAGAAATAGAACCATGCACATCATTAAATGAATATCTAAAACCTTGTTTGGACAATGCATGATAAGAAATAGTGTTACATATCATTTCTGACGTGTATCAACAATTTATTAAATCCAAAATAACACCATTACTAAGCACTAGACTATAAAATCCAATCTTAGTAACATGAGAAGATCATCTATTCCCCATCATCGGGTTCATTCTTCCATGCTCCACCTCCTAACTTTCTTTTAGCCCATGAAAATTGGAACAAATGTGAAATACACATCCTATATCAAGGACCCAAGAAAGAGAAGATGATGAGTTGTTAGTGAAATCGTGTATATACCTACAGAAGATGGATTTACCTTGCTATCCCTGATATCTTTCAGATACTTTGGGCAGCTTCATTTCTAATGCCCCTTATCATTGTAGTAAAAGCAAGTGACATCTTTGGGATCAGAATTGCGAGGAATGTCAGAACTAGATTCTTCTTTGGGTCCATTGCTTGACGGCCTAACATGAGATTTTCCTTTCCAGTTCTGTTTAGGAGGACCTTACCTCTTCTTCCCCTTTCCCTATCCAATAGCATAACGGGAGCACTAGCAGAAGTGGAGGCTAAACCTTTTCAATTCATTCCTACTTCAAATGTGTTCAATAGGTTATGTAATTGGGCCAATGTGTTCTTAGTGTTGTTCAAATGATAGGTGTCGTACCCCCGACCAAGGCGGAACATGCCAGGAGTGCGACTAAGTTCATGGATCACATATAAACTGAATATATATCACAAGTATAACGAGAAACAAAATAGCACATATATTTCATCATAATGTTTGAATATAGGGTTCTAACAGATAATAATAATATAGTAGTTGCCTTAAATAGGTAAGTAGATAACAAAAACTAGATAGCTAGTTCGTCTGTAATCAAAGACCAATCTTCTGTCTGAACACTTGTTTAATGATTTCCTGAGAATACATGTAAGTTTGAGGTTCAACACAAAGGTTGGTGAGCGTTACAAGTTTTCTGCTAACCGCAGTAATACTTTTAAAAAGTCTAAAAAGTATTTTCTTTGTATGTATGACAATGGTTAAAACAATGTTTTCAATGAGTCTTTCAAAGCCAAAACGTTTTCTGTAAGTAATTACATACTTAAAATTGTGTTTGTAATGAATCTTTGAAAGCCAAAATGTTATGTTTAATAAGTAATTCTATACTTAAAACAATGTTTGTAATGAATCTTTGAAAGCCAAAACATTATGTTCCATAAGTAATTCCATACTTAAAAACCGTATTAAAAACAACCAAACCCATGGTTGTACGAATAACAGATAAACAAACATACGGATAATGTTATCTGTCAAGGTTGCACTTAAAAACTGCAGATACGGATAAACAGACACACATAAATACATATAAAGTTATATGCCAAGGTTGTACTTAACAATAGCATATACGAATAAATGGATAAACGACAAGTATATTTGATAAGCGTACACGTAAAAGTGTACGATACTTGTTTAAACAGATGATAAAACTTCGGGTAATGTACACAAGCACATATATGAGCCTAAGATACGAGTCTTATAACTTGTATAAATATATAAACCTATATATTTTTGTGTATGTATTAGTTATATTGAAACTACCAAGCTGAGAACCGTCTATAAAGTCATAACACATTTGTAGTCGGAATGTATATGTTATTTTTATTAGTTGTATTATTTTAACAACATAACATATATAAATAATGAAGTTTAAAATGAATTTGTTTACTTAAAACATATAAGTGATCAAACAAATATTTCATTTAATGCCCCGGTTTATGTCGGTACGTTTAGTTATTTTAATTTAATTATTCTTCTAACCTTGGGTTAATTTATTTAACCAAGGTCTGATTTCTGATGTTATTGGACTCTTTTGATCATCTTGTAAATTCCTTTTATCGAAGTCTATGGGCTATGGGACTATTTGAAAAGCCCATCTAGCAAATAGTACTTAATGTGTTAATTGAGTCATTTGGAACACACACAAGAAAAACACTCTAAACCCTACTCTCTTTATCTCTCTCTCTCTCTCTCATATCGTCCTTCTCTCTCTCTTTGGGATCAAGAGTAGCCAAGGGGCTGTTGTTTGGAGCTTAATTATTGTTCATTTCCAGCCTTGATTCATATTCGTATGAACCTCCTTATCATTTCTTACAACTTCATTCATAACCTTGTTCTAGTTTTATAATTTCATCTTCACTTCTTCTCCTTCATATTTTATTTGTATCTCTTTTGTTATTTGAAAAGAATTGTATGTTATACATCATCTCAAGATCTCATATTCACCCCATATATGGTGAATGATGGATCTAGAGGATTACATGTTGCAAAAGATCATGGAAATCCTAAAAGGGAGAATGGTGATTTTATGTGCTTTATATTCATTTTCATGTTGATTATTATTACAATCTTGTGGTAAAATTAAATACTAATGATACCTAACCCCTTTTAGTACCACCATGATCATGGGGACTAAATTGGGATGATGAACATATCTTATAATGTGTTTCAAAGGGAGAAGGATGGATAAGCCAAAAAGGTATCACGGGTGGCTACGATTCTGTTTTCCATCAGATCTGTAGTCATTTTGTAAAACTCATATCATGAGCTCTAGAACTCAAACGGACCCCAAACTAGTGCCCAATGTTCATAAATTGAGTTGGATACCTTTCTTAAGCAGGCTAACCTCACTGATAAGGAATTTATCTATGGACAGGAATGGCATATTTGTTGTTAGGTCTGATCCGGGTCTGTTCTGATATGTCATTTTGTTTTCATCATATCTAAGCCTTGGAAAAGGATCCAGAGTGATTCCAAGTGTCTATATTTTCCTAATATTATGAATTTAAGATATAGAGTAGATGGGGTGTTATTTCCAATTATAAATTGGTTAGAGTGGATCCACACTCTAGATTAGTGGGTAGTCACCGACTTTTGCTAGTACTGTGACTGTCCATAATTTCAATTTTATATCTGGAGTTTAGGAGATGATTTTCATTTAACTCAAACTCTGAGACTTTCATTTGTATGTGCTTTACTTCTCTAAATTTTGTTTTTGGACGAATTCTACTCACAAGTTGGGTAGAATTGGACAACATCACTTGACTGTATTGTTGGAGACAGAAGTGATACACCCTTTTGTTAAATTCATATTTAATTCATGTTTTGGAGTTAGAAGGATTTCTTTATAGTTCTGGAATTCTGAACAATCATAGTTTCCTATAAATTTTATTTAAAGCTATGTTTCTGTTTTAGATTTTGGAGTAAATCCATTTTGAACAACAGGTCTGTTTTAGAGACCTAGCTGTGATTACACTTTTCTCAAATTATAGCTTCATTACTTCTCCTTTCTAACCTTTAGTCCTTCTTAGGTGAGGTTTTGAAGTTTGCTCAAGCTTTTTAGCATTATTTGATTGTTAGCTATCCTTACTACTCACTTAAGGTGAGTTCTCTCACACCGTTGTATTGACGATTGTGTTTTCTAGTTAGCTCGTGTGTGATTATTTGAATTTATTATAAAAGCATGCTATATAACTATTGTTTTAATTCGTACAAGTGCAATGTATGTAACTAAATGATACATATTACGTTGGTGATCTTACATACCCATCGCACCGGTAAATCCGTATCCTTTGGTGGTGTCCCCATATCCATCATTAGTTACATACATTGCACATGTACGAATTAAAACAATAGTTATATAGCATGCTTTTATAATAAATTCAAATAATCACACACGACCTAACTAGCAAACTTAATCATCAATACAACGGTGTGAGAGAACTCACCTTAAGTGATTAGTAACGATAGCTAACAATCAAATAATGCTAAAAAGCTTGAGCAAACTTCAAAACCTCACCTAAGAAGGACTAAAGGTTAGAAAGGAGAAGTAATGAAGCTATAATTTGAGAAAAGTGTAATCACAGCTAGGTCTCTAAAACAGACCTATTGTTCAAAATGGATTTACTCCAAAATCTAAAACAGAAATATAGCTTTAACTAAAATTTATAGGAAACTATGATTGTTCAGAATTCCAAAACTATAAAGAACTCCTTCTAACTCCAAAACATGAATTAAATATGAATTTTACAAAAGGGTGTATCACTTCTGTTTCCAACATTACAGTCAAGTGATGTTGGCCAATTCTACCCAACTTGTGAGTAGAATTCATCCAAAACAAAATTTATAGAAGTAAAGCACATACAAATGAAAGTCTCAGAGTTTGAATTAAATGAAAATCATCTCCTAAACTCCAGATATAAAATTGACATTATGGACAATCACAGTACTAGCAAAATCTGGTGACTGCCCACTGATCTGGAGTGTGGATCCACTCTAACCAATTTATAATTGAAAATAACACCCCATCTGCTCCATATTTTAAATTCATAATATCAGGAACATATAGAAACTTGGAATCACTCTGGATCCTTTCCAAGCCTTAGATATGATGAAAACAAAATGACATATCAGAACAGACCCGGATCAGACCTAACAACAAATATGCCATTCTTGCCCTTAGATAAATTCCTTATCAGTGAGGTTGGCCAGCTTAAGAAAGGTACCAAACTCAATTTGTGAACATTGGGCACTAGGTTGGGGTCCGTTTGAGTTCTAGACATCAAGATATGAGTTTTACAAAATGACTACAAATCTGATGGAAAACAGAATTGTAGCCACCCGTGATTCCTTTTTGGCTTTTCCATCCTTCTCCCTTTGAAACACATTATAAGATGTGTTCATCATCCCAATTTAGTCCCCATGATCATGGTGGTACTAAAAAGGGTTAGGTATCATTACTATTTCATTTTGCCACAAGATTGTAATAATAATCAACATGAAAATGAACATAAAGCACATAAAATCACCATTCTCCCTTTTAGGGTTTCCATGATCTTTTGCAACATGTAATCCTCTAGATCCATAATTCACCATCTATGGGGTGAATATAAGATCTTGAGATGATGTATAGCATACAATTCTTTGCAAATAACAAAAGAGATACAAATAAAATAAGAAGGAGAAGAAGTGAAGATGAAATCATAAAACTAGAACAAGGTTATGAATCAAGTTATGAGAAATGATAAGGAGGTTCATACCAATATGAATCATCAAGGTAGGAAATGAACAGTAATTAAGCTCCAAACAACAGCCCCTTGGCTACTCTTGATCCCAAAGAGAGAGAGAGAGAGAGAGAGAAGGATGATATGAGAGAGAGATAGAGAGAGTAGGGTTTAGAGTGTTTTTCTTGTGTGTGTTCCAAATGACTCAATTAACACATTAAGTACAATTTACTAGATGGACTTTGCAAATAGGCCCATAGCCCATGGACTTTAATAAAACGAGTTTAAAAGATTATCAAAAGAGTCCAATAACATAAGAAATCAGACCTAGACTAAATAAATTAACCCAAGGTTACAAGAATAATTAAATTAAAATAACTAAACGTACCGAGAAAAACCGAGGCGTTACAACTCTCCCTCACTAAGAACGGACTTCGTCCTCGAAGTCAACGCCTAGAAATAGATCCGGATAATGAGCCCTCATCTCGCCTTCCGGTTGCCAATTCCATCCCAAATCACTTGGATTTTCTCCGAAGTCCGTAGCACGATATCGGTACTCCCAAGTACCCTCTTCCCAACCTCACCCCAAAAAACAGGCATCCTGCACTTTCTCCCGTACAAAGATACATACAGAGAAATTTTAATGATCGAGTGATTGTTGTTGTAAGAAAACTCAACTAGATGTAGATGGTCATCCCAATATCAATCGCACATGCGCTAAGCATGTCCTCCAAGGTCTCAATCGTCCGATCACTCTGCCCGTCTGTCTGCGGATGGAAGGTGGTGCTAAAATGTAATCGTGTGCCCAACTCCTCTTGAAACTTCCTCCAGAATCGAGAAGTAAATTGGGTGTCCCGATCGGACACAATAGAAACGGGCACCCCATGTAATGAGACAATCTCCCGAACAAAGATCTCGACTAATTTCTCTGCCGATGAGCTCTCCTATATAGCCAAAAAGTGAGCACTCTTAGTCAAACGATCAACAATCACCCATATCATATCGGTTCCTCAGGCAGTTCTAGGAAGTTTTGTAATGAAGTCCATGGTTAGATGCTCCCATTTCCATTCAGGAATCTCCAATGGTTGCAAATTCCCATGCAGTTTTTGGTGTTCCGCCTTGACCTTCTGACAGGTCATACATTCTTCCACAAATTGAGCCACATAATTCTTCATTCCATGCCACCAGTAAGCCTCCCGAAGGTCCCAATACATTTTGGTAGCACCAGAATGGATAGCAATTTTTGACTTATGAGACTCATTCATTATGGTTTTCCGATTTCCCCCGGTATATGGAACCCAAACCCAACCATAGCGAGTTAGCAAACCCCGCCTATCTCATTCTATCTTAGGCAACTCTTTCCCAATCTTCTTACGCCTGATGTTTTCCTCCATTATTGTCGTCTTTTGGGCATCCTGGTTCAGATCTAACAAAGATGACACCATTGTGATCCGGAGACACTTAGCTCAAATCGGTTCGATAGATTGTTTATGACTGAGAGCATCAGCTACCACAATAGCTTTACCGAGGTGGTAGTGAACTTCATAATCATAATCTTTTACCACATCCTACTATCTGATCTGCCTCATGTTCAAATCCCGCTACTAGAACAAATATTTCAGACTCTTATAGTCAGTGTACATGACACACTTCACTCTATAGAGATAGTGTCTCCAAATCTTAAGAGCGAAAACAATAGCCCTAAGCTCCCAATCATGAGTGGGTAGTTTCGTTCGTGGGGTTTCAGCTGTCGGGAGGCATAGGCTATCACCCTATCTCGTTGCATTAACACAACACCAAGACCTTAAAGCGATGCATCACAGTAAACCACCATATCCTCAACCCCATCAGGTAAGGCCAAAATCGGAGCATCACACAATTTTTTCCTCAACTCATCAAATGCCAACTACTGCTCCGGGCCCCAAACGAATTTCACTGATTTCTTGGTTAATCGGGTAAGTGGCAAGGCGATTTTAGAGAAATTTTCAATGAACCTTCGGTAATAACCGGCTAAACCCAAGAAACTACGAATTTAAGAAGGTGTTTTTGGAATCTTATCTACAAAGCGGTAAGGAGATTTCGCTAACGGAATCGCACCCGACACCAAATCAATGCGAAACTCCACTTGCCAAATAGGTGGCAAGCCAGGGAGTTCCTCTGGAAAGACATCGCTGAAGTTGGAAATGATAGGGACGTTGTCTAGTGCTATAGCAGAAGAGCAAGAAGCCATGGCCAGGCGAGGAATGTCTCCCTGAATAATAAGTTCTCCACCTCTAGGGTTTTGAACATAAACTTGCTTCTTATGACAGTGGATTTCTGCATCAAACGCATCAAGCCAATCCATGCCTACGATAACGCAGAGCTCTCGCATCGCAATAGGGATAAGATCAATAGGGAATTCAACTCCAGAAAACTCGAGAGTGCAACCCCGAAAAACATCGGTGACATAAATAGTGCGGTTGTCGGCAACTTCGACAACCACTGGGCGAGCCAATTTTCTGATACTATGCCTCAAACGATTACTAAACGCGCGAGATACAAAAGAATAGATAACACCGTTATCAAACATAATAGCAGCAGGCTCGGAATCTAGCAAATAAGTGCCTGATATACCACATACAATCATGTAAACAATTCTAACTACCATTTATTAAATAATGCAAGGGTGGAGCAAAAGGAAAAAAAAAAAGAAGAAGAAATTTACCTGCCACTGTCCCGGTAATTACCGGCTCATCCGTAGTCATCTGGTGAGCACAATCTCGTGTCACAATAGTGGGTCCCTTAGAAGATGATGCAATTGCGGGCTTTATACCCCCGTCTCCTTTACCAACCTTCAAATTCAGGCATTCGGGCTTCTTGTGTCCCATCTCGTTGCAGTGATAGTAGATGGGAGCAGGAGAAGTAATCTGAGGAACTGCACTCGCAGGGGTAGCCCTACAATTCTTCCAATGATGCCCTGACTTTTTGTAGTTGTAGCATATCAACGGATTTTTATCGCCCTGACCTGAAGACGACCTATACTCATACCTTGACTTACCACCCTGCTTTTGCTTTTTCTAGGCATCTCCGAATGTCTTGGAAGGGGTGTCATTGGCCTTCCTCTTGGACCGGGTCTGCAACTCGATTTCCCTTCTCCTCGCTGCATCCATGATCGCGGATAAAGTCGGGAACTCCTGCATGCTAACGAATTCCCGAATCTCGGTACATAGAATGAGTTTTAAAAAATGACTACAGAACTGATGGAAACACAATCCTAGCTACCCGTGATTCCTTTTTGGCTTATCCATCCTTCTCCCTTTGAAACACATTTAAGATGCGTTCATCATCCCAATTTAGTCCCCATGATCATGGTGGTACTAAAAAGGGTTAGGTATCATTAGTATTTCATTTTGCCACGAGATTGTAATAATAATCAACATGAAAATGAACATAAAGCACATAAAATCACCATTCTCCCTTTTAGGGTTTCCATGATCTATTGCAACATGTAATCCCCTAGATCTGTCATCCACCATATATAGGGTGCAGATAGGATCTTGAGATGATGTATAACATAAAATTCTTTGCAAATAACAAAAGAGATACAAATCAAATTAGAAGGAGTAGAAGTGAAGACTAAATCATAAAAGTAGAACAAGGTTATGAATCAAGTTGTAAGAAATGATAAGGAGGTTCATACCAATATGAATCAAGGATGGAAATGAACAAGAATTAAGCTCCAAAAAACAACCCCTTTTCTGCTCTTGATCCCAAAGAGAGAGAGAAAGACGGTGTGAGGGAGAGAGAGAGAGTAGGGGGTTTAGAGTGTTTTTCTTGTGTGTGTTCCAAATGACTCAATTAACACATTAAGTACTATTTACTAGATGGACATTGAAAATATGCCCATAGCCCATGGTCTTCAATAAAAAGGAGTTTACAAGATGATCAAAAGAGTCCAATAACATAAGAAATCAGACCTAGGTTAAATAAATTAACCCAAGGTTACAAGAATAATTAAATTAAAATAACTAAACGTACCGAGAAAAACCGGGGCGTTATAACTCTCCCTGACTAAGAATGGACTTCGTCCTCGAAGTCAACGCCTAGAAACAGATCCGGATAATGAGCCCTCATCTCGCCTTCCGGTTCCCAATTCCATTCCAAACCCTTCCTATGTTTCCACTGCACCCTAACCAGGTTTATAGTCTTGTTACAGAGAGCTTTCGTCTTTTGTTCTAAAACAGCGATTGGTTTCTCAACATAATTGAGATGCTCGTCAATCTATATGTCATCCCATGGTATCACAGCGGTCTTATCAACAACGCATTTTCGTAACTGAGACACGTTGAACATATTATGAATTAGACTAAGATCGCCAGGCACTTCTAAATGGTAAGCCACCTTTCCCACACGAGTTATGACCTTGTAGGGTCCAATGAATCAGGGTTCGAGCTTTCCCCGATTTCGAAATCGAATCACACCTTTCCGGGGGAGACTTTGAGCAACACATAATCTCGCACCTGGAACTCAAGATTGGAGAATCTTTTATCGGGCTAACTTTTCTGAGGACTCCTCGCTGTGACCAAATGATACCGAATCACTTGGATTTTATCCATAGTCTGTAGAACGATTTTGGTATTCCCAAGTACCCTTTGCCCAATCTCGCCCCAACAAACGGGCATCATGCACTTTATCCCGTACAAGGATTCATACGGAGGCATCTTAATGCTCAAGTGATAGCTAATATTATAAGAAAACTCAGCTACATGTAGATGGTCATCCCAACTGCCCCTAATATCAATCACGCATGCCCTAAGCATGTCCTCCAAGGTATGAATCGTCCGCTCACTCTGCCCGTCTGTCTGCGGATGGAAGGCGATGCTAAAATGTAATCGTGTGCCCAATTCCTCTTGAAACTTCCTCCAGAATCGAGAAGTAAATCGGGTGTCCCGATCGGAGACGATAGAAACGGGCACCCCATGTAATGATAAAATCTCCCGAACTAAGATCTCGGCTAATTTCTCCGCCGATGAGCTCTCCTTTATAGCCAGAAAGTGAGCACTATTAGTCAAACGATCAACAATCACCCATATCGTATCGGCTCCTCGGGTAGTTATAGGAAGTTTTGTAATGATGTCCATGATTAGATGCTCCCATTTCCATTCAGGAATCTCCAATGGTTGCAACTTCCCATGTGGTTTCTGGTGTTCCACCTTGACCTTCCGACAGGCCATACATTCTCCCACAAATCGAGCCACATCATTTTTCATTCCATGCGAACAGTAAGCCTCCTGAAGGTCCCAATACATTTTAGTAGCACCAAGATGGATAGAAAATTTTGACTTATGAGACTCATCCATTAGGGTTTTCTGATTTCCCCCGGTATATGGACCCCAAACCATACCGTAGCGAGTCAACAAACCCCGCCCGTCTCGTTCCATCTTAGGCAACTCTTTCCCAATCTTCTCACAACTGAGAGCATCAGCTACCACATTTGCTTTACTGGGGTGGTAGTGAATTTCACAATCATAATCTTTTACCACATGCAACCATCTGATCTGCCTCATGTTCAAATCCCGCTGCTCGAACAAATATTTCATACTCTTATGGTCAGTATATATGATACACTTTACTCCATAGAGATAGTGTCTCCAAATATTAAGAGCGAAAACAATATCCCCAAGCTCCAAATCATGAGTGGGGTAGTTTCGTTCATGGGTTTTCTGCTGTCGAGAAGCATACGCTATCACCCTGTCTCGTTGCATTAACACGACACCAAGACCGTGAAGCGTTGCATCACAGTAAACCACTGTATCCTAAAACCCATCAGGCAAGGCCAAAATTGGAGCATCACACAATAGTTTCGTCAACTCATCAAATGCCAACTGTTTCTCTAGGCCCCAAATGAATTTCACTGATTTCTTGGTCAATCGGGTGAGTGGCAAGGCGATTTTAGAGAAATTTTCAATGAACCTTCGGTAATAACCGGCTAAACCCAAGAAACTGCAAATTTCAGAAGGTGTTTTTGGAATCTTCCATTGTTTAACCACATCAACCTTTGCTTGATCGACCTTAATACCATGTTTGTTTACCACATGCCCCAAGAATTGAACTTCTTCTAACCAAAATTCATATTTTGAGAATTTAGCATAAAGCCTTTCTCTTGCCAGAATTTCCAGAATCTCCTAAAGGTGTTGCTCATGCTCCTCTTTGATCTTAGAATAGACCAAGATATCATCTATAAACACTATGACTGAATGGTCAAGCATCGGGCTACACACCCGGTTCATGAGATCCATAAATGTTGCTGGTGCATTGGTGAGCCCAAAAGGCATCACCAAAAACTCAAAATTCCCATAACGAGTACGAAATGTTGTTTTCTCAATGTCTTTTTCACGAACCTGCATCTGATGGTAACAGGAACGTAAATCAATCTTGGAAAACCAAGACGCTCCCTGAAGCTGATCGAAAAGATCGTCAATACGTGGCAACGAGTACCTATTCTTTATCGTGCGCTTGTTTAACTCCCTATAATCAATAGACATTCGATGGGATCCATATTTCTTCTTCACAAAAAGAATAGGAGCACCCCAAGGCGAGCAGCTTGGCTGTATAAACCCTTTATCACTTAGTTCTTGAGGTTGATCTTGGATCTCTTTCATTTCAGGTGGTGCCAAACGGTAAGGAGATTTAGCTACCAGAGTCGCACCCGACACCATATCAATGCTAAATTCCACTTACCGAATAGGTGTCAAGTCAGGGAGTTCCTCCGAAAAGACATCGCTGAAGTCGGAAACGATAGGAACATCATCTAGTGTTATAGCAGAAGAGCAAGAAGCCTTGGCCAGTCGGGCAATGTCCCCCTGAATAATTAGTTCTCCACCTCTAGGTTTTTGAACACGAACTTGCTTCTTTCAATAGTGGATTTCCGCATCAAACACATCAAGCCAATCCATGCCTATGATAACACAGAACTCTTGCATCGCAATAGGGATAAGATCAATGGGGAATTCTGATGGGTTTTATACAAACAATCCTATGTGTGCATGCAACCCTAGATTTGGATCTATGTTTTCACTATTACATATACAACTTTATGAACACGTGAATAAAACCCTAAAGTATGTTGCTATTTTTGAAATTCATATATAAGGTTAGATCACACACCTCTTGTTGTTATATTGTAATAACAACTTAAATCTTCAAACCTTAAGTCTTGAAAGCAAGCACCACAAGTGTAGTGCCTCTAATGGCTCACAAACACTACAAGCATTTGGAAAGGCTATAGAGAGAGAAGGGGAGAGGTAGAAATCAGCCTAGGGATCTCTTACAAGCAAGTGGGGCGATTTCTTAAGGCCTAGGGGTCTTTATATAGGGTTGGGGTTAGGGTTTCAGTCCTTATCCTTATCCAATTACTTGCCCACCAAGCAACCGTAAGATAAGCCTTGATAACCCTTATCTCTTGGACCATATGGACGATTTCAAAGATATCTAATCCCTTGAATTCATCCACCCTTCTCCAAGGATAACCATTGCCTTATTTTACAACTATCACATAATTACAATTCAGCCCCTCTAGTTTAATTAATTACAGTTGATCACAAAATTAATTCCTAATTAATTATTGACCAATATTAATTAAACAAATATGATTTCTCCTTTAATAGATTATTCTTATAACATATTAATAAATCATAATAACCTCTTTCTCTATTTATTTCTCCATTCAAGTTGCTTTGGTGAAGGCAACCCAAAAGGACCATGCGTAACTGGGTCAAGTATTTACCAAATATGGTTACGGGCTTAGACATTAATCCAACAAATTCAACTCCAGAAAACTCAAGAGTGCAACCCCGATAAACATCGGTGACATAAATAGTATGGTTGGCAACTTCGATAACCATTGGGCGAGCCAATTTTCCAATATTACGCCCCAAATGATTAATAAACGTGTGAGATACAAAAGAATGGGTAGCACCGCTATCAAACATAACAACAACAGGCTCGGAATCTAGCAAATAAGTGCATGATTCACCTCATACAATCATCTAGACAATTCTAACTACCATTTATTAAATAATGCAAGGGTGGAGAGAAAGGAAAAAAGAAATTTGCCTGCTACTATCGAGGTAATCACCGGATCCTCCGCAGTTATCTGGTGAGCACGACCTCATGTCACCATAGTGGGTCCCTTAGACGACGATGAAATTGCGGGATTTGTACCCATGTCTCCTTTAACAGCCTTCAACTTCGGTCATTCGGGCTTCTTGTGTACCGTCTCATTGTAGTGATAGCATACGAGAACAGCGAAGTAATCTGAGGAACTGCACTCGCAGGGGGAGCCTACAATTCTTCCAATGATGCCTTGGCTTTTTGCAGTTGTAGCATATCAACGGATTTTTCTCGCCCTGACCGACGGCATGTACTCATACCTTGACTTACCACCCTGCTTTTGCTTTTTCTAGGAATCTCTGGATGTCTTGGAAGAGGTGTCATTGGCCTTCCTCTTGGACTGGGTCTGCAACTCGATTTCCCTCCTCCTCTCTGCATCCATGATCGCGGATAAAGTCGGGAACTCCTTCATGTTAACGAATTCCCGAATCTCGGTACATAGAATGGCAATGTAGTTTCAAAATTTCCAGTTTGATTTAGCCGTTATGACTTTTTCAATTGTTTGAGGGAACTAGGCATTCTTGTGGACGTTCTAGACTCAAATTTGAGGCTCTATAAGAGTTTATTTTCTTTTTAAAAGATTTTTCAAACCTTCTGAAGACTAGTAGTGGAAGATGTTGCGGTGTGCCAGTCGGCCAACCAAGTAAGCCTTATTTCTTATGTTAAATGTTTATATTAAATTGTTGACTATGAATTGGATTCTCTTAGTCTTAAAATGTTAGAATACACACTTATTTAGTGTTAACATGTGAGAGAGTTGTAAAATTAATGGCTAGAGCGAACTGGAAATTTTGAAACTTGACGCGAATGCGAAATTGGAACTTGTCTGGAAGGTAGTAGAAGGGCCCCTACTATTTGAAACATCGGTGCCGGTTTCGGGTCTGGGCAAGGTTAAGAATTTTTTCGCAAGCTGAGTGTTTCGTCTTCCTAGAAATAACTAGACTGAATTATTTCTAAATATTTTCCTTCTTCTATGGATACAGATGGCTCTGCCTGCTCGACTTAATCAGCTCCAAATGGAGCAAGTTAGGGATATTGTCGCCAAGGAATTAAATAACACTTTCAACAAAATAATCCCAGGTGTGACCAATGACATAATCAATCAAGTTGGTGCTCTTCTGGATGAGTGCCTCGTAGCTATTCCCGGGGGAGCATTACCGGCTCCGCCCATTCTAGATTCGACATACTACTTCGAGAAGTTCAGCAAGTGTAGCCCTCCTTTTTGGAACGGTGAATCTGACCCAGTTGCTGCTAAGCACTGGGTGTCAGATGTTAAGGGCGCCTTCATGACCATTAAGTGTCCGAACCAGTACAACGTAGTGATCGCCATAAATCGGTTGCGAAAAGGGGGAAAGACAAGGTGGAACACCATCACCGCTCTATTAAACGAAAAAGAAGTGAGGGCCATGTCTATAAAATAAGTAAGAATTTGATATGAATTTCTCAATTTTTTGTTGTGTTATTGAAGATTACATAGAGAGTATTTATACAGAGGATTTTACACCTGAATTCCTAATTACATGGCGTGATACTTGCACAACACATAGACTGTGACTACTTCTATTTCACACGTGTGCTGACTTGATTTTTATACCGTTATTACCCCCCTACAAGCTGATGTGCTGGTTGTACTCGAAGCTTGTGACATAACTGATGAAATCTGTCCTTGTGCAATGGTTTTGTGAATATATCCGCTAGATGGTCAACAGATGAAACATGTGTAATTTGAAGCTGTTGAGAGTCAACTTGTTCACGAATGAAGTGAAAATCCAATGCGATATGTTTAGACCTGGTGCGAATTACTGGAATTTTCGTCATGAAGATGGAACCAACATTGTCACAGAGAAGTAGAGGAGGGCCTGTAATGGGAAAATGCAGCTCATGTAATAGTTGTTTGAGCCATATTAATTCTGCAGCAGTGTATGCTAATGCTCGATATTCAGACTCGGTGCTGGATCTTGCAACTACTTTCTGTTTGTGAGAGGTCCAACTAATAAGATTGGATCCATGATAAATGGCAAAACCATATTGAGAGCGGCTGTCGTCTTTGTCTGAAACCCAACTAGCATCAGAGTAAGCTAAGAGAGAGGTTTTAGTGGTTGGGGAGAAGTGTAAGCAGTAATCAACCGTCCCATTTAGATACCGGAGTATCCGTTTGACTGCTTGCCAATGAAGATTAGTAGGAGAGTGCATATATTGACAAACACAGTTTACCGCAAATGTAATATCAGGACGGGTTATGGTTGCATACTGAAGGGATCCAACAACTTGCCGGTACAATTTTGGATCATGAAATGGCTCACCATCAAGAACAAGAGTGGAGGAAGGATCTGCTGGAGTGGAAATAGGAGAGGCAGCAGACATGTTGGTGCGAGACAGTAACTCACGAATGTATCCTTCTTGGCTAAGGGTGATGCCTACAGCATTTCGTGTAATTTGAATGCTAATTTGCCTAAATCTTTCAGTGCAAACACTTGATGCAACCGATTTATCAACCATTGAATGAGATCTTCATTAGTGCATGTGATGATTAAGTCGTCGACATAGACAAGAATATAAATCACAACAGAGGAAGAAGCATGAACAAACAGTGATGTGTCAGAGTGACATGCTGAAAAACCCTATGTAACTAAGTAGGATTTTAGTCGAGTAAACCAAGCTCTTGGAGCTTGCTTTAAACCGTATAAGGCTTTATGTAATTTGCAGACATGAGAAGGTTTGGTGGCATCTTCAAAACCATGGGGTTGGCGCATGTATACGGCTTCCTTTAACTCGCCATTGAGGAAGGCGTTGTTGATATCTAATTGACGGATACACCAGCCCTTTGAGATTGCGATTGAGAGGACAAGGCGAATTGTTGTAGGCTTAATAACTGGGTTGAAGGTCTCGAAGTAGTCGACACCTTCTTCTTGACTGTATCCTTGAGCAACTAATCGCGCCTTATACCGTTCAACAGTTCCGTCGGAGTTGCGTTTAACCCTGTAAATCCACTTACAACCCACAAGATTAACATTAGTAGAACAAGGGACAAGGGACCATGTTCTATTTTTTATAAGGGCATCATGTTCACTTTGCATGGCCTCTTGCCAAACTGTGTGTTTAACTGCTTGTTTGTATGTGCATGGTTCAGGAACCAAGGCGGTAGAAACAGGTGCGAGAAAGGTTTTTGGTTTCAATGAATTTGTACGTGCACGAGTGAGCATAGGGTGTCTAGTGTTGGGGGCTGGTTTGTAATAAGAAGGGATAGAGATTGCACGAGCTCTAGAACTAGAGGTGGAGTTTTGATAATGAGGAGTAGATGATGGAGATGGTGAGGTTGGTTGAGGTGTAGGCTGAGGTATTGGATGGGTGGGTGAGGAGGGTGTACTAGGAAAAGTATGTGGAGGCGATGATCTAGATGGAGGTGCACATGCAGCTACCTGTTCTAAAAAAGTGGGTGAGGAGACTTCCACTGGTTTAGTGGAAGGAGTTAGGGAGGGAGGAGTGGGGTACATAGCATAATGGAATTCTTCCTCATTAAAGACAACATGTCTTGATATGTATATACGTTCAGAAGGAATGTGGTAACATAAGTAGCCTTTGTGTGAGGCACTATATCCAATAAAAACACATGGAAGTGACCGATAATCAATTTTGTGTGGATTATAAGGTCGAAGGAATGGGTAGCATAAGCATCCAAAAGTTTTAAGGAATTGATAATTTGGATTTTTGGAGTATAGTTTTTGATACGATGACGAGTAATCTAGAACAGGGGTGATGGTACGATTGTGAAGGTAGGTGGCGGTTTTGAAGGCGTGTTCCTAGAAGATATGAGGGAGAAAGGATTGAGCGATTAGTGTAAGTCCTTTTTCGATAATAACACGATTACAACGTTCCACCGCCCCATTCTGTTCGTGGGTATGAGGGCATGAGATGCGGTGGTGTATTCCATGTTTGTGAAGATAGGTGGACACAGGGCGGTATTCTCCTCCCCAATCGGTTTGGAGACTCTTGATTTCACAGTTAAATTGAGTGTGAATCATTTGTTTAAAATTTACAAAGGTATCAAACACTTGGGATTTAAGGGACAAAAAATAAATCCAAACAAATTTTGTGCAATCATCAACGAATAATAGAAAATAACGACTTCCATTTATTGAGAATAAAGGGGATGATCCCTAGACATCAGAGTAAATTAAATCAAAAGGTTTAGAGGAACTAGGGTGTGTGTGAGTGAATGGTAGACGGTGGCTCTTGCCCAATTGACAAGCATCACAGACAGCTGGAAAGTAGGTTGAAGATGTAGGCAACTTGAACATAGAGAGAAGTCTCCGAAGAAGTGGAGTATTGGGATGAGCCAGGCGTTTGTGCCATCCATGGAGGGTGGTGCGAACACCAGATAAGGCTTGCTTATTGTGGAAAGAGGAAACTTTATTGTTCTGGCTTGGAAGTCGATACAGACCTTGCTTAATGTCCCCGCTGAGAAGCGATTTGCCCTGAAAAGATTTTACATGACAACGAGAAGGCCAAAATTCCACGAATACATTATTGTCAGTAGTGAGTTTAGAAACACTTAAAAGATTTTTGGTTATGTCAGGGACAACAAGAACTGAGGGTAACTTGAGATTTTGCAAAGTGGATGAGCCAATATGAGAAATAGAGAGGTTCTCACCATTTCCGACTTGAAGTTTATCAGCGCCCTTGTACTCCTCAACATTGTGAAGGTTCATAGAATCAGAGGTAACATGGTCAGTAGCCCCTGTATCAAAGTACCACGACGGATCATAGGTAGTAGATGGGCTGTGATGATTTACCAGATTGACTTGTCGTTGAGAATGACGTGGATTTGGTCAACGTGAGGGATAGTCGGTGTGGTTGTCGCGTTGCCAGCAATCAAGCGCCTCATGACCTGGTTTATTGCAGAGCTGGCAGTGAGGTCGGCGTCTCCTGTTATCATTGTATCGAGAGCTTGGGGTTTGATTCATGGAGAAACCAGATCCAGACGAAGTGGAATTGCGAGTGGAGGGGCGATGGACATGGAGGGCCATAGTAGTAGAAGCAGATGTAGGGGATGGAGCAGGAATGGATTGCCGAAGGTGGTCTTGCTCTAATCGAGCTTCTTCCTGAAGCAACATGCCAATAAGATCGTCAACTGAACTTGGATCATCTTTGACCATATAGGCCGTGATAAATGGCCCATAGGAAGAGTCAAGGCCCATAAGGATATAGTGAATTAGGTCTTCAGTGGAAATAGGTTTGAGATTCTCAGCTAGTGAATCGGCAATCGCACGTTTCCGTTCAATGTACTCCAACATCGACAAAGACCCCTTGTTCAGAGATTGAAGTTCCCCTTTCATAGCCATCCTTCTTGCCGAAGTCTGAGCCTGCTAGGTTTTCTCAATTGCAACCCATGCCTGGTGCGATGAAGTTGATCTAGCTACAACGGCTAGAGAGCTCTCCGAGAGTGTAGACCTGATCCAAAGGAGCACAAATTTGTCGCGTTTCTTCCACAGAGTAAAATCAGGGTTTGTTTTAGTAGTGGTGACACTCGCTTCATCAGTTGTGGAAATAATTTCAATGGGGGGGTCAGGCGAAAGAACAAAGGAATCAAGCTCAAAGGTTTCTAGAGCCGATTTGATGGTGGTTCGCCACAGACAGTAATTGTTGCGATCTAATTTAATGTTAATTGGAGGAATCTGAAAGTTTAGAGCAGAAGAATTGGCAGCAAGGCCAAGGAGAGAGGGATTGGAAGCCATACGGGAAAAAAAAAATCACTGAAGCTCTGATACCATATAAAATAAGTAAGAATTTGATATGAATTTCTCAATTTTTTGTTGTGTTATTGAAGATTACATAGAGAGTATTTATACAGAGGATTTTACACCTGAATTCCTAATTACATGGCGTGATACTTGCACAACACATAGACTGTGACTACTTCTATTTCACACGTGTGCTGACTTGATTTTTATACCGTTATTAATGTCTTGGGCCCAATTTGTGGACAGGTTCGAGGCACAATATGTGCCTAAGGTGGATGATGGATCTATAGGATTACATCATCTCAAGATCCTATCTTCACCCCATATAATGTGGATGATGGATCTATAGGATTACATGTTGCAAAAGATCATGGAAACCCTAAAGGGAGTATGGTAATTTTATGTGCTTTATGTTCATTTTCATGTTGATTATTATTACAATCTTGTGGTAAAATAAGATCCTAATGATACCTAACCCTTTTTAGTACCTCCATGATCATGGGGACTAAATTTGGATGATGAACACATCTTAAAATGTGTTTCAAAGGGAGAAGGATGGATAAGCCAAAAAGGAATCACGGGTGGCTACGATTCCGTTTTCCATCAGATCTGTAGTCATTTTGTAAAACTCATATCTTGAGCTCTAGAACTCAAACAGACCCCAAACCAGTGCCCAAAGTTCAAAAATTGAGCTGGATAACTTTCTTAAGCAGGCCAACCTCACTGATAAGGACTTTATCTATGCGAAAGAATGGCATCTTTGTTGTTAGGTCTAATCCGGGTCTATTCTGATATGTCGTTTTGTTTTCATCATTTCTAAGGCTTGGAAAAGGATCCAGAGTGATTCAATGTTTCTATATGTTCCTGATATTATGAATTTAAGATATGGAGTAGATGGGGTGTTATTTCCAATTATAAATTGGTTAGAGTGGATCCACACTCCAGATCAGTGGGCAGTCACCAGCTTTTGCTAGTGTTGTGATTGTCCACAATGTGAATTTTATATCTGGAGTTTGGGAAATGCTTTTCATTCAATTCCAACTCCGTGACTTCACTTGACTGTATTGTTGGAGACAGATGTGATACACCTTTTTGTAAAATTCATATTTAATTCATGCTTTGGAGTTAGAAGGAGTTCTTTATAGTTCTGGAATCCTGAACAATCATAGTTTCCTACAAAATTTAGTTAAAGCTAGGTTTCTGTTTTAGATTTTTGAGTAAATCCGTTTTAAACAGTAGGTATGTTTTAGAGACCTTGCTGTGATTACTATTTTCTCAACTCATACCTTCATTACTTATCCTTTCTAACCTTTAGTCCTTCTTAGGTGAGGTTTTGAAGTTTGATCAATCTTGTTAGCAATATTTGATTGTTAGCTATCCTTACTACTCACTCAAGGTGAGTTCTCTCAGACCGTTGTATCGATGATTGTGTTTGCTAGTTAGCTCGTGTGTGATTATTTGAATTTATTATAAAAGCATGCTATATAACTATTGTTTTAATTTGTACATGTGTACTGTATGTAACTAATCATGGATATGGGGACACCATCAAAGGATACGGATTCACCGGTGCGGTGGGTTGGTAAAATCACCAACGCAATACTCATCGTGAGGTGCGGTGGTTAGGGCCAAGTGATACGGGATCTTCCCGGTGCGGTTCAAACCTACAAGTCCTTCTTGTATTATTGGAGTTGATTCGTTCTTTGCCCTTATTATACAAGTATAATTGGAAAATGGATTACTTTTAGTAAATATGAATGTTAGTACAATGTCTATGTTTTAATTCACTAAGCTTTGTGCTTACAGTTTACTTTATAACTTTTCATGTGTTAAGATTAAAGAGGCTAAGGCTTAACATGGAGCACCAGGACATCGCTACTAGTTATTTTTGTTGGGACCTTATTATTGTTATTTCTTCCGCACTTATTTTATATGATTGTTAAGTTTTATGGATTGTGTTACGACTTTTCCAGTTGTTTGATTTAATTTAAGATGAGTTTTAAAAGTTTAAAATTTTTGAAAAAATTTTGGTGTCGCATTTCACAAGCTAGAAATGTGCTTACACAAAATAATGATAATTCATGTGTATTTTGTACGATAAATATTATTTAGTACACGTACTGCCATGTACAGACGAGGGCTAGACATGAAACACCGGAGGGCACGACCATTTTAGCATTTAAGCCTTTCTGAAATCCAAAAACCCTATACGACCCTTCAAACCAGATTCCCCGTACCGTAAGTAGTAGAGTAGTAAATAATATTTCTATGCAATGATGTTTGTATAAACAAAGCATGTAAGAAATATATATATGATATATAAGTAATACATGTATTCCCCCCCCCCCCCCACCCCCCACACACACACACACAACAAAAATATATAAAAGTGGGGTCGTAACACTTACCCTCGAAGCGTGAGTTCCATTTGTTTGAATTCGTTTTCTTATGAGAAACTCGTCATGTGAACCGAAAATCCGCAACTCTTGAACTTTGAGATACTTTAGGGATCGTTTTGTAAAGAATCAAACTATTAGAGGCTGTTTGGTAACTTCACTAAAATATAGGTGCTTTTCGGTAATTTAATTTAACGAATATGATTGTTTTGGTAAAGATTTATCAAATGAAGGGTTTGTTTAAATAATTGGGTTCAATATTTAAGGGTTTAGGACTTATTTTGAATAACATGTTTAATATGGAGGGCATCTTAGTCATTTTGTTGAAATACAAAGGGGGCTAAGGCTTTTTACACCCCGTCTCTTGTTTTGTTCGGGGGATGTGAATCGTTAAGGAAATTTATGAAGGAAACAGATGAACGGGAGAAAACATGAAGGGAATCAAGCATCGATCGATGACTGATCTTGAAGAGGGTAAAGCGTGTCGGTAAGCGAGAAGGGTGCACAAAGAGGCTAGCAGTCTGGCAATTCGGATCGATTGAAGGCAAAGGGAGGGAGTTCTGATGGTCGATAAGGAATTGAAATCCATATGTTAAAAATGTAAAATTTATTAATTTGTTAAATCTTGGTTTGTCAGATTAAAAATTGACAGATATACAATGTATGTTAATGCGATATATAAGGAATTGAAGATTTATAATATAGATGTCCAAATTGGTGTATATGTAGCAATTGGTATTTAAAAAACATGATATGTGATTTATATAAATATTTATATATTCAGTGTTATTTTAATTATATAACAGCTATGCATTGAGTTTATATAATTGTCACATATTGTATATTTTATAAAAACTCTTAGTAAATATGCTATACATTTGACCATAAAAGCATATCTCATACTCGTATACACATACATATATATGTATATGTATATATATATATATATATATATATATATATATATATATATATATATAGTTGTTTACGAATTTATGAGTGTTAGGCTATTTCCATCGTTATAATCCACATCAATCGGGTTTGATTTACGTACTATTCCGAAATACATAACTAATAATAGAAATTATGTCGAAATAAATAGTTTAATGTTTTGTGATTAAAAATCCTGAAAACGTCTGATTTTTCAACTTTTGTTAACATTTTTACTAAAAATATTTCAAATATGAAATTATATATTACGTTGTTGCCTGAGTCCAAAAATGCTTTCAGAATACCATTTGAGGTGTGCAAGTCCCTTAATTGATCGATTCGGTTTTACGCGATTACACATTTGGAAGTAAGGTAGCATCTGACACCATATAATAATTGAAATAATATTATATATATTTTACTTTAGATGCACTAAAACTCAATAAGTCAGATTATGACGAGATTCACGGTTAACTGGCCGGTTATAATATTTTCCCTAAATTGTGGGATGTCAGAATAGGTCAAGATTAACTGATCATAACAACTTGGTAAGGAGTTTAGCTCTATATCAGTATCCAACTCTTCCTCAAAGTGTACATTTAACCTAACAATGCATTCCATGTATCATTACATTCTATGTACATGGTCATATACTGATTCTCCCTCTTTCATCTTGCATGCCATCATGGATTTGACCACCTCACACTTTTCTTGATGAGCTCGTTTGTGGAACTTTTCCACAAGGTCCTTGTTCATCTTATACGGCCAGTAGTCCTCATAAAATCTCCACAACTTAGGGGTCATAGTGGTGACCATGATGCAATCAACTTTTTTCGCATCATTATAGTGTTTCTTGTAGGAGGCTAATTCTTTAAGAGTGGCCTTCTCTTCGTCGATTTCATTAAGGGACATCTTTATGTTGCACATCCAGTCATTATATTTGGTTCCATCCAATGTCACCATTGGAGGAGGAGGAAGCAGAAGCATCAGCTGGCGTAGAGATCTATAAAAAAAAGGTAGTTTAGTTAGACAAGAATAATTCTTAATAAAGTAACCCAAAGTTAAATACTAAGGCTAGGACACAACTATATAATTCACAACTTAGAAAAAGGATGTCGTAATCTAATTGTAAATTTTATAAAGGTAGGTAATTGACGATTTACCAATTTCACCAGAAAAGAAATGAAATTAAGTGAAATTCCTTGGGTCTTTTGAGATGCATTGAAACTATTCAATGGCATGTGTAATCTTAGATTATGTTCTTCAGTTTATGATTCGGATACGAAGGATCACAAACAAGATGTAAATAACCATGCAAATGCTCTTGGTAATCTCATTGTCGTTTATCATCTCAATTGATGTGTTGGTAAACCACACACGCTCCATCAACAATGATAATTTATGAGATACCAATTACAACTCTTTACTCGTCTCTATCATTGTGTTGGTTAACATGGTTAACTAATGACTTATAAAGTGTAATGTGTAATTTCATGTGTTAGCATACTAATTTACATTTTCCCTAAAGTAACTAGATATGGGAATATAAATAAAAGGTTCTGGTACTTTTAATAGCATTATCATTTTAATAAGATTTAGTTTGTCCTATCAAATTCGTTCTACTAACGACCCTCCGCTATGGTAAGGAAGTGGTGGGTGAGAGTGGGCACCCATTCAACTATCATTTTATAGGCAGTTTCTTTATACCCCACCTATGTAACGAAGCCGTGAATGAGACATACTAGCGAATCGACCGACTGATTGTTATACATATAATATATTAACAATTATATATATATATATATATATATATATATATATATATATATATATGTATATATATATATGTAAGGTGTATTTTAAACTTTTCAAAATAGTAAGTTTATTTAATTTTTTAATTTTGAAAATTAATAATAGGTTAATTTAAATTTAAAATAAACCGAAAAATCGATTTTATATTTCTCTATTAATTAACAATTAATTAAATATATTAAATCATATAAGGATTAACTAATTAAATTAAGCCTAATCCTAACCCTTTAATTTTCGAAAATTAGGGTGTAGGAGTTATCCAATTTTATAATCATCACTTTTAATCAAATTAAACTAACAATTATCTAAAATAGGACTTATCCAAACGTTTTGATACCACTGATAGAATTAGGTACAACAAATAAACTAAAAACCCTTAAGTTTACATGCAACCTAAGGATCTATGTTTTTACTATTGAACCTATAACTAAGAACATCACATAATAAACCCTAGAATTCCTAAGCATATTTGGAAAATCATAAAGGATTTAGGTTTACATACCTTGTTGTTATTATAGTAAATAACAAAAATCCTTCACTTGTAGATCTCTTGAAAGCAAGCGCTACAATTATTGTGCCTCTAATGGTTCACACCCATACTAGCACGAAGGAAGACTGTACCATCCCAAAATATGGTCCAAAAATTTTGTTTTAAAATCATTTAAGAAAAGCATAATTTATCAAACATCACAGTAAAAATTATAAGTTATGTATATCAAATCATCATAATAAAATATTGTATCAAATCATATCCCAAAATATTGGATTTTATACATCCCTGGCTGAACGAATGGTGTGTGCACTGCAATCATCCCAAACTCTACCCTTTTCTAACAAAAGTACTTGAAACCAAAACTGAAAACTGTAAGCACGGAGCTTAGTGGTTCTACCCAAACTACCCCATACCATACGCATAACATATAACATACAACTAGGAGATTCGGGCCTCGCCACACTCAAGGAGATACGCCCCCTACCCACACTCGGCTAATAATGAGATACGGGCCTCGCCCACACTCAGCTATCTCAGAGATATGGGCCTCGCCCACAATCTATTGACTAGGAGGTATGGACATCACCCACGCTCCGCAATCTGGGAGATACGGGCCCCCGCCCACACTTCGCTAACTAAACATACATACAAGTATCACACAGATAACAAGTATAACTATAATCTACCAACTCATAAACATACTCAGATAATACTAAGATACGGGCCCTACCCACACTTAGCTACTAATCATAAACAAGTCTAAGATATGGGCCCAACCCACAATTAGCTACTAAACATAATAAATCTAAGATACAGGCCCAACCCACACTTAGCTACTCTACACGGGCCGACATTGGTGTCTTTGACACATTCCTATTGAAGGAAACTCACCTCGTATGCTAACTGTGAAATCTCATGTGAGGAATCCTCGACTACTACTCCAACGTCTCCCCGACTATCATTATCACAATAAGCACTTAGTCAAAAACTGAGAATCATTCTAAGGGTAAAATGGCCATTTTACCCCCTGGTCAAAGTCAACATTATGGGTTGACCCAACTCACTGAGTTGACCTATCAACTCGCCGAGTTCTATAACTCAAATATCCTGAAATCGAGATCTAACTTGCCGAGTTGCCCGGGCTACTCATAGTCTTGATTTGGAGAATGAAATCGACGAGTCCCTTCACGGACTCACCAAGCCTACCTTGTACAAAATCACAATAGCACGATTCAAATCGTCGAGTCCCTCTCTGGACTTGCGAGTTCCTTAGTCTGTTCGAGCCATCTTAAAGGGTTAAGTCCTCACTCTTCAGCTCCAAAGCCCATACTTCATCTATACACTAGAAATGTCATTTTAAGGGTAAAGTTTCCAACTTTACCCGCTAATAGTCCTTCTTAATGAGTTTAGCTAAAACCATAGTTATTTATGACATAGATCTTGGTACAAAAGCCACACTACCCCAAGATAACATACACTAACATAGATCTAGGCCTAAAATATCATTTGAACACGTAAGGTCTCTGACTTTCCTTCCATGCATGGCCTTTTGGGCTCAAAAGGCCAAACTAACACCTTAAATCTTGTTTGGGGGGCTTTAATGGAATTAAGTTTGCACCTTTATGCCTTAACAACCTTAATGATTCCAGATCTGAAGGGGTCCTTGCTTGGGACATCCATATCCCAAGGGTTAATCTTCTTGGACCCCAAAACCCAATAAATGGAAATAAAGAGATTTAATAAACTAATAGACAAGATAGAGGCTTGATTACAAGAAAACGAAGGCAATGAAATATTGCTTCTGGATCTATTATCTTCTCTTTGAACCTTCTAGCTCCTTCTTCTTCCTCAAGCTTCAAGAACACACAAAGATCACTCAAAATGGTTCAAAAGCTCACACACAACTCTAAGGTTTCTTGGATTAGGGTTTGGGACTTGGAGGCTGGAAATGAGGCCATAAGCTGGGGATTAAGATGCTTAAATATGGTGCAAACCTCCGAAATTAGGGTTTCACTATGACAAACCTACGCATCGAGTTAAGGGCTCTCAACTCGTCGAGCAGATTGCTTAAAAACCAGCGTCCAATCTCGTTTCTACTCGATGAGTCCGGGGCTCCCAACTCGTCGAGTAACTATACAAAAATGAATAAATTATAAATAAATATGTACCAGGGATTAGACGTTACAAAGACTAGAGAGAGGGGAGAGAATAGTATAATTTTGGCTATCTCTTTAGAATAATGATTCGCCGAAAATGCAAGGTTTATAGGTCCTCATATAGTGCAACCTAAAAACCATGGATAACCTTAAACCCAATATAATAATATTATCTTGAATTGATAATTATTCATTTAGAGATTAAAATCTTAAAGATCGATAAGATTCAAACAGGTAAGCAATAACACAATAATAATCAAGCAGATGTCGAATAATTAAAAGTCACACCTCAGCTAAACTCGATGAAGAATTTTCACTGTAGAGGCGTGTTAGGGTTACAAGATGAATCAAGAGTTAACTAAAATAAGAGGCATGCATGTACCATATATACTCTAACCCTAGAATTAAATACGGTAGGATAGTCCTAACCCGTTTACAAAACACAATAAATACAAAGCCCAATGATGCAAAAATAATACTCAACAATCTCCCCCTTTGTGTTAATTGACGCTAGAGTCCATCAGCAAGTGATTCACTTCTGCACTTCCTAGATTTTTGGAATAAGGTAGAGCAGCATCTTGCAAAGCTAAATATACCACATAATCATATCTGAAAAGCACTTGACATCATCCTCGTCGTTGCCCTTGAACTTGGTAATCAAGTCCAATACAAATTCCATAGATGCAATATTGTACATATGTTTGTCTTCGAGATAGAAGTAAGACTTGTGAAAGTCAGCTTATGTTTGTTCTCTGGACCGGTACACTACGAACAATCATTCCTTATATATCTTCCTTGGCTTTAATTTCTCTAAGTCTTTCGAAGCTTCCTTGGGAACGATAGTCGGCTTCTTCTTTAGAACTGCAGTAATATCCAAATCCATCAATCCAACTTCTTGAATATAATACTTGAGCATTATTTGGAGATGGGACATAACAGGTTAGTACTTCTCTTTCTCTCTCAACAACATGTTATAAAGTACGATCCAATCGTTTGGATTCAAACAGGGCAAGACTGCGAGGGTGAATTCGTAGGCTTGACAAGCCAAACCTTTCGCTACTTTGAACTTTGCATTGGGGAAGCTTTCAGTCTCAATTGGCCCAGTGAGCTATTGTTGGATAAGGTGTCTAAGTCCATAACTATATTTGATATGTACTTGACCCGGTTTAGCATGGTCCATTTGGGTTGCACTTCACCGGAACAATTTATACTTTTAAGAAGAGGATATGTATGATTTATTAATATATTATAAGTTATAATATATTAATATGAAATCATAATATTTAATTGGTATTGATCAATAATTAATTTGGAATTAATTTTGTGGTCAAAAGAGACTAATTAAATATATACAGATTGATTGTGTAAATCATTCTTTCTTATAATGTGGGCTAATGATCCATGATTCCTTATATTGGGCTAAACCCATGTGGTGACCCATGGATGCTCCATGGAGGTTCAAACCCATGGATCATGAGGAATGTGGAAATTCATGAGTTAGATTGTGTAATCCTAATGTGACCACTATATAAGAAGCCCTTTGGTTCAAGAAAATGGCACCCTAGAGCATACACAAGAGTGAGGCCAATTTTTGAGCTAGAGAGAGTCCTCTTCCAAGTTCCAAAGTGTTAGTGGTGATTTGTGATTCCACTTGAGGCATTCACATTATTGGTTCTAAGCTATTAAAGCTCCAAGCAATAAGCCACAACAAAAAGGTGTGTTTCCTAACTTGTTTTATTTACTATGTATAAATTTTTTTGAATGCTAGTTAAGGCAATACATTGGAAACTTCATGTTTGCATGTATAATAATGAAAGCATAGATCCAATGTATTTAGGGTTGGATGAATACCTTAGGAGTGTTAGGATGCTCAAAACCCTTCACCTTCACAACAATTATTATGTGCTCACTCTAAGTTTCATAGTGGGGCTTCATGTGCTTCAAGTAGAAGGAGAATAATAGTTGATCAGCACCACTGTCTGTGAAAGGAGCATTCACAACCTTCACGAAAGCATGAAACCTGAAAGATTTCAGAGTAATGGAAAGATCGGGTTGTGAATCCTGAGAATTTTGATGATTAAAGGATGCAACAAGATCCAACCAATACTGGCTTGGCAACTCTACAACATCATGTAGGATTGAGCTTCCTTTTCTGCCCTTTCCTTTTCCTAAGCCTCCTTGATGATTCGTTGAGTTTTATTCAATTCAGCATCACGAGCCTTTCGCCTTTTAAGTTCAGCTTCATCAGGGTCATCGTCTTCATCATCATCAATTATGGGCTCTTCTTCAATTAACTTTTCTTTGGTCTTAGGTTCTTTCTTGACAATGGGCTTAGCTGGGACTTTCAAAGGTTCAACTTTTCCAGATCCACCTTCTCCCCCTTGTTTTTGATCAGACCCTTGAGGTGAAACACCATGCATATGGTGAAACATCACAAATACAGGACTTAGTTTGTCAGCCAAGTGCTTGCGAACAGTGATAGAGATCATTGAGTCTCTGGTCTTAATGATATCTAAGAGCAAGCCAGTGACATCAAAAATGCAGCTTCGCACTTTGACCTTCTCTGTTTTCCTGGAAAGAGCATCCATAACCTTAATTTCCATCGCCAAATCATCCTGAAGCTTTGTAATTAGCAAAGTGAGGGATGTTTGAAACAAGGCATGATCCTGCTATAAGCCAGTGCGAATATTCTCCAAGTTTGTCTTCTCAGTTTTGAACATAGCAACCATGTTATGAAGAGCTTCATTCGCGGATGCAGTGTTGTTGTAGGTGGTTCGGTAATTCTCCATGACGGTGGTTGTTTCAGAGATTAGTTTATCGACTTTTTCGGTGTTGTTGTTGTAGGTGGTTCGGTAATTCTCTTCTATTTACAAAGTTATTAAGGTTTCTGTTAATATAGTATCTTGTTTAGTCATTTTCATAGTGCTCTTGACAATACATAGTGATCTTGATATTACCCTTTAAGCTATTTTAGTTTACACATCTAATTCTTAATAGGTTTCAAAATCATATCATCATGCAGCACGACAATTCTCCAATTAACTCTATTAATCTTTCTAACAACATTGGATAGCCAACAAGGATCCCAATTCTCTTTCCTAATGAATATGAAGTTTGGGCACTTCACTTTGAAGATTACGTTCTTGGTTTGGTGGACAATGGCTATCTCATCTGGGAAGCGATCGCACTGGGGGCTTTTGTTCACACTAGAACCAGAAAAGTTATTAAAACTCAAAAGGAATATAACCAGTTGTTCCTTGATGTAAAGGATGTTCCTCAGGATGAGAAAGAAAAGCTAATCAGCAATGGTAAAGTAATGAGGATCACTAGATTCGCTTTGCCCGCTGATACCTTTCGTCTAGCTAGTTCATGTGATACTGCTAAAGCCAATTGGGATAGGCTCAAGGAACTCTAATCCACTGATGCAGATCTTGAGCACTCCACTCAAACACTCTTGCTTTCAGAGTTTGGTGCTTTCGTACAAAATCCTGAAGAAAGCTTAAGTTCAACTTTCAATCGCTACAATCATCTTCTGAGTAAGATGATGAAACATGGTATTGGACGAGAAGTAATCAAACAGAAAGTTACATTCATGAACGGGCTTAGTTCTGAGTGGATGGCAGTGATTTCTACTGTCAAAGCGCATGAGCAATTTAAAAACTATTCCTTAGCCAAGCTAGTTGGGATTTTGAAGGCACACGAAAGTGAGGTGACAAAAGAAGTGAAAGTTGTTTCTGGAATCGGATATCTGGCTCTTGTTACGAAAGGCAAGACAGTTGTAGAAGATGAGTCTGAGTCTGATCAATCTGAATGTGAACTTACGAACAAGAAGTTTGGATTAATGGTTTCAAATCCTAAGAGGTTTGTAAAGCATTATTGAGCATAATTCCGAAGGTTTTTGAAGTACAAAAGCGAATCCAGAATTGATGTTCACTCGTCTCAAATGACGCAAAGGGGGAGATTGTTGGGATAATTATGTTTTGTCTTTGGGCGTTTTGTTTAAGTCTATCTTGTAAACAGGTTGGGCCTGTCCTCCCGTATTTTATTCTAGGGTTTGAGTATTTAAGATGCATGTATGCATCGTATTTTAGTTAACTCTGATATTATCTTGTAACCCTAAGCACACCTCTAAAGTAGCAATTCTTTGTCGACTTCTTCTGAGACGTGACTTTTAATCATTCAACATGTTTTGAATCATCGTTGTGTTCTTGGCTTTAATATGTTTGAATCTAAACGATCTTTTCGAGGATTTTCATCCTAACAACAAGGATAGCCAGACAACGTCTTCATCAGATAACTCATTAAGTGATTTTATTGATGTCATGTTGCAATTCAACAACTTTCACCGAATCTGATGCCAAGACCAATGGAAATATGCGGTTTTTGAATTGTGAGATCAATAAATAGGCTACAAAATACTCCCGGAACCGCAAACCCTTGACAAGGCAGAAAACTCTCTTTTTAAAACAATGTCATTAGTCATGAAATAATAACTACCTCCATAAACAATAAGTAATGGCATACTATTCGGTGTCATTTAACACCCATAGACACATGAACCCACCAACCAAAACAAGACGTCCAAAAAATTTGGGTTTGTATGTTGTAGCGACAATTGCGTCATATATATTGTCAGGCTGCAAAAATTTTAAAATTCACATACTGCCCCAGACTAGTAATTTTTTAGTTCTAGACTTGCTCTATGAGTTCCAGACGAGTTGTACATATTACGGACTAGGCTTGTTCTTCGATTCCATAGTGTTCTTGTTCCTGAGACTCATTTCTACGATTTCCCTTGTACTAATCGTTTCTTATACATATATAACTCAAACAAAAAGCTTAAATATCACCAACATCTACTTCAACTAAATTAATATTTCAAAATATAAAACACAATACATTCCGGTTCAAATAATAATCTAAAAATAAATTAATAAGATTAAAATAACCATACATACCACAAAAAAAAAAAGAGTTTTTCGCTATCAGTCCACATGTGTTTTGAAAATTGTTTGTTTGAGTTTCTGTAGTCCTAAACATTCAAAATGTAACAATGGTCCAGAATGCGATTCCGGAATGATTCTCTGAGATGGTATATATAAGGGGAGCATATTGTTAGAATCATTACTAGTTCAACCATAATCAACTTAAAAGAATAATGATGTTCTATTTTCTAAAACCGATAGAAATGATTATTCACTACCTTATATGTTAGTATTTATTTTAATTTTTTTTTCGGATGTGAGATTACATATTTACGGATGGGATTAAGCTTCTGGTGACCCTTATTAAACAAGTGTCCGAAATGTGTTTCGGACTATATTGTTAGTTCTTAAGAAAATGGTTCTTTTATAAAACTATTAGAAAATATGTTTACTCAATTTCTCTTAGAATGTATCTAGCTTACTTCTGAGTGATTGTTCGTCACCGTTCAGGTTGTTATCATGAAGATGATGACCACCGGCCCATATCCAGACACACTTGTACCTGCTGCCATGGATTGACACTCACTAACTTGTACACATGTACCATCTCTTACTTCCATGTGTTCTTCTTTCCATGCCATTCCCTCTTACATGTCACTCCCTCCTTCACCTTCTTCCTTCATAAAAACCTACCTCTCGTTCTCCATTTGCCACACCTTCATCAATGGCATCCAAAGCTTCTTTGATTCTCTCATTCCTCCTACTCCTCTCCACCTGCCTCGCCCGCCACCAGCAACAACAGCAGCAGCACCCGCAAAACCAGTGCCAGATTGGAAGAATCGACGCTCTTGAGCCGTCCGATAGGATCCAAGCCGAAGCTGGAGTCACTGAGTTCTGGAACGCCGATGAGAAGCAGTTCCAGTGTGCCGGCGTTGAGTTTCTCCGACACCGGATTCAACCTGGTGGACTTCTCTTGCCATCCTACGTCAACGCCCCTCTCTTGTCCTTCATCGAAAAAGGTGTTTTATTTTTCCTTTCCAGACTTTGAATTGGTTTAAGAATAGGAATTCATGGGTTGTTGACTTGTTCATCCGATCTCTACAGGAAGGGGTGTTCATGGGGTTATATTGCCGGGATGTCCAGAAACCTATGAATCTTCTCAGGAACAACAGTTTTCCGGTCAGAGTGAACGCAGAGGCCAGAAGTTTCAAGGGTTACAAGATCGCCACCAGAAAGTACGGAACTTGAACCAGGGAGATGTTGTTGCCATTCCCGCCGGAACAGCTCACTGGATTTATAACGACGGCGAGACCGAACTTGTTGCTGTAGTCTTCTTCGACACTCAGAACAGCGCTAACCAGCTTGATCAAAACCACAGGGTAGATGAATAATATTACATTACATTAAACTATTATTAATTACCAAATTTAGAACTAACTAAAAGATTCGAGCTTATAATTAAATGTTTCAGAGATTCTTCCTCGCCGGGAACCCTCAAGGTCAAAGCGAACAACAACAAGGTCAGAGACAACCACGCAGACAACAAGGCCAGTCCCAGCAGGAGCAGCCCTACCGCAATGCTGGCAATATCTTCAACGGTTTCGATGTGGAGTTCTTAGCAGAAGCATTCAACGTCAACAGGGAGACTGCTGAGAAGCTTCAAGGACAAAGAGACCAAAGAGGTCACATCGTTAACGTCGAACAAGATCTTCAAATCATCAGGCCACCGCAGACCAGAGAACAGCAAGAACGTGAACAACAGGGAGGACGTCAAGGTGGACGGAGCAACGGTTTTGAAGAAACCATTTGCAGCTTGAAGCTAAGCGAGAACATCGATAACCCCACCCACGCTGACTTCGTAAACCCACAAGCCGGCAGGATTTCAAACCTCAACAGCTTCAAATTCCCCGTTCTCCGGCAACTCCAACTCAGCGCCGAGAGAGGCGAACTCCACCCGAACGCAATTAAGGCGCCATTTTGGACATTAAACGCCCACAATCTTGTGTACGTCACCGACGGAACCTTGAGGATACAGATCGTGAACAACGCCGGGGAGTCAGTTTTCGATGATGAGCTCAGGGAGGGACAGGTGGTGGTGATCCCACAAAACTTTGCAGCGATCAAGAGAGCCGGTGAACAAGGGTCAAGGTGGATTTCTTTCAAGACTAATGACAACGCTATGGTAGCTAATCTTGCTGGTCGTGTATCGGCGCTCAGGAGCATGCCGGTGGATGTGGTGGCGAACGCGTATCAGTTGTCAAGAAACGACGCTCAGAAGCTAAAGTTCAGTCAGCAGGAGTCGCTTTTGCTTAGCCCCAGCACTTATTCTAGGAGCCAGGGGAGGGCTTCGGCTTAAGTAAAAGTCTCTGCACTGAGTTTAGGGTTTGAAAAATTAATAAAGGATGTAACAAGAGTTGTATAATAATGCAAGAGTAATAAGACCTTAAAACCTTTTAAATTTTGCTTATCTTTGCATGCTCTTAATTTTAATGGCAAATTGCAAATTGCATCTCTTATCATATTTTCATAAAGCATTTTTTTTATTTAATTATTAATTATTAGTAGTATAAATCATAAACTACTAATTCAATAGTATATATGCTCAAAATAAATCTAAACACTTGATTTAGGATAATTATTAATTACATCTATTTTTATATTTTTATATTTTCTAAGACTATCTTTGACGTACTAGTTGAAAAACTAATTGTTAACTGAAAAGCTAATTGATAGCTGAAAAACTAGTTGTTAAATAAAAAGATAGTTGTTATTAGGCCCCTCAAATTCTTTCTCAGCCTAGCTGCTACTTTCTTCTCCTTCTGTCGATTCATTCTCATTCTTCTTCTTCTTTCAATCCCTTTTTCTTGAATCATGCTAGACGCATCAATTCTGTTGTTCCCACCATTGAAAAGCCATATGGTATCTCCAACATCAAGGCTTCCATCCCTATTGCCCCTGATCTTGAAAAACAAAATTATGATGCATGGAGAAATTTGTTTCAAACTCACTGTTTCCATTGTGCAAATGTGTAATTTCTACAAATGTGGTGAAGCCATTGCTTCAAATGGTTCTCAAGAAGGTAAGTTCTGCTCACGAGATGTAGAGTGATCTAGAGAACCTGTTTTGCACCAACAATGACACAAAGATCATTCAACTAGAAAATGAATTACACACTATTACTCAAGGTGATTATGATATCACCTCTTACTGCACTCGAATCAAATCCATTACAGACATGCCTGATAATATTTATTCTACTGTTCCTGAAAAGAAAATTGTTATTTATACTATCAACGGATTACATCTGAAGTTCGAGAATATTGCTACAATCATTTGTCATAGTGATCCCCTGCATTCGTTCCTTAAAGTATGCTCAATGCTCATGGATCAACAACAACGCCTCAAACAAATCGCTACACTATCAAATTCTAGTGCTACTTCTTCTTCTCCCACTGTTTTGATTTCCGAACAGCAACATTAAAACATTAATAATCCTTCCATTCGGAGAAATTTCAACCAGCGGGTGGTCGAACCGGTGGTCGGGGATGAGGCAGGGGTGGCGGAAGTCATGGTGGTCGTTGGTCTCATAATTCCAGTCAACATGTTGATACGCCACCGGGCTGGAACTTTGGGTGGTAGCCTGTTAATCCTGTTGCTACTGCAAGTCTTCTACCAAACCCCACTCAACAATAATGGAATCAGCCCCCGTTAAAGCCATGAACTCAATAAAAGCGTCGCCCATCTAGTCACCAAAGTGCGTTCACTCAACAATATGCACATATCTTCACCAAAGGGCTTCATTCGTCTCTATTTGTGGATTTTAGATCCATTTTGAATGTTCGTCAGCTACCTCCCGTTCAAACTGTGGGAAAGGGCTTCATTCGTCTCTATTTGTGGATTTTAGATCCATTTTGAATGTTCGTCAGCTACCTCCCGTTCAAACTGTGGGGGGCTGTTAATGTGTATTATGTTGTTTATATTATTATGTATTATTACGCCCATATTAGTTAGTGTATTCTAGCCTTATACTTGTATTATGTAATATATATTGTTAATTAATGAGAAGGGTTCGTTTCATGGGAAATATATCAATTATCAAGGAGATATAGATGGTGTTTAGGATTACATAAGGAATAGGATAATTTATCATTAAAAAAAAACGTTTCATATTCTCACCCTTAATTCAAAATGATTCATGTTCTACACGTCCAACTCTATATAATTTTTTTATTGGTAAAGGAGGATGTCACCTTTGAAAATTTTTATTAGCTCGAAAAAAAATTAATACAAATGTACGTTGAGACTCCCCACTAATGAAAAAAAAATCTTTAGAACATGCCTATAATCCAGACGAATTAAAATAAATATATAAAACAACAAAATAAAAATGTTATAACATGCTTTGAACCTTATTCCATAAACATAACAAAGAAAAACAAGAAGCAAGGTCATCGTAACAATGATAATTTTGTCAAATATATATTTTTCGATGCGTAACATAGCCAAATCATTTAATCTTTCTTGCGACATAAATGATCTCAACTAGCTTTCTAATAACAGTAATTTTGTAAAATTTCAATCGACTAATGCGCAGTAGCATATATTTTTAATAATATTCCATATGCAATGAAACATGCGGACAACAATTTTCAGTTTTAACAAAGTCTAGAATTTCAACAGCATACATAAAAACTTTTGGCAAAGTTAATTTCAATACTTGATGTTCAAAAAACAAATTATTTGAATCTACATCACAAGTTATCGTGAGAAAAGTGTTTTGTGAAATTAATATAATCTTTTTTTTTTAATTTCAGTGTCATTGAATGACTTCAACTTTTTTGAATCATATAAAAATCTAAAAAGTATTTTCAAAGATCGTTAATTTCTCAAATCTACTTTTTAATGAAACAATTATCCCATCAACACCAACCATCAAATATTTAATCCTAAACGATTCTTCGGTTGACTGTAATTTTTATGCATTATCAGGTTCATCAAATTTTCTTTTTCTAGTAACTTTGACTTCTTATTTGAAATGTAGGTTCAACATCCATACCAATTGCTATAACTTAAACATTATCTAAACTATGGCAAATCATTTGTTTCTATATTTCTCAAAGAACGACATTATACTTTATAATTCATTAACGGTGGCATCTCGTTAATTAGATCCTCGAAATGCCAAGTTGTCTTTTGATAAATATTTCACGGCAAACATTATTCTTTTTAAAACTTTTCGCCAACGCTTTTTTTCTTTTATATATTATTGTTGTAAGTCTTTATCACTCGTTTTATTCTTATTCAATCTTATTATTGGCTCATTCCAAGATCACACAAATAAAATATGTTTGAGCAATATTTTCATGTTTATTAAGTTTTCAAAAAGGTGTTTCTAATTATTAAATCTATTATTTACCAAAGAAATTTGATTATTATTATTAATAGATTTAAACAATTTATAAGAAAAACAAAATATTTTATCTACTATCTACTTGTTAAGAATAAATTAAACATTTTCGATCACTTGTTTCACCATTACCTATTTTTCTAGTATAAACACCATAAGAAAAATATCTGGATAAATTATCTTTAGGAGACATAAGATTTAATTTTATAATTGCTCCTTTTTCAACTAGAAACTCCCTTAATTTATTGTAAATATTATCTCAATTACTTGGATCATAAATATTTAAAGGAGGAACAAATTGATGGTTGTTTTCATTCAATATCATTTTGATTACTAATTTTATTCTCATTAGCGTTATTTTCATCCTCAATAGTGACATTATTTTCGTTACCAATTTCATTCTCATTAGTGTTATTTTCATCTTCATTAATGCATGGGCGGCTCAATCATTTTGAGGGCTTTAAGCGAACCAAAATTTTGGTCATTTTAGCGTTTGTTGTACTCCTCAATTGTATTCACATATAAGTTCACCATTTATGTTTTTTATGGACAATATTAATATGGTATAAAGGACTTTTACTATTGTGATAATCTAAATCAACAAGCATTTGAAAAATTATAAGATTATAATATCTAATATAACAAAAGTACTTAACAAACATGTTAATAAAAACTGTCATTCAATGTTAATAATTTATGGTATTTAGGACTAGAATATAACAAACTTGCTATATTCCACTGTTGCAGAAATCGATATTGGCGGCCGATTACTCAGCCATTAATCGTTTAACGGCTTTGAACCAATTATGATTAGGGTGTTTGGCGGAAATTGGTCAAACTCGGGCTTGGTGGTCTTCGGCGGTCATATGCGGGAAATATTCAAAAAATTTATAATTTTAAATTTTCAAATATTACATCAAAATTTTAAGTTTTCAAATTTCTTACTTTTCAAATATTAAAATATTATACTTAAATTTTCAAAATTTCAAAATTATAAAATTTTAAGTTTTCAAATACTTACTTTTTTTAGGAAATATTTATTTTTTTAAATAATTTTATTAATAACGTCGGGATCCCGATTAATCTCCGTCTAGTCCGATTAATCGTTTATCGTCAGTCGACCGCTAAGCGATTTTTACAACTTGGTATATTCTAAACGAATAAAGTATGCTCAAGGGTTTCTGGTTATTCTATGTGAACAACTTGAAATCCTTAATTGATTCTTAAACTATTTCTCAAATCGTACATTTTAAAGTTCCTATGCATGAAATTGTCATATAGTTTCAGCGTTCCATCACTATCACTATGGACGCCATAAAATAACAGAAAAACAATGCAAAGACTCGTATGGAGTCATAAGATCCATAAATAAAATGTTATAAGATGTGAATTTGGTAATATCCATTTCAACAAATGATAATACATGTGGAAGTCTTCTAACAGAGAATCGAGAAAGAATATTGGAATAGATTAAGGAAAGGAAAACAATATAATAGTACCATAATAGAAAACTGAAACACATACCAATGAGGATTTGAATCGAGAATCAAGATAAAAGTCAGAATAATAGAAGATGAAAGTGTATTGCGTCAGACTCATTCACTCGTAGATCAGAAACGGATGACATGAATATGTCATAGAAATTAGAATCGGTAGAAGAATGTGGTGTCGTTTCAATATCATGAGTGTAGCGGTCGTTGATTTATTCTTTTGCTTGATTTATTTTGTGGTTACCGGATTCAATTTTTAATGGACTTTGGGGCCCCTTAGAAATGGGGGTCCTAAGTCTTAGCATAAAAAACCTCTACATAGAGTCGACCCTACATTAGTGACATAATTTTC
Organism: Lactuca saligna; assembly: GCF_052625555.1. Taxonomy (NCBI): domain Eukaryota; kingdom Viridiplantae; phylum Streptophyta; class Magnoliopsida; order Asterales; family Asteraceae; genus Lactuca; species Lactuca saligna. Next base: position 309,064,768 of record NC_136421.1, read on the forward strand.
GTTATCATTTTCATTCTCATTAGTGTTATTTTCATTTTCATTAGTGACATTATGTGTTAATCTCATTATCATTGTGACTCTTTTCATTATCATTTGTGATATTTCATGTTCAATTTGAGTATTGGAATTATCTTTTTTTTTTTTTTTTTTTTTGTAAATTTATCCATTGATCCCCTTTAAGAGTGGTCATATTGTATTTTTTTTTTCTTTTTTCTTTTTCGATTTACAGATAGATGTTTTCTAGAAAACATATTATTATCTTATATTACCTTTGTCTTATATTTATTGACCACTTTTGATTTTTGAAGTCTTTATTCTTCAACTTTGACCTTAAATATATATATATATATATATATATATATATATATATATATATATATATATATATATATATATATATATATATATATATATATATATAATACTTGATGCAAAAATATATGAATGGATTGTATTTTAAATGTCTTTATTTTTTTAAGTTTCATCAAGTAATATATAACACAACTAAAAATATTTAAGGTCAAAGTTGAAAAATAAAGACATCAAAAGTTAAAAGTTGACAATAATTATGGGACGAATGGAGTAGTTATTATTGTAACATCCGAAAATTCGAGGCCAAAAATTTCATTTTTAATCAAGAGATTCATAACATAGTTTACTAAACATGGCCAATGTCATATCAATTTATAAAAACCATAACAACATGTATGAAAACCATATCATCATAAATAATGAAAATCAGAGTACAATCCCAGAAAACTCCATTTGGAAACCATATGTGTGTGATGCGCTACTACACCGCCGACTCTTTCCCTTTAGATGAAGAGGTACCTGAAACCCAAAATGAAACTGTAAGTACAAAGCTTAGTGAGTTCCCGCATCATACCACATACCATACAATCATATAGCATGCATACTACCGGACAATTCTGGGGGTGCCCGACCTACCCATGTCAAGCCATTCTGGGGTGCTGACCTACCCATGTCAAGCCATTCTGGGGTGCTAACCTACCCATGTCAGGCCGTTCTGGGGTGTCGACTACCCTCCGGTCTATCTCAACTGGCAACAGGGACTATTTCACCCCTACCTCTATCATACAAAACAAATATAGTTATACGATTAGGCATATCTAGGGTACTGACCTACCCTTTAGTCATAACAACCGAGTCAGGGAAAACTAATCCATACAACTACCACTAACTTATATAGCACATCACATAAGCATGTCTCATAAGCATATCACATAAGCATACCAAGACAATTATCACAAAGACAATTATCTATCAATTACTCTTGTTGGTAAGCCGATATTGTGGCCTTAGACCCACCCCTGCTGGAAGGTAACTCACCTCGATGTAGTGTAAGGTCTGTACTATCCTCATTGTGAAAGTCGGCTCTCCTCGACTCCTCAATCCCTACACGAAAACCCTGCAAAGTTATCAATTTGTACTCACAACCCCTACAAGGGTCAACTTGTATCCAAGTTAAAGTCAAAGTCAAATTCAAACCTTGGCCAAGTCAACTCTTTGGTTGACCAGACTCGCCGAGTTAGTCCGCCAACTCGCCGAGTTCCTTCGTCCACATAATACTACAAACCCATCCCCACTCGTCGAGTCTAGCAAGAGTTTGACAGGTTCACCTTCAACAACACTATATCCAATCTTCAACCGACTCGACGAGTTCTTCCTTGAACTTGTCGAGTTCATCTTCAGCATATGAATGCGTCCAGTCTATGACTCACCGATTTGTATGAACAACTTGTCGAGTTCCATGATTCCCAGGTCCCTTATGAGCCTAAACAACTGAGGGACCTTCCACACTCTCATCTGCTCCATTGACAGAAAGGATTTAGTGGTCATTACACCCCGAATCAACGAGTTCAAGAACAACTCGCCGAGTCCATCCTTGATCATTACTATACAGTCGATTTAATTGGGTCTTAACACATCAAAATCATAGATGTGGCCACCTAATGTCCATTTTACACGTAAAGTTCCAAGCTTGGTGCACATGCAAGGGATCGTTAGCTCAAAAAGCCATAAAATATGTTCTACAAAGAGCATGGGGCTCCCATGGCCATAGAGTTGGCACCTTTATGCCATGCGACCCTTCCAATGACCCAGATCTAAAGTCAAAACTCCATAGAACTCTTCACAAATCCGAAAATGGCTTAGAAAGTCCTAAAGATACTCAAAATCCAAGCCCTAAGGATGAATAAACACATGGAAGACCAAGACAGGGGCATTTTACCTTGAATGAGCTAGAAATGGAACAAAATCTCTGGATCCCCAAGCCCAACTCGAACTCTCAAGCTTCCTTCCTCTTTTCAAGCTTCACAATCCACCAAAATGCACCAAAATGCACCAAAATGGCCTTAGGACACTCACACAAGGCTAGGTTTCGAGATAATGCTTTCTGGGAGTAATAAGGATTGTGGAGGCTGAGATAAGTTGTTTAAATAGGGCACAAACCCTCAAAATTAGGGTTTCACCCAAACAACACCTACTCGCCAAGTCAGTCTCCCAACTCGTCAAATAGGTCACTTAAAATCCCCGCGAATCATGACTCAACTCGACGAGTTGGGCCACCAACTCGTCAAGTCCCAGAGAAAAACATAAGAAATACTTGAAAGGAAGCATATCAGGGATCGAGTGTTACAAATCTTCCCCACTCATTTTCGACTTTATCCTCGAAGTCTGCTACTGGGTCCTGAAAAAGCTCAGGGTAATGCTCCCTCATATCGTCCTCTGGCTCCCAAGTCCATTCTGAGCCCTTGCGGTGCTGACATTGCACCTTTACCTGCTCCACTCTCTTGTGCCTCAAATCCCTTGACTTCCTATCAAGGATTGCTACTGGTTGCTCGATGTAATTCAGGCTGTCATTAACCTGAATATCCTCTAAAAGCACAACTGCCGATTCATCTACCGGGCACTTCTGCAACTAGAGACGTGAAAGGTGCTATGAATCTAACTAAGTTCGGCTGGCAGATCCTACCTATATACCATGTTGCCCACTCGGGCTATACCCATGAAGGGTCCAATATACCTGGGGCCCAACTTGCCCCACCTCCTAAATCGTATGATGCCTTTCCAATGCAACAACTTCAGGAACACCATATCCTCGACCCGAAACTCCAGATCTGATCGACGCTTGTCGGCATCACTTTTATGCTGACTGTGAGCAGCCTGAAGCCTGCTCCGTACATGTTGGATCCTCACGTAGTCTTGACTACCACTTTGGTACTCCCCATAACCCTCTAACCAACCTCACCCCAGCATTTGGGGTCCTGCATGTGACGTCATAAATTCCGAAACCAAAAATTTTTCATTTTTACAATCATCAAAACATTGAGTAATAAGTTTAGCTTCCAATGTAACAATTTAGTCACGACCGATTACATAACAAACGATCACAAAATGGTTTCCCCGAGTGTGTGTACGATCACGCCGACGCCTTCCCACGGTCCTCGCTAGTACCTGAAACACATAACACAACCAATGTAAGCATAAATGCTTAGTGAGTTCCCCAAAATACAACCTACGCACGTACGCCTTTCCAAGCTTTGACCTTCCGGTCCATGTGTCTCAGGGGACTTCCGTCCCGACTGGGTAAACCTTCCGGTCCTACCCACGTCAACCTTACGATCCATATGACCACGCCTTCTGGCCCAAATCAAGCATATCATACATGGCACATATAACGAATAACTTATCACACATAAGACATATATCTCATATCATATTCGACCTTCCGGTCACACAGTCAAACCCTTCCGGGTATAGTATAGTGAGAAGACTCACCTCGTATGCCTCGCTAATCGTGAACCCTGGAATCACTCGTGCTCGAATCCTCGAGCTGTAATCCTCCTATGATATCATGAATCTATAATTATTACTTGTACCACTAAGGTTGACCATCCATATCAAGTCAACACAGGTTGACTTGGTCAACAGTCTTTGGTCAATTGGACCGGACTCGGCGAGTGCACTATAGTGACCCGGCGAGTCTACGCGTTTTAACCAACTCGCAAGGATTTTCCCTTTGACTCGTCGAGTACTCCCCCGACTCGACGAGTTCCACCTGGGCCTGAATCACGGGGCCACCGCGATTCAACTCGCCGAGTCGCAAGGACGACTTGGCGAGTCCCAACTTGACTCGGTCCACCTGTCAACACCTTTCTAACTCTCTACGACTCACTGAGTCACCCACAACTCGGCAGGACTACACACTGGGTGGTCTCAAGGACAATCTTCAAGCGACTCGTCGAGTCTGTTCTTCAGACTCGGCGAGTCCATGCCATGCATCAGCTAAAACTGGCTTTGGGGTCAGATCCGTTCCATACACACATAGATCTGGCCTTCCCAAGCTTATTTATCACGTAAAGTCTCAGTCTTGGTCGCCATGCAACGTATACAAGGCTCATTTTGGAGAAATAACCTCTAATATGGCAACCCTAGCTTCTAACTCAAAAGAATGGACATAAAGCTTGTCATATGGGGCCTCCTGGACCTGCTAAGGTCCAGATCTAGGTTCCATATCTCCATGGGACCTTTCATACTTCCAATTTAAGCCAAATAAGGCAAGAAGAAACCCTAGATTTGACACATCAACCCAAAATACGAAGTTTAGCTCTGAAAGTTACCTCAAGAAGGTTCCCTTGATGAAATAGAAGCAGATCCAAGCTCCCTAACTCTTCAAGCTTGATCTTCTCCCTCCTTTCTTGCAATAATACACAAAATGATGAACAAATGGCCTATTATCACACTCATAAGGGCTCACAGTCGTATGGGTGCACTTAGGGTTCAAGGTGGCCGCAAATGAAGGCCATAAGGTCCTTTAAATAGGGCTTAGGACCGGGAAATTAGGGTTTCATTAAACAGCGTGGACTCGCCGAGTCCATCCCTTGGACTCGCCGAGTCCGGACGCGAACCTCCGCCCAAAACCGCGACCCGACTCGGCGATTTCGACCTCCAACTCTCCGAGTCCCCTCACAGAATATCAAAATTATGAAAGTAAAGATACCTGGGAATCCGGGCTGTTACACTGCACTTCCTCCCAACAATATCTCGAAAGCAGGACGGTCAATACTCGTATGATAGCTATTATTGCAGGAGAACTATGCTAGAGGAAGGTAAGTATCCCAACTACCTCTGAAGTCTAAAATACACGCTCGCAGCATATCCTCCAGAGTCTGGATGGTCCGCTCGCTCTGAACATCCGTCTGCCAGTGAAAGGTGGTGCTAAAATGCAGACGAGTACCCAGCTCGTCATGAAACTTCTTCCAAAACCTGGAAGTGAATCGTACATCCCTTTTGGAAATCACTGAAACTGGCACCCCGTGCCGCGCGACTACCTCACTGATATAAATGTTGGCCAACTTTTCGGCCGAAATGCTCTCCTGAACCGGAATAAAATGGGCGCTCTTGGTCAATCGATCAATGATGACCCAAATCGAATCCACTCCCCGCACGGTCTCGGGAAGCTTTGTGATGAAATCCATAGTAATATCCTCCCATTTCCACAATGGGATATCCAACAGTTGGACCTTGGCGTGAGGTCTCTGGTGCTCAGCCTTGACCTTCCTGCAGGTCAGTCACCTCTCCACAAACCAAGCTACATCCCTCTTCATACAGGGCCACCAATAATTAAGATAAAGATCCTTGTATATCTTCATCGCCTCGGGATGGATAGAAAACCTAGATCTGTGCACCTCCTCTAACAATATCTAGCGTACACCTCCATGATATGGAACCCACACCCTATGGTGAAGAGTCAACAATCCCCGACTATCATAATCGAATGAGGAAAGCTGACCCACAGTTGGCTCGCTCTTCAGATGTTCCTCCTTCCTGGCCTCCTATTGGGCCTCCTGAATCTGCTCCAATAGTGGAGTCACAACTATCATCCTCATACAGACATCTCCGATCGACGCTTCCTTGTGGCTAAGCGCGTTGGCCTCGACATTGGCCTTCTTGGGGTGGTAGAGAATCTCACAATCATAATCCTTTACCACATCAAGCCACCAACGTTGCCTCATATTCAGATTTGGCTGGTCCATGAGATACCTCAGGTTCTTATGGTCCGTGTAAATAGTACAACAAACCCTATAGAGGTAATGACATCAAATCTTGAGGGCGGACACAATAGCCCTAGCTCCAACTCATGTGTCGGATAATTCGCCTCGTGAGACTTCAACTGCCTCGAGGCGTAAGCGATAACATGCCCTCTCTGCATCAATACCACGCCCAAACCAGAGATGGACGCATTGCAATATACTGCAAAATCCTCCATGCCCTCTGGCAGGGCTAAGATTGGTGCCTCGTACAATCTCTGTCTCAAAGTCTCAAACGCAGGCTGCTGTTCAAGCCCCCAACGAAAAAACCATGGCTTTCCTCGCAACCTGATCAGGGGCACAACTATCTTGGAGAAATCCTGAATGAATCTCCGATAGTAGCCTGCCAGTCCCAGGAAGCTCCGAATCTCGGATAAAGACCTCGAAACCTCCCATCTTATCACGACCTCCTCCTTGGTCGGGTCAACTGAAATCCCATTCTAGTTGACAAGGTGCCTAAGAAATTGCACCTCGTGCAACCATAACTCACACTTGGAGAACTTAGCATACAAGCTCTCCCTCCCTAAAGTATCTAGAACCTCCCGCAAGTGCTCCTCATGTTGCTCTCGTGTCTTCGAACAAACCAATGAAAACTATCACATACCGAAAAACTATCACAGACCGAAAAACATCAGCATGCACACGCAGTTCATGAGATCCATGAACACGGCAGGAGTGTTGGTGAGCCCAACAGTGAAGAATACTGGGTCCCGTTTAAGTGGGATACGAGTTCTGATTTCTACGAGAAGTCATCAGAGTCAGAGGAAGATGACGTCGATGAAGATGAGGAAGGAGTCTCAGATACAAACATGGAAGATGGGGGAAACGGAGAGAGAAGAAGGTGAAATCTGGATAGAGAACAACAGTGAAGAGGGCACAAAAGTGGAAGAAACAGTCATATTGGAGGATAACGGCACAAGACGTGCGAAAGACACGATGCCGGTGGAAGTCACATCATCAGTGGAACCTGCAACGCCGGGGACGGCACCAACTGATGGGGGTGGCATACTAGAAGCTCAACAGTCGCCTGAAAATTGTGCCAACATGGATACAGTCCCTAGAAAGGAAGTGGAAGTGTCACATGCGAACCCTGAGAAAATAACGGAAAAATGTAACGACAATCAATCTAGACACGGTAATGAAGTTGGAATGGGGTCCACAGTACAACTATACTCACTTGGAATAGGAGACAATACTTCAGGTGGGTCAGTAAAAAAACTTTGGGTCGCTTAATGGACACCCTATGGACTGCTTTGGGTCATTCCCCTCTCCGGGCCTTGTTGGTGTTAGTAATTTGCAAGATTCATCAGCAAGTTTGTCTCATCGGAAAAGGAAAAGAAACATCCACATGGAAGTTGAACCCCATCATAAGCTGGTAGAGTCGATGGTACCTCTTGAAGGTAAAAAGGAAGACGATTCCAACATAACATCTATGGAGGAAGCTAAAACTGTGGCAATCGGTAAAGACCTAGGGTTCCAAATTGATATAGGGGATCCGGTTCTACAAGAAGTTATGGGTAAAAATGGAGAGATGAATATCCCCAAATGAATTGTCTCAGTGTTAATATTCGGCGACGATTACAAAACCGAATGGGTAAGAAGACTCAAAGTTCAGAATGACATATCATTCTTGGGTATACAAGAAACCCAATTGACTGATGTCAATAATATTAACGTAAAGGGCTGTTGGTGTTGGATTAATGTCTAAGTCCATAACTATAATTGGTAAGACTTGACTCGACCCGGCATGGTCCATTTGGGTTGCATGGCATCATGCACTTGGATAGACTATAATGAGAGAAATAAGACACTTATGGTTATTAATATATTATAAGTTCTAGTATATTAATAATAAGAATAATGAGATTATTTAATTAGTATTGATCAAGAATTAATCTAGGATTAATTAAGTGATCAAAAGAAGACTAATTAAATATATGGGTGGATTGTGTAAATCATCCATACTTGTATAGTGGGCTAATGCTCCATGGATAATCAAGTTGGGCTAAAACCCATAGGATGGTCCATGGATGCTCCATGGTGTATTTGAACCCATGGATCCAAGGAAATGGAAAGTCATGACAATTAGGGTTTACCCTAATTGTAACACTATATAAAGATCTTATTCTTGACAAAATCGGCCACTAGTATCATTCTAAAGAGGGCTAGCCGATTTCATGAAGTGTAGAATTCTCTCTAAGTTGTTCCAAGTGTTTATGGTGTTGTGTGAACCATTTGAGGTGTCACACTTGGGGCACTAGGCACTCAAGCTTCATGAAGACAAGCACCAACAAAAGGTATGTTATTCTAACTTGTGTTATTCAAAGTTTTGTATGCTAGAATAGTACAATACCTTGGAAAGTTGATATTTGCATGTATAATAGAGAAAACATAGATCCAAGGTATTTAGGGTTGAATGTACACTTAGGAGTGTTAGAATGCTCAAAACCCAACAGTGGTATCAGAGCCAAGGCTTGTTTTCTTGTTATACTTGCAATAGAAGCTGAAAAATCGAGTTTTGTTGTTGTCTGCCCAGCAGACTCGCCGAGTCCATGAAGGGACTCGACGAGTCCAAGGCAAAAAGCATCCAACTCGCCGAGTTGGTTAGTGCACTCGACGAGTTGGACCCCCAGACAACATAAATTCGACCTTTTTGGCTGGAATTGGACTAGAAACATTACCCTAAGATGTTTTTGAACTTATAAACTTGTTTTTGATGTGGTAATGTTCATGCTAATCCAATTTCAAATCTAATTGTCAATAGATTCATGTTTTGTATTAGTTTAAAGTTTAGACTAATTACATGAAAAAGTTTGATTTGAATTATCTTGTTCTTATGAGTTGCTTAGATTAATAGAAAAGTTGAGTGAAAAAGTTGTTTTCAATCCAAATTAATCTAAGAGTTGATTCTAAAATGTGTTTTTGTAACTTGTCCTCAAGTTATATGAAAAGTCACATTTAAGTTTCATAAAGCTCATAAAAGTTGGCAAAGGTTACAAAATGAAGAGTCTAGTTCTAATTAATTGGAGTTATGACTCCATAATTTGTCCTCAAGTTATGGAGGACCAAGAGTCTCTTCATTAAATAATAAATAAATAAAAAAGTGTAACCTTAATTAATTCCATATGTTATAAAATAAAGAAAAGTTAATTCTTTTATTAGTTTAAAGTCTTCCATAACTTGTCCTCAAGTTATGGAACTTGAAGAGTTTTTGGATTAAAACTACTTTAAACACATAAGTTATGGAATTAATTAGTTTTGAATAGTTTCAAAACTTGCCCTCAAGTTTTGGAATTTGTAAAGTTTTCTCATATGAATACTTTAATTCCAAGTTAGCCCTTAGAATTTTAAAAGTTAAAATTCAACCCTTATACTTTATAATATTATAAGTTAATAATATATATATATATATATATATATATATATATATATATATATATATATATGTATAAAAGTAAAGTCAGTCTTACCGCTAGTACGCCTCATTCACGAAGCCAGTCTATAAGGTGGGTATAAGGTTGTTGCCTATAAAATGGCAACTTAATGGGTGTCCACTCTCACCCACCGCTTGCTTGACTGGTGGAGGGTCGTTAGCCGAACGGGTTTGACAGGACTATAATTCTCCCTTCATTAAAAGTATTAATGATAAATACTAAGTAACTAAACTCTTAATAATACCCAATCTTAGTTACTTAGGAAAATGTGAATAAGGTGTTAATCCATGAAATTACACTTTGCACTTTGTTTAAGTTGGTTAGTGGAGTGTGTGTTGTTAACCGGCACACTAACTTGTATTTAACAAGGTAGGCAAAGGGTAACTTAATGTTTATCATAGTATCGATGGAGCGTGTGTGGTTAACCGGCACATCGATTGAGGGGTAAACACTTAAGGGTACCAAGTAATTTGCATGGTTACTTCACACCTTCTTTTGTGATCCTCGGCATCCCAGTCACAAAACCTGAAGGGCACACTCAAGATTGAAACATGCCATTGAACAGTTCAATGAATCTCAAAGATCTAGGAGTTTCAAAACCAATGAAAACCTAATAATACATTTCGTTTATCTTGGTGGAAATTGGCGAATCGTCATTCACCTACCTTCAAATTGTTTTATAGCTTGGATTACGTCATACCTCTTCTAAGTTATAAAATAGTTTGTTGGGTCCTAGCCTTAATATTTCATATTGGGTGTCATATTAAGGACTTTAAGATCAACTATCTTGAATATCTACCAAAACATGTCTGGTTTAGACATTTATGATCTTTCCAAATCTCTTGAAACAAACTTTCCTAAATGAAGATGATGTTCCAATGGAAATCATACTTCTTTCACCTCCTCCAATTATTCTCCCTACCCCACAAGTTCTTGAAAATTTTAAGGTCACTTGAGCCCTATTGGCAAGTAAAGGTCTTGGTGTGGTCACATCTTGGAGATGTAGTCACATATTGACAAGCTGGGAGAGTTGGGTGTCAAAGTCTTGAGAAAGTTGGTGGTTCAATCACTTTCTAAGTCACATAGTGAGTTCTTTTGGAAAACCTATGAAACATACTATGACAAGACCCTTAATGATCTTATCTATTTGTTAAGATCAACTTCCTCAAAACTTGATGGGCATTGACAATAGTGGCATAGGAAATACATAAAAGCATTCTTTTCCCAATGGAAAGGGATTGACCATAGTCAACTAGGTTGAACAAATGGTAAAGAGAAAAGCTAAGTCTGTGATAGTCCCGTGTACCATTATCAAAGGGTCCATATGTTTATATTGCTAAAGGAAGGGTCATTAGTTGCGAAGCTGCTAAATTTACCTAAGGATGTTAAAGTCAATACGTTTGACTCTACTTCAGGTAAAGTCCACTATCTAACTCTGCTAAGTTTCTATTCTGAGATTCTTATTACATGATGTGACTGGGTCACATGTTGATGTTTTAAGAATCAAAGAAAAGTGAAGGAACTTAAAGAAAGAATATGCTGAATCTAATCGCATAGATGGATTTCTATCGCATAGTTTGAAGATCGGATTCTTGAGCTACTTCTTAGGAGTTATGAGGTATTGCTTAGGAATAGATAACAACAAGTTTTCATATGGATTGTAAGGATAAGTTTTTCCGCATAGTTTTAAAATAAAAGAAAATTTTTTGATTTTATTTATTTTAAAATATCCTTACAATGGCATTTGAGGAAAAAATTGCTGCTTATATGATTCCATTAATAGCAAGAGTGGAAATATGAAATTGATTCCTTCATTTGTGGTAATGTCTAAATTTACCAAATAAGGAAAGATTCTCATCATCCAAAGTCTCAATTGGACCGGGACGTGGAATCATGCAAGTTGTATAGCATGATGAATGAGAACTTTCAAGTATTGGAAAAATTAAGACTAATTACTTGTTCAAATGGATGTGTGAGTCAAGTAATGGACTAAGGGATCGAGTACATAGTCATGTGCACGGATTAAGTCCACCACAAAAGATATAAGGCTATTCGTCATAGTTTACTAAAGCTCAGTAAATATGATTATACTTACAAGCTTAAGTGTAACTCTGAGACATTGGAAAAGGTTTCAATGCATGGCAGAGCGGATAAGAAGAATCAAATTAGGTAGAAGGATAAAAGTTTCTCAAATCTAAAAAGATGGGAGAGTACTTTAGTATCAGTTTTGTGATCATCTTAATGATTAAGAAACCATATCAAAATTAGTTCTCTAAGGAAGTCTTAGTGCATTCTTATGACTAAGAAGAAGGGATCTTGAATTGTTGAAATGGTTAAATCAAGAAGATGAGTCATACTTCATTCCAATACAAGTCTTAGAGTCATACTCCAAGATTGTAATTTGAGTGACATGTCTTTAAGAAGGTTTAAAACACGTGTCAAATGTAAGAGTAAAAGTGTCCTACTCTTGTTCATTTGAAGTTGGTAAGTTGTGATGTTTTGGATAAAACAAAAACCAACTTAGGCCAACTATGTGAAGCGTTTGTCTTGATAAAGAATCCGCACTATCCCTTGAATATTTGACAAGAGAGTCTTATATGTCAAGAGGACAGTGGGAGTCTTAAAGGTCTTGAAAGTCTCAAGAACTAATCAAGAATAATACCTGAGTTCTTCACTAGCACACGACTTAAGGTTTATAGCCTATCGTGTTGACATATTCTGTGCCCATTCCAATCAAAGTTGGCTTTGTATATGAGTTCTTAGAGTTCTCAATTGGTTGCACAACAACTTGGAAGCAATGGTAGGCCCTTGAGCTGCCAGGTGGCAAGAAATTAAGATTGAGTTCAGTCCATATGAGTTTGGATTTGTCATTATCCTTGTCTTGTGACTATGGTTTTGACAATTCACATGGATAAGAACACATACACCATTAAATCTAAGTGTCATAAGGTTTCTCTCCGATTCATGAAAATGATGGTGAGGAAACACTTTCACTTAGTAGATTTTAGTTAGATAGCAATTGTGATATTTGCATTCTCAAAGTCGTTAGTGGAGCGTGTGTGGTTTACCGGCACACTAACCTGGACTTGTGAAAAGTGGCAAAAAGGTCTAACCATTATGATTACGGCATCCCTCTTCATAATTGTTTAGACACACAAGTGTGCTATCTAAGGGAAGGTGTATGATTTTGATAAAGTTCTATCAAAACAATCCAGTATCAGAAATCTGAACTTTGGTAAGAATTTCAGTAAAGTATTGATTTCTAGAAGTCCAGCTGATTTCTGAGTACATGTCAAAGCTAGTGGGAGCATAAGTGTTATGCTAATAATCATCATGTTAGTGGGAGCATGATAATTATGATAAAGATTGCAAGTTAGCAATGTTAATTATAGGAAACAAAAGGTTTCAATTGGGAAAAAGTTGTTTTGCTATAATTAAGGGAGAGGAAATTATACTTCATCTCAAATCTATAAGCTTAGATCGTGAGGTTTTAATCATTTAGTCAAGGATATATATGAATTTCATGTTGGAATGGCTCAACATAAGGAAATTTTGTATATGAGTCCATTATTTGCGTTCTAAAATTCGATTATGATTACGGCATCCCTTTTCATAATCGGAATTATGAGAACTTGGCAAATTGAAATGGAAATGTTATAGCAAAAGACTGGTTTAGTCTTTATGTGAGACATCATGAATCGTTTCCCATATGCTTCGGATATAGGATCGATTACATGTGCTATATTCATCCTTTCTAAAATTTTCCAAATGCCTGGGGCATTAATAAGGGAAAAGGTTTAGAAATGGATATGACTAAAAGGATTAAACAATTGTCGAGGACAATCTAAGGTTTACCAAAGATTGGTTGCTCAAGGACAGTTGGAAGTATAGTGATAATTCTGGAAGGACCATATTGACATAATCTGTAAGGAGGCAACTCTTGTTCAGAAGTGATAGTCAAAATGAATCTGGAAATGTTTCAAAGTTAGAATTTTCAATCTGTTTAAGATTAGGAAACTTAATGCAAGAAGGATGTTTCTAAGGAGCTGATCTCCTTTGGAATACTCTGTAATGATTGTTGCCAAGTCTTTGTGAATTTGTGCATAATCGTTACAAGAGGATCAATGCATATAAGTTTAGAATCTAACAGATTTCACTAAATGACATGAATTTGGAATTCTTGCATTTGCAGTAAGGATTTGGGAGTGTGAAAAGAGAATCATTGAAGTTATGTTCAATTGATCTAGTTCACAAAGTAAAGATCGTAGACAAAAATAGTATGCATACTTGGTGTATGGCATGACTAGTGTTTAGAAAACATAGTGTACATGCTTGGAGCATGGGACAACTATTGTTTTTAAATTCAAGAATAAAGTTGATAGCTGAAACAGTATACAATGAATAATGTGTAATCATATGGTGATAAATAAAATGTGTTTTATTTATGTTCATAGGTTTTGATACCATATTGGATTCAATTATTATTGTGTTTCACTTTGCATGTTTTGACTTCCCGAATAAACTAGGTCATTCTTCCAGAATGACTAAGTTATTCAAACCATCCACAATCGGTCATATGTTGGAAGTAGATATGAATTAAGACTGTCATGGGTTGGCTTGTAGAGGTCTAAGGTGTTGGACAAAGGGCTACAACACTCATGAGTGCTCATATGTTCTGAGTATTGGATTCAACCCGCGTTCATTGGAATCACTTCATGGATTTTATCATGAGTGATCATGAGACGATAATATCTTATATTCTTCAAACCTAGAGATATGAGTTGTTACTATGAGTTGATAGTACATTGATTGCACGAAAACGCATTGGTAACTCGATGTTATAAAACGTGTCTTTGTGTATGATTCAACAAGTAGTAGAACAAGCCATATGAGTCGAAGTTTATCCATTCCTTTTACCTTCGGGATAAAAGTGATATTTGTGGGCCCCTCGATGATTTGATGATGACAAATGGAAGTGCTCGGTCGGGCCAGGACTGATTTGATTTGTTCAATTAGTCATTCGTCATAAATCCGAAATCGGGAAACAACAAATGGATAGAGAGAATGATTATAATCCATGTCTCAGTCCATATGATATATATAATGGAGGAATATATGATCCCTTATCTATTGGACAAGTCATTGACAAAGGTCAGAGTTTATCGACAAGGTCAGAGTTCGACAGAAGCTTTTGAGAGCTACGATTTCCAGTTGGTTCATGAAGTCATACGCAATAGTAGTTTTAGACTTATCCAAGTGGGAGACTGTTGGATTAATGTCTAAGTCCATAACTATAATTGGTAAGACTTGACCCGACCCGGCATGGTCCATTTGGGTTGCATGGCATCATGCACTTGGATAGACTATAATGAGAGAAATAAGACACTTATGGTTATTAATATATTATAAGTTCTAGTATATTAATAATAAGAATAATGAGATTATTTAATTAGTATTGATCAAGAATTAATCTAGGATTAATTAAGTGATCAAAAGAAGACTAATTAAATATATGGGTGGATTGTGTAAATCATCCATACTTGTATAGTGGGCTAATGCTCCATGGATAATCAAGTTGGGCTAAAACCCATAGGATGGTCCATGGATGCTCCATGGTGTATTTGAACCCATGGATCCAAGGAAATGGAAAGTCATGACAATTAGGGTTTACCCTAATTGTAACACTATATAAAGATCTTATTCTTTACAAAATCGGCCACTAGTATCATTCTAGAGAGGGCTAGCCGATTTCATGAAGTGTAGAATTCTCTCTAAGTTATTCCAAGTGTTTATGGTGTTGTGTGAACCATTTGAGGTGTCACACTTGGGGCACTAGGCACTCAAGCTTCATGAAGACAAGCACCAACAAAAGGTATGTTATTCTAACTTGTGTTATTCAAAGTTTTGTATGCTAGAATAGTACAATACCTTGGAAAGTTGATATTTGCATGTATAATAGAGAAAACATAGATCCAAGGTATTTAGGGTTGCATGTACACTTAGGAGTGTTAGAATGCTCAAAACCCAACAGTTGGGACCAAAGTGACTTTGGATACGTAGCGATGAAATCAGAGGGTAGATCTGGCGGATTGCTCAGTATGTGGGATTCACAAAAATATACGGTAGTTGAAATGCTAAAATCAAGACATTTCATCATCACTATAGGAAACTGGAGCGGAATCACAAGATCAACGATTTTTGCTAACATATACGGTCCGCATTCCCCTCGTGAAAAGAAGAAACTATGGGACGATCTGTTAAAAATCAAAGCGGAGAAAATGGGAGTCCGGATAGTCCTTGGCGATTTCAACACCGTACAGAGACAAGATGAGAGGTATAATTCACAATTCTGTAACTCTTCAGCATATTGGTTTAACAGATTCATAGGCGAAGCGCAATTACATGAACTGAGGATGGGTGGTCATCGATATACATACTTTTGTCAAACTGAAATCAAAATGAGTAAATTAGGTAGATTCCTAATATGCCCCATATTATTAAATTATTTTCCCGCGACCACAGTAACTGCTTTGCCTAGGGAGATCTCAGATCACTGCCCTATCATGTTGAGAACCACTACAGAGGCTGATTTTGGAAAAACACCCTTTAGATTCTTCAACTCATGGATGAACCGCGATGGATATGATGAGGTTATTACTAGGGCATGGTCCAGTTTTGTTGGATATGGTGCTCCTGATGCTTATCTTGCTGCAAAATTAAAGAATTTAAAAAATGAGTTGAAGAAATGGAGAGCCACTGACCATCCCAAAGAAGTCATGGAACTAAAGACACTCAAACTAAAGTTGCAGGAAATTGATGAGAAAATTGAAGAACAGGTAATCAAAGATTATGAGATAGAAGAAAGAAGATCAGTCTTCCACAGAATTGTAGAATTGGAAAAGATGAAGATATTTGATTTGAAACAAAAATCAAGAATAAAGTGGGCAGTCGATGGGGATGAAAATTCTTGCTTCTTTCATGGATTTGTCAACAACAGAAAGAGGAAAAATCACATTAATGGTTTGGTGATAAATGGTTCCTAGAACACAAGTGTGGAAGATATAAGGCAGGAGATTTTCAACTTTTACAAGGATAAGTTCAAGGAGAAATGGGTTTCCCGCCCTAAATTCATTAGCCCAAAGTTCAGAAAATTAGACTTGATGAATATCGAGCATCTAGAGGCCCCTTTCACATTAGAAGAAATAAAATGTGAAGTCTGGTCATGTGGACAAGACAAAGCACCTGGCCCAGATGGATTTAATTTCAATTTCATTAAAAGGCACTGGTCGATTGTTAAGGGAGATATATTCGAAGCCGTTCGACACTTTGAGAAATATGGAATAATTAGCAGGCGATGTAATTCTTCCTTTGTTACACTAATACCTAAAGTGAAAGACCCTAGAACACTTGGAGGGTATCGCCGAATTAGTCTCATTGGATGTTTGTACAAAATAATCTCCAAGACTCTCGCCAATAGACTGAAGAAAACAATTGGCCTGAATATCAGGCAGGAGCAGTCGGCTTATGTCAAAGGGAGAAATATTCAAGATGGTCCCATGATTGTCAATGAGTTGTGCTCATGGGCAAAGAAGGCGAAACGAAATTTTTTTCTCTTTAAGGTTGATTTCGACAAGGCATTCGATTATATAAATTAGGAATACTTGGATTCTCTTTTATGGAAAATGGGGTATGGATGCAAATGGAGGATGTGGATATCGGGGTGTTTAAAATCAGCCACAACATCATTACTTGTTAATGGATCACCCACAAAAGAATATGAGATTAGCAAAGGAATCCGCCAAGGAGATCCCCTGTCACCATTTCTTTTCATTATAGCCATGGAGGGGCTAAGCATTGCTATGAAGACAACGTGTGAGAAGGGTATTTTCAAAGGGATAAAAATACCACATGATGACATATCGGTGTCACATCTCTTCTTTGTAGATGATGCACTCTTCCTTGGAGAATGGAATAAAGAAAACATTAAGAACCTAGCCCGGATTCTCAGGTGCTTTCATGCCACATCAGGTCTCAAGGTAAACTTTAATAAGTCACGTGTTTTTGGAATAGGAGCGAATATGCACAAGGTAAATAGATGGGCAACACCGCTTGGTTGTAAACCGGATGTACTACCATTCACTTATCTAGGCGTGCCAGTGGGGGCTAATATGAAGTTAAAAAAGAACTGGGCTCCTATCGTGGAGAAATTTCATAACAAACTTTCCTCATGGAAGGCCAAAAACCTTTCTATGGGTGAACGATTAACCTTGACAAAGGTTGTTCTTGGCAGTCTCCCATCTTTTTTCTTTTCACTCTTCGTAGCTCCAAATAGGGTAATTGATAAATTAGAAAAAATCAGAAGAAAATTCTTGTTAACCTATCTTTGATTGTTAAGTGGTGGTGGAGACTAAGAACAGAAGAAAATACATTATGGGGAAAATTAATAAAAGGAATTCATAATATTAGAAACAGAGCATCAAGTTACATGGCAAGCAGTTCCATCCCAGGGGTATGGAAAAGAATTGTTGGGGCAGGAGATGAACTGAAAAAAATGGGAGTCAATATAGAAGACATTATTGTAAAGAAGGTACACTCAGGCGATAATACTCTATTCTGGTTAGACAATTGGTGTGGTAGCGGGTATCAATTGGAGAAAAAGAAGAAGTGCAAGGTGAGTGATAGAATCCAAATTGAAGGAATGAAGTGGGATTGGAAGGAAAGGCTCTCTAAAGATCAGATGAGGGAATTGAATGTACTAGTCTCAAGACTTGGTACATTTCAACTCACCATGGGGACAGATTCATGGAGGTGTACCTTATCAAATGGCAATAGATACCATGTCCATAAACTAAGAAGATTGATTGACAGCTCCCAAGCACTTACAGATAGGTGCTGATTGACTTGATGCATGATGTCCAAATTAAAGTGAACTGCTTTATTTGGAGAGCAAGTATAGATAGAATTCCCACTAAGTGTGCGTTGCAGAAAAGAGGTATCTTAACAGGATCTTCCAGGTGTGAATATTGTGAGACTGAAGATGAAAATACCTCACATGCCCTAATCAAATGCCCTTTTGCTCAGACTGTATGACAGTGGGTATTTCACTGGTGCAACATATATGCTCCCATGACTGGTGATATTGGAGAAATGCTCACTTTTATAAAGATTGGGGGAATTGTAGCAGAAAGCGAAGTAATCTACTAGCCATCTGTTACGGTACGATGTGGTCAATATGGAGGGCTCGATGCGACCGAATTTTCAAGAAGTTGAGGTGTTCCCCTGCAACGGTCGCAGATAATGTTATATCAATAGTTTTCACATGGATCAAACACAGGAGGAAAAAATGCCATTACCAATGGACACAATGATGTATTAACCCTTTTGATTGTTTGTAAAACTCTTTTTATGTTTCTATTTTGCCCCATCTAACATCTTGCTACTTGGTGGTCTTTTTCTTATAATATATTACCGGTTCCAAAAATATAATTAATATTTATTATATTTAGTTATAATAATATTCTTATATACTTAATATTTCAATTAATGTTTAATATTTTTTAGAAAAAACATCATAAATGGTCCCTGTGTTTTCCCAGATTCTGAAGTTTAGTCTCCGTGGTTTAAAAATCTCATAAATGGTCCTTGTGCTTTCAAAACTTTTGACAGATGGTCCTTATTTCTAACTCCGTTAACTTTTGTCTGTTAAGTGAGGGGCGTTTTCGTCATTTCACACCACAAGGACCATTTATGATCTTTTCAGTTATTTTTTTAAAAAAGAAAAAACTAAATATAATTATTTAATATATAATCTCTCTCTCTCTCTCTCAGAACACATATACAGACATTAAAACCAATACTTTCTCTCTCTCTCTCTCTCTCTCTCTTTCTCTCTCTCTCTCTCTCTCTCTCTCTCTCTCAGCTAGTTGATCTACATCACCACTGAATTCCTACAAATCAAGGAAAGAACCCTTTACAGATTATTACAAGAAATCACAAACTGCAAGAGAAAGTGTCATGCACTGAAGAACTTACATGTAACTTTTTAAGAGTTTGGTTTGAGCTTGTTTTTCTGGACATAAATGGAGTCTTGGGTGTGAGACTAGATTGAGAAGAGAGTTTTTCCATCACAAGCTTTCCAAAGTCAGTAACTCTGGGATCAGGGGCACCAGACATAATGAAGCATATATCAACAATACTTTATGCAGTTATGGTGCCTTCACCAGGGCCATGTTTCCAGCATAGTAAATAAGTGCATACGCACTTCTCAAGTTTATGCTCTTTGCAGCAAACCTATCCAGTGGATAACAGCAAACTATGAACAAAATGGGATCGAAGAATAGAATGCGATTATCTACTTGTTCGAGCAGGTGATTGAAAACTGCGTATTTGCCCTAAATTATAGGTAAGATACTTACACCATCAACAATGGCGTCGAAGTATAGAATTGATCCATCGACTTTATAAGTAGCACACACCGTCATGCCTTCGATCACTGTGGAGCACTCGTTCTCCTCGATCGGCACGGACACCGGTCGAAATCGACGGAGAAATTCTTCCAGTTCATCGTGTTTGGAGAAATTACCCATAGAGAATACCTCATCAGCGTCGCCTGACTTGAAATCCATGAACTTGACGCACAACCGCTTTCCATTTTCGAGAATGACACCGGAGGTGTACCACGCATCGTTGTTCTTCGATCAGTAGTCAAGGTTGTAGCTTACCTTTCCGTTGCCGGAAAGTATTGGTTTTAATGTATGTATATGTGTTCTGTGAGAGAGAGAGAGAGAGAGAGAGAGAGAGAGAGAGAGAGATTTTATATATTAAATAATTATATTTAGTTTTTTCTTTTCTAAAAAGATAACTGAAAAGATCATAAATGGTCCCTGTGGTGTGAAATGACGAAAATGCCCCTCACTTAACGGACAAAAGTTAACGAAATTAGCAATAAAGACCATCTGTCAAAAGTTTTGAAAACACAGGGACCATTTATGAGATTTTTAAACCACGGGGACTAAACTTCAGAATCTGAAAAAACACAGGGACCATTTATGATGTTTTTTCTATTTTTTATAAGTGTTTTTAAAACACATATTAAAAAATATTTTTAGAAAATAGATGTATTTAATATCCCTTAAGAAAAGTCAAACAAAATTAATACACGAAAATAGATGCAATTAGTAATCATCCTAAGTCAAGTGTTTAGATTTATTTTGAATATATATATATATATATATATATATATATATATATATATATATATATATATATATATATATATACTATTAAATTAGCTTTTTTTATGATTTATACTACTAATAATTAATAATCAAATAAAAAAATTGCATTCTCAAAATATGACAACAGATGCAATTTGCAATTTGCCATTAAAATTAAAAGCATGCAAAGATAAGCAAAATTTAAAAGGTTTTAAGGTCTTATTACTCTTGCACTATTATACAACTCTTGTTACATCCTTTATTAATTTTTCAAACCGTAAACTCAGTGCTAGACTTTTACTTAAGCCGAAGCCTTCCTGCTAACTCCTAGAATAAGTGTTGGGGCTAAGCAAAAGCAACTCCTGCTGGCTGAACTTCAGCTTCTGAGCGTCATTTCTTGACAACTGATACGCGTTCGCCACCACATCCACGGGCATGCTCTTGAGCGCCGATACACGACCAGCAAGATTAGCTACCATAGCGTTGTCATTAGTCTTGAAAGAAATCCACCTTGACCCTTGTTCACCGGCTCTCTTGATCGCTGCAAAGTTTTGTGGGATCACCACCACCTGTCCCTCCCTGAGCTCATCATCGAAAACTGACTCCCCGGCGTTGTTCACGATCTGTATCCTCAAGGTTCCGTCGGTGACGTACACAAGATTGTGGGCGTTTAATGTCCAAAATGGCGCCTTAATTGCGTTCGGGTGGAGTTCGCCTCTCTCGGCGCTGAGTTGGAGTTGCCGGAGAACGGGGAATTTGAAGCTGTTGAGGTTTGAAATCCTGCCGGCTTGTGGGTTTACGAAGTCAGCGTGGGTGGGGTTATCGATGTTCTCGCTTAGCTTCAAGCTGCAAATGGTTTCTTCAAAACCGTTGCTCCGTCCACCTTGACGTCCTCCCTGTTGTTCACGTTCTTGCTGTTCTCTGGTCTGCGGTGGCCTGATGATTTGAAGATCTTGTTCGACGTTAACGATGTGACCTCTTTGGTCTCTTTGTCCTTGAAGCTTCTCAGCAGTCTCCCTGTTGACGTTGAATGCTTCTGCTAAGAACTCCACATCGAAACCGTTGAAGATATTGCCAGCATTGCGGTAGGGCTGCTCCTGCTGGGACTGGCCTTGTTGTCTGCGTGGTTGTCTCTGACCTTGTTGTTGTTCGCTTTGACCTTGAGGGTTCCCGGCGAGGAAGAATCTCTGAAACATTTAATTATAAGCTCGAATCTTTTAGTTAGTTCTAAATTTGGTAATTAATAATAGTTTAATGTAATGTAATATTATTCATCTACCCTGTGGTTTTGATCAAGCTGGTTAGCGCTGTTCTGAGTGTCGAAGAAGACTACAGCAACAAGTTCGGTCTCGCCGTCGTTATAAATCCAGTGAGCTGTTCCGGCGGGAATGGCAACAACATCTCCCTGGTTCAAGTTCCGTACTTTCTGGTGGCGATCTTGTAACCCTTGAAACTTCTGGCCTCTGCGTTCACTCTGACCGGAAAACTGTTGTTCCTGAGAAGATTCATAGGTTTCTGGACATCCCGGCAATATAACCCCATGAACACCCCTTCCTGTAGAGATCGGATGAACAAGTCAACAACCCATGAATTCCTATTCTTAAACCAATTCAAAGTCTGGAAAGGAAAAATAAAACACCTTTTTCGATGAAGGACAAGAGAGGGGCGTTGACGTAGGATGGCAAGAGAAGTCCACCAGGTTGAATCCGGTGTCGGAGAAACTCAACGCCGGCACACTGGAACTGCTTCTCATCGGCGTTCCAGAACTCAGTGACTCCAGCTTCGGCTTGGATCCTATCGGACGGCTCAAGAGCGTCGATTCTTCCAATCTGGCACTGGTTTTGCGGCAGCTGCTGCTGTTGTTGTTGGTGGTGGGCGAGGCAGGTGGAGAAGAGTAGGAGGAACGAGAGAAGCAAAGAAGCTTTGGACGCCATAGATGAAGGTGTGGCGAATGGAAGGTGTGTGGCGAACTTAGAGCGAGAGGTAGGTTTTTATGGAGGAAGAAGGTGAAGGAGGGAGTGACATGTAAGAGGGAATGGCATGGAAAGAAGAACACATGGAAGTAAGAGAGTATACATGTGTACAAGAGACTGAATGGAGATCCATCGCAAGAGGTATAAGTGTGTTTGTGTATGGTTTATCGTTATAAAAACTCGAAGGTTGATGAACAATCACTCATAAGTAAGCCAGATACATTTAAATAATATTTCTTATTATTATTTTTTTTAGTTCAAGATTGCTTTTTAAATAAGCTTCGTAATATAACAATTCCTTTAAATAATATTTCACAAGACTATAACCAAATTTTAACTTGCATACAAGATATCAAAATTATGTAATCTAGGATAAAATGATATTGATGAAATTTCGTAATTGTATATCGTTTAAGTTGGGAAAACAATGCATGAGTTGAACCACTTGAACTACTGACAATGATTTGGTTGACATGAATAATTCATGGATTAAACATATTGCGGTTCTATTTGTACAAAGAATATATTTTTACATGAACACATAAATCAAGATATTCGGAACACCTTGAAAGTATCAAGTTGTGCTTGGATTTGAAACCGTTTTATTGGTGCTTGCCAATGCCAGACATTGCAAAGTATATTGGCCTGTGTTGCTCTTTGGTTAAAATGAGTTTTTGATCACATAGGTGTTTTTAAAAAATGGGTATACTTTTAAATTTGGGTAAATTATACCGATCGTCCCTCGTGCAGGTGCCAAAAAGCACATTCAGTCCCTATTTTTAAAAATTAATTCGGACCGTCCCTCGTTTGATTTAACCTTGCACGTTTCATCCCTCAAAGATGAATTTATTGCGTACTGAGTCCTTGCTAAATTTTAAATGACCATAATACCCTTTTGTTTTTATTTTTACATTAATTTAACGTTTATATTATACTTTTCAATTAAAAAAAAATAAATGCCCCTCCCTTTCACTTTCCCCAACCTTTCTGCCATTAACTATTATCGAGTGAAGAAAAACACATACACACATACATAGTCGATGAAAGGGAAAAAAGATCGATGAAAGGGAAAAAAAATGATAATTGTCGGACCATTATCGCCAAGCAATTATCAGTAACCGTAACATATTCACCAACCACCACCATCATCGATTATAGTGACAGATTGTGATGCGACTAAAGAAAAATTAATTTTGGAAAACCTTGAAGGAAAATGGTGGTGATGCTTGTAAGAAGAAACAGAGTTGTCGGAATCTACTATCACTACCACCAGAATCTACAACCACCACCACCGCAATCCTCCACCATCGACGGACCACAACCTTCCTCTTTTGTCTACAATCTGAATACTCCCTCTTTAATCTCCAGTGTGCATTCCAACGTTTCAGATCGACGCCGCCTAGGGTTTCAAACCTTTACCTTCATCTTTTCAGTTCTAAGATCGCCAAATCCGCCACACACACTATCGGACTAGAAGCAACTAATGTACCAAACAGGATCCTACCCACCACTTGCCCCCTTTCGCTTGCAAAAAATACCCACAACCCACCAGCATAGGTAGGCGCCGATGGTGGAAGCATTGTTCCTGAAAACATCAATATCGTAAACCTCCCATGGAGCGTAACCGTGTTGTTCGAAGGATCTGCAGACTAATGCAAGAATGTGAGAACGAAGGGTGTTGGGGCTATACCGGGTTACGATAATTCATGGCTCGATGGTAGTGATTTTATTGATGGTCGATGTCCGATCAATGGAGAGGAAGAGTGGGAGAGAAAGAGGGAGACAAAGCTGGGGAAAGGGAAGGGGAGGGTAAGTTGGGGTGTAGATATATTTTTTTTCATTTTCTTTTTCAATATTAAAATGATAAGTAAATAAAATAAAATTGTAAAAGAAGTTATTAAGGGTAAAATAATCATTTTATGTCATTAGGGACTAAACATGCAAGAAAAACAGAGTCAAGGGACGGTCCGAGTTAATTTTTGAAAATAGGGACTAAACGAGCTTTTGGACACATGTACGAGGGACGAATGGTGTACTTTACCCTTTAAATTTATTTACTATAGAGGGTTATTTAGCAACTTAAAAAAAAAAAAAAAAAAAAAAAAAAAAAAAAAACCAACCTATGTGCCTTAATTTTTTTTTCTTGCCGATCGATTCTTTCCCTGGGTAAAAAAACGAGCTGCACACTTCTAAATTTCCGGCAAGATCGTCATCTCCTGCGACTCCAACGACTACGATCCAATGACGCCAGCGAATCCAACAGCACCACGGCGGCGACTACAATCCATCGTAGGTACGTTTTTTTGGCTTCAATTACAGGTTCGTTTTTTAGTTCAATTTTGAGCTATAACTTCGATTCAAGCTGTAATCTCTAGTTTGGGTTCATTTGTGAGTTCGATTTTTGATTTCTACATTTCTGAGTTCGATTTACAAGTTGTATTTGCTTCGATAACAGTTTGTTTGTTTGATAGACTGATATTGTTTAATTGTTGAATTTTGATTTTTGATTTGTATTTGCTTCAATCAGTTCAATTTCTGGTTCCTATTTGCTTGAATATGCAATATGTGTTGATTGTAACAACTAGAATTCTTGAGATTGAATTTATGTTCTAAATTATCTATTTGATTGTAACAAGTGCTGATTTATCTGTTCTATTTCTGAGTTCTTTTATTATTTTTTTTTATTTCATATATTTGATTGTAAATGGATGCTAATGTCATATTAGACGTTGTGTTCGAATAAGGATTTCCGCTCAATCTCTCAAGCTGTTGCAAACAATGCAATAACAATTGATAATGAAGTTATTGCAAATGATGTGTTAGAAGAAGATGAGATTGAAAAAGATGAGAGAATTAGAGAAGAAGATGATGAAGAATCTTTTGAAAACAAATTTTAAGTTTCTTCTATTTTTACTACTATGGAAGAAACATATATGAGGATACAGAGCAATTTGATTGTGTTACACAAAGTTTGCAAGAATGATTTTACACAAGAATTGGAAAATATTCATGCTTTGAGAGCCGAAATAGTAGATAAATTAGGCAGGGACGGACGAAAGAATACATAGTAGGTGTTGCCGGAATGAATATGTGTTGCCGATACATGAAAAATAGTTTTAAAAAATTGAAAATTTGAAAATTTTTCCACTGCGACTAGAAAAGTTAGAGGTTGGCGGTGCCATACCGGGCACCCCTTAAAATCGTCCTTGAAATTAGGCTAATATTACATAATAATAAACGATTGTTGGTTTTGTAGTTCAAATATTTTACTTATGAATTTTTTGGGTTAAGATGATGTTTGTTGGTTTTTATAAAAAGATTTGTTAGTTATAATAATGTTTGTAAAAAACAATTAACAATATTAAAAGCAAAAACTAACAAGAAAGAACAAAAAAAATTATATTATTGAAAAAAACAGTATGTTACAACCAAGGTAGGATGCTTATGAATATTGTTTTATTTTGTTGGTTTATGTCGTGTGAAAGAAAAAGAAGGGAACATGATACAATTCAAAAAAAAATACAAAATAATCCTATATGGTAAATATGTTTAAAAGTATACCTACTTGGTAAATAAGATTTTCAAAAACACCTATACGGTCAAAAACTCGGTTAAAATTGAGGACGATTTGGAACCACTTAAATATGCAAGATGTGTTGATTGTACCAACTAGAATTCTTGAGATTGAATTTATTTTCTAAATTATCTATTTGATTGCAAGATGTCGTGTGAAAGAAAAAGAAGGGAGCATGACACAATTCAAAAAAAACCATATATGGTAAATATGTTTGAAAGTATACCTATTTGCTAAATAAGATTTCAAAAACACCTATACGGTTAAAAACTCGGTTAAAATTGAGGACGATTAGGATGCTTATGAATATTGCTTTATTTTGTTGCTTTATGTTATGTGAAAGAAAAAAAAGGGAGCATGACACAACTCAAAAAAAAAAAATATATACAAAATAATAGTATATGGTAAATATGTTTAAAAGTATACCTATTTGGTAAATAAGATTTTCAAAAACACCTATACGGTCAAAAACGCGGTTAAAATTGAGGACGATTTGGAACCACTTAAAGTACTAGAATATAAATGGAACAGTATCACCGTTGGTTTTGTGATAAAGTTGTCCAAGACAGGAAAGAGGTATGATACGATATGATTTGATTGAGGTTGAGGAAATAATTGAGTTTCTTAAACTGTTTCAAACAGATCAAGACCGACATTAGGAAGAGGTGTTGGTTTAGATTGGTTCTGGTAAAATGTCATTGGTTGTGAAGAGAACGGATTGAGTGGAAATATTTGCGGATTATTGTAAGAAAGTAGTAGATAGAGGGAAAGTGAATAGATTGATCAAATGATGGTCGATAACATGATGCTGATAGAAGGGTTGAGGATGGAAGGTTTGGTGATTGGGTGTTTAGAGGTGAAAGATTTAGTGATTGAAGTTTTGAAGCTTTCTTTGTTGGTTCTTAAGGTTTTCCTTATTTGAGATGAAGAGATTTTTTTTGGTGCATTGAAAGAGTTTGTGAGAGAGATAATGATATTTTGTATCTATAAATTGTTGAGAGTGTGGTTTGAATTATAATAGTTGAAAGCACTACAAGAATAAGGAGCTATGGCGACAACACCTATCTCGACGATGCAAGTTATCACTACAAGTAGGGTTATGTTGCCTATCATTGGTATATCTTTTGTCAACTTTGACCAAATTTGTTTGACCAGAAGATATGTGCCAACGACATGTTGTCGCCATAGATTCGGTGGGAACAACGAAATTATTCGCGATCTTTTGAAAACTTGTGCCGACGACAAGACGTCGGGATAGGTTACAACAAATCTAATTTTCATTTATTTTTATTCTGTGGTGCAGAAAAGCAAAACGACTTAGTTTTTTTATAAGTTATCCCGACAACTTGTCGTCAACATGTCACATGGCAATCCGCGTGAAATATCTATCCCGACGACGTGTCATCGGTACAACTTTTTCACTTTTAAATTTTTTTATTTGTTTCAGCAAAAGCAGGGACAACGTCCTTTATGTAAACCCTATACCGACGACTTCTCGTCGGCATAGGGGTTTTTGCAGCAAAAGGCAGCACCAATTCTCTGTCGACGAAAATCGCAATTGGGCACTCCTTACCGGTGACGAGCAATAGGTACACATGTGGTCAACATCTATACTACGAATTTTTTGTTTGTTAGTGCTTGTTGAAGCTTTTTACCATGAATTTGGGGTTTTTCTGGTTACAGTCGTTCACCCACGGCTACCGTTCACCATCATCCACCGTTCACCACCTTTGACCTTCCCCAATGCCGACTCCACTCTCCTAGTTTTCTTGATATATAGTAGGAGTAGAGGTAGAGGTGTCGACAGGATTAGAGGCACCGGGAGGAGAGGAAGTATAGGAGAAAGGACCGAGAGGTTGAGCAGAATGACTAGGGTCATTAAAGATATTACGGGTGTCATCTAACTTGAGGAAGTCATAGTCAGGAGAATGTGTTGGAGTCATAGAGCCAAATGGAAAGATTGTTTCATCGAATGTGACATGATGAGAGATGATAATTTGATTTGTATGGAGGTTAAGACAACGAAAACCTTTATGGTTGGTGGGATATCCATGAAAGATGCAAGGAACCGAACAAGGTTGAAGTTTGTGAGTGTTGTTTATGTGAGGATAGAAAAGGCATCCAAAAACGCGAAGGTGGGAGTAGGATGGATGTTTGTTGAAAAGTTTGTGGTATGGTGTGTCATTAATGGCGTGTCATTCTCTAAGGTGGTGGAGGGAAGGATGTTCAAAAGATGTAAGGCCATGTGTAAACCTTTAACCCAATAGGTTGGAGGGAGGTGCGCCCGGAAATGCAAAGTATGTATGATGTTATTTATAGTTCGAAGCATTCTTTCAGATTTCCCATTTTGTTGAGAGGTGTAAGGACAAGAGAAGCGCATATGGATGCCACTGATGTCACATAAGGTATGAAATTGAGAATTATCAAATTCTTTGTCATTGTCACATTGAAAGGTTTGTATGTCAGCATGAAATTGATTTTTGATATAAGCATGAAAATGAATGAATTTAGAAAAAACATCAGATTTTTTACGAAGAGGATACACCCACACAAAATGAAAAAATTGATCAAGAAAAATGAAATGATATTGAATTCCAATATGACTTAATAAATGAGAAGTCCAAACATCCGAATGAATAACCTGAAATGGAAAAGCAGCATCATTATTCGACAGAGAAAAAGATAAACGAACATGTTTACCGAGTTGACAAGCATGACACAAACTAGATGACTTCTTATTATTACATGATATAGACTTATTGGAAAGTACATATTGAAAAACTTGATGGTCAGGATGACCAAGACATTGGTGCCACGTGGATGAGCTGACACCAAGAAGTACATAAGGAGGTGGACTTGTAATGGGATATAAATCACCCTGACTATCACATTGAAGGAGGTGGACTTGATTGGTGAGATAATGCTTCACAGAAAACCAAACTCGTCAAATTCAATACTACATTTGTTATCACGAGTGAATTGACAAACAAAATTAAGGTTTTTAATTATTTAGGGAGTGATAAGAACATTGTTAAGAGCTAAAGTACGAAAGGGGTTAATGCTAATAGAGGAGTTACCCGATTGAGTAACGGGAATACGAGATCCATTGCCAACTAAAACAGAAAAGTTAGAACACTTATTTGTAAAGGACTTGAGAATACCTTGGCCGACGTGAAGGTGAACAGTTGCCCCAGGATCCATATACCAATCAACATTTTCGGGTTCTTGAAGATTCATGGTAGAGAATGCTTGCTGGAGAGCGGTTGGTTGATCAGGAAAAAAAATTCTACCATGTATTGGGTTGATTAAAATGTGGGCTAGCCATAAAAGTTTGTGGAGGATAAGTTGAAGTTGAATTGGGCTAATTAAATTGTTACCATATAAGTTGCTGATTATACGGCCTACTATGCTGAGAGTTAGCCCAATATGTATGGGGAGGAGGTAAAAGCCCAACAACATTGATATTGGGTCGCTGATTGGAAGACGCTCCAGGCCAAGGGTTTCATATCCCCCAGCCGCTATTACTAGCAAGAGTAGCCTGCGATCCAAAATTCCCGCCGACACCACCAGGTCGACGTCTGTCGCCTCCTCTACCAGAACGACCGCTCATGTCGCCGCTTATGGAGTTCCGACCACCGCCCCTGCCATTAAAGGAAAAGCCTCGGTGATTATTTGGAGGCCAATTTTCATGTGTGCGGTTTTCGTGCGTGGTATTTAGGATAGTAAGGGCTGAAGCATGATCTTGATGAATGGCTGGTACTACATGATTTTGTTCCTTAAGCATAGAGCGCTCTAAAAAGTGCTAACATCAACCAATGGTGGTAACCACATGAGCAAACTTTGGAGAGAAGCCATTAATGGCATAGATAACAAGATTATGTTCTGGAACTGCCGCTCTGATGTTAGCAAGAATATCAACAATTAACATTATTTGAGTGCAATATTGAACGATCATTGAGTCACCAATAGTAATTGAACAAAGTTCATCATCATATGGCTTTGGATTCTTTGTTTTCAAGGAAAAGATCTTCAATAGACTTCCAGACTTCGGCTGCTGTAGCATCAGGTTTGAGAATGGTTTGAAGGAGAGGTTGAGTGAGAGTGTCATACATTCATTGTTTGACGATATTATCAACTTCTTCCCACTAAGGTTCATCGACTTTGAGAGATGAACCATCAAGATGAACATAGACGAAATACCCAATGCAATGGGTCTTGAATAATTCTTTCCATGAATCATAATTCATGTGATCAAGATCAAGTAGAAGAGGGACATATGACTTTATGTTTGTGATGCCAAAAATTTTATCAGTGGGTTTGGTTTTGGAAGAGCCTTCTGAGCCAGTCATGATGGAGAAGAGATAGAAGTCGAGAAGATAAGAAAAGAAAGACCGCTGCCCTGAGGATCGACTAGTGTTTTAGAGAGATTACGCTGATACCATGTTAGGCACCATATTTTCCCATGAATGATTATTGTATTCCATCACCAAATATATACATGATATAAGATTTGGGCTATGCAAAACATTGTGGGCTAAATACAATAAGTACAATAAGTAGAAGATTATATTTCTAACAGATGTATGTATGTATGTATGTATGTATGTATGTGTGTGTATATATATATATATATATATATATATATATATATATATATATATATATATATATATATATATATATATATATATATATATATATATATATATATATATATATATATTTGTGTAATCTGGAGTTGCTGTCTGGAGCTGCTCAAACTGAGTACTTTCAGGTACACTTATAGCTTCCACTAATAATAAACAATATTGAAGTCTTGAAAAATGCTACTTTGGTGGATGATTCATCAGTCTTTGTATAGATGTTCATGATAGTTTGATGTGAAGAATAATATCTTTAACTGAAATGAGATGTGTTTTCCTGTTATTCTCATAACTTCTGATAGGTAATATTCCATCTATTTATTCTTTTAGGATAAAATAATTAAAATCATATACAATGTTTCACCACAATTTTGCAGCTATTATTCGTATGCAGCTTCTATGGATTTTGGGTTTCCTGATATTTTCATTTCACGTGAGGTAACTTAATCCCATGTGGATATCTTGTTTCTTTTTTCTAATTATGAAAATTCGAACCATATAAAACATTAAAGAATGTTACTTTTTCCCTTTTCATTCAACATAAAACACATTTGGATCGACTCCACAACAAGCCAAAGTATGTAAATCTTTGGTTCTAAATGCCTTTAAAATTTGAAGGACTTATACACTATGTTTATTTAAGTTTCTAGTGGGATTTGATTGTTCAGGCACTTGGGACAAATCCACGTTATCTTTTTGAGATATATGCATTAAAACAGAGCAGTTATTACCAAACGTAAGTAATATAATTATATAACAGTTTATGAAGAAATATTAATTATTAATTTGATTTCTCTTATTTTGTTATGTGTCACTCATGGCATATGCATATATAACACATTTGCAAGTAAGTTTTATGCTTTATAAACTCGTGATTCAAAAATAATGCAAGATAAATTTCTAGTTTTTTTAATTTGTTAGAAATTTATGTCAAATCTTCTCCCTTTGTAACAACCCAAAAATCACAACTAAAAATTTCCTTTTAAACATTACTAAAACCATATTTATAAAACCATAACATAAGTCATAACATAAACTCAGAGTATCAATTCAAAACATGTTCTCATTATCAGAGTGAACATCCCAAGCTGACTAACTATGGTGTGTGCCATGCGATCACCCAGAGCTCTTCCCTCCGCCATCAGAAGTACCTAAAACTATAACTACAAACCGTAAGCACGAAGCTTAGTGAGTTCCCTAACCTACCACATACCACACACATAAATGTGTACTGCAGATACTGGGCCTCACCCACTACCTCGGGCCTCGCCCGCTACAACAGGCCCCGCCTGGGTTCGAGCTCGCTCGGCGTACAGATCTGTTTCCCTTAGGCCCCGCCTGTCTTTGGCCCCCACCCGTTATACATATACAAACATATAACATATCGCATAACGCATAAACCATAACTACTCTATTGCATTCCTGTACTAAGGCTTCGCCTGTCTTGGGCCCCGCCCCTATCTTGTTACGGATGAGTCATGGAACCCCGTCCATACTCTGGTAATGGTGAGATACGAGACCTCGCCCACACTCACCCCTTACGAGGAACATACAAGTATCACACAGACAACAAGTATACTTTATCATTCAAACCATTCCTTGGTCACCCGTCCGACATTGGACCTTGGTCTGGAATATCATACTAGCAAACAATGCCTTGGGCTAACCCCCTTGTCTTCCTACTCATAACTTCATCGGCCGACATTGTAGCCGTAGACCCATTCACACAAAGGGAAACTCACCTGAACTGCTGAACTCTGTTGAAAACCCTTTGGCTGCTATCCGATAACTCCCCGAACTGCTGCTCCTCTAGCTCCACGAGCTACCAAAACCAATAACAACATTTAGCCTAACTGTCCTCAAGAAGTCAACTAAGTCAACTCTGGTTAAGGTCTATCTCAAGGTCAAAGTTAACGGTCAGAGTCAACTTCAAGTTAACTCAACTCGCCGAGTTTTTCTACCAACTCGTCGAGTCCATGCTCCTCAAATCCCAAAACAACCTCGACTCTACTCGTCGAGTCTACCAACAACTCAACAAGATCTCCTTCACCTAAACATTTGGGACCATCGTCAACCAACTCTTCGAGTTGTTCTACAACTCATCGAGTCCATCTTCATAAGCTAAGGAGATTGCCTTGGACTCGCCGAGTTCCTCCTTGAACTCGTCGAGTACCATGATCTTCATGTCCATTACGGACACAGACTGGTTGAGTCCTTCTCCAACTCACACACTGATTTGACTCATAAACAGAAGGGTTTGGGTTTGCAACCCGACTCATTGAGTCCATGAACTGACTCGCCGAGTCCATCTTATGACATCTCTATTTTGCCGATTCCAGTCCATTCCAACACCTCAAACTCATAGATCTGGACTCCTTATGCTAGCATTGCACGTAAAGTAGCTAACTTTACGTGCATTCAAGGTGTTATGAAGCCAAAACTCTTAATCCAAGCTAGAAAGAAGGTCTATGTCATGAAATGGGATCTCAGCTGGATAAAGCCAACAACTTTGTGCTTGTAAAGCTCAAGAGTGTCCAGATCTGTGTCCAATCCATCCTCAAAGGCTTAATACTTGGATTGACCTTGGAAATGGTCCAAATATGACCAAATCAATGCTAGAAAGGGGATCTATATGATTAATGTTGGGATGAAAACCCTAATTGTGATTTGATGAACAAGATGAAAAAAATAAGAACAAACACAATAATGAAGATTATGTCGAATGATCACTCGATTTATTGAAATATGAGGAATAAATTACACTTAAAGAAATAAGAATCTAACTCTACAAGAAACCTCACGTGACGGCTACATTTTGCCTCACTCTCTTAACCCTAATTGTGAATAATACATGACTATTTATAGGGAAAAGACAAGTCTTGGGCTTTTAACCTAGAATTCATCAAAGGGGCCCATTGCCATCATCCATGGAGTGCTTTGAAACCCTACAATCTCCCCCTCAAAGTATGGAATGGATGACAATGCTTTAACTTCCAAAACAAGCATCTAGCAAATAAAAAGATCTGCAACGAGGAATATATGAAGCAATCCACGAATCTTGATTCTTCAATAGTCTTCAAACACGGGCTCTAGGATATATAAATCAAGCACCGAAGTAATGTCTTTAAACTTCATTTTCGAATGTAATCCCAAAGAATCTTCATGAAAACCAAACCCGCCATAAAAACCCATTTCAGAACAAAGAGACCGAATCACTTCTTGTCTTTGAAGAGCTCCCCCTCCAAGTCACAATGATCTTCAAATAAGCTAATGATATAAGCCATCAAAAAATATGATGTAACAACCCAAACTTTAAGATTCGTAACGCCACTTGATCGAGAAAATACAAGAAGTCGGAGATATAACAAGTCCTTAGCAGAGCTCGATGAAGAACTTCTGCTGTAAAGGATACTTCTCTGTAAAAACCTTAGTAGAGCTCGATGAAGAACTTCTGTTGTAAAAGCTACCTTCATAATTCTCCCACAAGCTTTATCAAAAATCTTCAACTTTGAAAAGTCACAAATCCAATTTCGAATGGCCATACCAAATTCTCCCCCGATTAATAATCAAAAACATGATTATAAAGCCTTCAAATGGTCATGAGAATGATCTTGAATGGATAAAAAATTACTAAGCTCCCCCGCGACAAAACGATATACACAATGAAGTATGAAATCCGAAAAAGTCGTGAAAAATTTGATGATATCACGAAAAACGACCTTCCGAACTGCCAAGACTTGATGGAATCATTATTTTGCTGTTCATGAAAAAATATGAGCGTTGAAAAACCAAAACTGTTCACCGGCCCTCAATGTAGTAAACTTTTCTTAATATTGGGCAGAAACTGTCACTTGCTGAAAGACAGGGGCTGGAATGGAATTTTTGCATCAATACACCCCTTCATTTGTAACAAAAACTGGAAATGGTCCAAAAATACCAAACTGTGAAAACAACAGGGACCAAAAGAGCCAATTCGCTGAAGTTTCAGGGACCAAAAATGAAACATTAAGTCTTCTTCCCCAATATATATGACTGATAAAAGAAATGCGCGACTGGAACAAATGCTACAGATCATACTTTCGTTTCAAGTACAAGCAACCGAACCTAAGTTCGTTTCAAGACCGCCATTTATTCACGCGAACACAACCGAACGTTCGGTTCGTTTCTTATTTCCATATCAGGCGAAACTCCTTTCGCTTTCGGTTCATCCTTCGTTTTCTCCAACCATTAACAACCAAACCCAGTTTCATTGATACAAAAGCAAAACCGAGCATCACGATTAGAATAAGGAGCGAAACCTTAGCCAAGCCGAATCACAGGTTCGCTTTCGGTTCATATCCAATTTCAGTCCCAGCATAAACACGCGAACCCAAGATCGAGGTTTGTTCCAAGAGCTACCAACCGAACTCAAGATCGATCCAAGTACATACCAAATCCCATGATACAAAAGCGAACTCAAGTCCCAATAGTTTAATTTTGACTTTCATATGACTTAAGTTCTTCCCGATTGAGTCCCGATTTCATTCATAGGTTGTTGAAACGTATTCGAACACAAGTTCGTTGCGAGTCGCGAACAACCAACGTTCACAGGTAAGCTCACAATTTTAACCATGAAATCCGATTCCAATGACAGATGAAAGAAGCGCTTCCGATACCTGTACTTCAAATCCGATTACACCCTTCACAGATC
The DNA here is from genome assembly GCF_052625555.1 of Lactuca saligna. Taxonomy (NCBI): domain Eukaryota; kingdom Viridiplantae; phylum Streptophyta; class Magnoliopsida; order Asterales; family Asteraceae; genus Lactuca; species Lactuca saligna. Next base: position 309,100,411 of record NC_136421.1, read on the forward strand.
AATAATTCCAATTTTGACCTTTTCAATTTTGACCATCAAGAACAACCTTAAATCAACCCAGTTAAATCCCAAACACGATTTCATACGTTCGCATCATACTTTCGATTTTGACTAAAACCATGATTGCAAGACCCATTTTATTATGAACCAAAAGAACATGAAGCACACCACAATTTGATTTTATCAGGGATCATCAAACTGCGAATGTATTATTCCAATCAGCAAGACAACCAATTAAGATACCAGCGCTCCGATAGCCTATGTTCCGACTATCTTCATAGCATCGCACCAACTACCCTCGATCATTTAACTCAATTTTGACTTTTCTGATTGACAATTCAAATTGAGATTCAACGCAGTGTATCATATGACTTCAAAAATTGCATTCAACCAACACCAAGTCAATACACCACAGATCGATTTCATTTATGAATCATTAGTAATTTGAAGAAACAAATGAAATCAAGTCAATCAATAAGAACTGAAAAAAAATGATGAATAAAGAATAAAGGAGTAACGAATTCAAGATGCGTCTTTTACAGATGGGTCGATTAAGCCAATCGATATTCAAACGCTTACAAACGATATCATCGGTCAATCATCGATTAGTTAATTTTGACAAGCAAGGGAGTATCGAATTGAACACTGAATGAAGATGCAATTGGAGACTCGGATGCAATATTAAAGCCAAAGAAAATTGGATCTACACAAAGCGTATGGATCATGAACAGTGAAGCGGCCAAAGGATTGGGCCAGATCAAAATAAGACACGAATGGAATCAATTAGGTAAAAAAAAATGATTAAAATCAACTGATTTTTGGATTAAGCTAATGACCAGATCCAGGATGAACAGAAGAACGAATTAAAAAAAAATACCATATAAACAGTATAAATCTCCATGAACAGTAACTTGAACAAAAATCTTAATTCCATACAAAACACCAATAATCTTCAATATATGTGCAGAAAATCACCAAATCAAGAACCGATACTTCAAAAATCAATAGATCTTCAAAGACCCGCTCTGATACCACTTGTTGGGATGAAAACCCTAATTGTGATTTGATGAACAAGATGCGGAAAATAAGAACAAACACAATAATGAAGATTATGTCGAATGATCACTCGATTTATTGAAATATGAGGAATAAATTACACTTAAAGAAATAAGAATCTAACTCTACAAGAAACCTCACGTGGCGGCTACATTTTGCCTCACTCTCTTAACCCTAATTGTGAATAATACATGACTATTTATAGGGAAAAGACAAGTCTTGGGCTTTTAACCTAGAATTCATCAAACGGGCCCATTGCCATCATCCATGGAGTGCTTTGAAACCCTACAATTAACAATCAAGGTATAAGCTTTTTACCATTAAATGGTCTGAAATGCTACCCCAACTTTGGATCTATAGCTTCTTCTTGCACCACCAAAGTCGTTCCTCCTTCTCCAAAATTCAATTCACTCACAAGGCAAGAACTAGCTCAACAATGGAGTTGGGTGGCTAGGGTTTTGGGTTATGGACGAGAGAAGCTGTAAATGAACCCTAGGGAAGAAAATAAGAAGCTTAAATAGGGTACCAAGTCCCGAAATTAGGGCTTCCTAACTCAGACCAGACTCGTCGAGTCCACTGTCTGACTCGTCGAGTCGGTCACTTAACCTTGCACACAGATCCCACTCCGACTCATCGAGTTCTTCCTTGGACTCGACGAGTTGACCCCTTTTGACTTACAGTTTCCTTTCCTTTCTTGGTCCTTCTGATTCTGGGTGTTACACCCTCATTACAAGTTACTGTTTCAATCCTGCAATGGATAGAGCACTATCAATCCTGCAAAAGTTTATTTTTGATGCTCAAAAGGGAAAAATCATCAAAGATAAACTACGATTTGGTGCTCCTTGGAAACACCCACCATGTAAAGATGACCCTTAAATGCGTTCAGAATGGGCAAAGCTTCAACTAATGGATTTCAACCAATGTTGAGTCAGTGTCGAGTTTGGGGTAAATATGTCTTTTTCTTGTTTTAGTTATTCTCGTTGTGAAGATTCCAACTGCCACTGTTGCCTAGTTTTCTATTCAACTCCAACACACAAGGGAGTACCTCTCAACAAATTGTCGAGCACGAGAGGATGGAAGAAGAAGGAAATGAAGAAGAAGAAGAAGAAGAAGAAGAAGATGATGATGATGATGATGGTTGATGTTTTGTATTATTTTGAACAATGTTAAGTATTTTTTATAATATTAAACTTAAATTTGATGTTTTGAATTTGAAAAATGGTAGCTAATTATTGTATCTCAATTGATATATGTTGCAAAGTATTTGGATTTGTTAAAAATGCAGGAATGGAAATGTACAAAAACTGTAAAAACTAAAAAAAAAAAAAAAAAAAAAAAAAAAAAAAAAAAACACACACACACACCCGATATCTACCCCACGACTTGTCGTCACCACAGGTAATTAATCAAACTTTTTTTTTATTCGAAAATTTTCTCGACGAAATGTCTTCCGACACATGTCTTTGGCATAGGTTCCCATGTGCCGACGACACCTATGCCGACTCCTTTTCTTATGTAAATAATAATAATAATAATAACAATAATAATAATAATAATAATAATAATAAAGAGCTATTCAAAGCACCCTAGTATATTCGATGGTGTCATGCTTTTAAAAGCTTTAAAATGGAGGTATTGATTCACCAGCAGCAACTTCCATAATAATATACTTTCCACTTATAATAATCAAACCAAAAGAGATATAATTAGTGAGAAATAAACACACTCTTCATTTATTCAAGATAAAAATGAATTAACTAAAATCGAGTGTGCAGTCAAGAAGTAATACCACTTCAATTATTCAATTAGAACAAACCCTATATCACCTAGAACATCCGGTAGGATAACCAAAAAAAACACATTTAATATGTTTTTTTTTCTTTGACAACAACAAGAACACCAAGCAGGGGCGAAGCCAGGAATTTTTTTTAGGATGTTCCTCTTAAATTATCAATCATCCAAAAACTAAAAACATATATAAATTATCAAACAAAACGAAAATATGGGGTTTTATTTGATGTTTCTATTATTCTATATGCTTACAGAACGAGAAGAAAACGTTATGAAAATTACATATATTAAAAGAAAAAATAGGAATGTCATTTTCTCCTTTCATTACCATTTACTGCAATAAAGAAAGGAGAGTTGCTATATCTTATCTCCAATCCCCATAGTCTAATTCTAAACAAACTAACACAAAAGAGTTACCTATTGGCGGTGACGAAGCTATAACCAAAAACAATGTAGTTCCTTATTTAAATGAAACTGAAAAAAAGTATGAAAGTATAAGTCGTTTAGCAGAAATAAGATCGGTCCTAAATTTTTTATATATATATTTTTTGTATTGAAAAGGAAAAAAGGTAGGTCCTAGGACCTACCTTGCTAATGCTTAGCTACGCCCCTGCCTGTTGGCCACATGGTTGGGGACAATGAACATATCATATTTACTTTACTACCTGTTTATCTAAATGAAGACAACTAATATATTACATACATATGGCTGACATATCATGTGGCTTAGATAAAACAAAATATTAGCAATAGGTAAACAAATACCCTACGTGCCTAAGTTTGTTCATAATATACATTCTTAAGACATTATAACCTAATTGCTTGTTACGTTGCTGTCTTGCTCCGATCTCCAACTCTTGCTGCCAGTGCCAACTTCGATTAAGAGGATTAGAGGAAGAACGATGTTCAACACGCATCTTCTAACTTTCTAATTTGTCGTTGATTTGAGCGAGTGAAGGGGGTTTTGGGTCTTCGATTTACCTAATGGAAAAAAGCGACGCACACAACTTTCATAAGCTTTCTTCATCGTTGTTGTGCCTCCCTTCCTTCTTCTACAAAAAATCGAAAGTGTAATCTTCCTTCCGGGCAGATGGACATCGTCGTCTCAAGCGCCGCCTCTCGCAACCTCCGACTTGCTGCAATCTTCCCCTCGTTTTCTCTGAAATATTTTTTCTGATGTTGGGGTGTTGTATGAACGAAATTTGTTGGTATGTTTATGCATGATTCATATAGGAAAAAATTAGTTGTTGGTATGTTTATTAACGAAAATCTGATGTTAGGATTGTTATTTCTGAAATCTATTTTCTTTTCTTATGTTGAATGTTCTTACATTTGTTGATTAATGTCTTTTTCTTTTTGATGAACTTTTATCATTTATCAGATATGTAGTGATTTTTTTCAAGCTTATATGTTTGATTATTATCTTTTACTTCAATTGTAAGGGGTACTGAAGTAATTATACTTTTCAATTCATGCAGCATGCTGGTCTTTATTGTTGGGTTCATGAGAAGGTGGTGATGCGGATGAAGTTTGATCATAGAGTTGTAAGGGCTACTTTGTACAACAACACATGTGTTCTTCATTTTCTCCTTTCTCTTTTATATTTTTGCAATCCTGTTATTGTAATTACTTGGTAAATCGTATTAGTTATCTAGTATTGCCATCAAATTTGCTTAGATTCTGCTTGTTGGACTATAATGTGTATCCAACAAGGAAGATGATGTAGTAGCAGTTTAGTATCAAGGATAACAATTGCTGCATAAATTTGTACTTATGATGTATTGCACTTCAACTATTCAGAATACGTTTTGTAATTTCACTTTAAATTATATCATTTTACTTTCATTTTACAATATTAACCTTTGTCAATAACTTTCATTTTATAGCAATGTACTTTGTATTTTAATTTCATTTTATAGAATTCTATTTTTAATTTAAATATAAAGAGCCCCAACAGTCCATTTATACCATTCTACCTCAATGGGTTTGTTAAATGGGGAAAAATGTTGTAAAATGGGAAAATGTGTTGTAAAATGAGTTATTAAATGGTTAATTATAAAGGAATTATTATGAGAAATGTTTTTTTAAGGGTAATATAGTTAGTTTGTATAGCCAGACAGATGTAAAATCAAACGACAAGTTTCAGTAAGAAGTTAATCCAGTCAAAACTTCTAACCCAGTCAGCTTCTAACCCAGTCAGCTCTAACTCAATCAGCAACTATCAAGATAGATGCCTATATTTTGATGAGCATACCATATTTAATATGAAACGTTTCAAAATGGAATTGTAATTTAAGGTGATCTACCGTTAAAAAAATTCATATAAAATTGACACTCCTTTAAAGAATAACAAAATAGACGTAACTAAATTGTAATTTGAGACGACCCTCTCATATCAGAAGGTAGAGAGATAAATGGTAAATTAGGAGTAGATTATATAATTGTCTAAATAAATAAATAATCGTTAAAAAGGTCAAACAAAATTAATACACTTTTAGAGAATATGAAAATAGATGTAATTAGTAATCATCCTAAATCAAGTGTTTAGATTTATTTTGAGCATATATATTATTGAATTAGCACTTTATGTATACTACTAATAATTAATAATCAAATAAAAAAATTACATTCTGAAAATATGATGACAAATGAAATGTGCAAATTGCCATTTATATGTATATATATATATATATATATATATATATATATATATATATATATATATATATATATATATATATATATATATATATATATATATACACTAAAGGTTTGTTCCTTAAGAACAGTGAAGTTTTGCAGTTTAGGACTTTCGCCATAGAAATTTTCAACATTGGCAGTTTACCTCCTTTGGCTTTTGGTAATATCATTTTCGCCACAAACATTTTTATATTCGCCTTTTACCCAATATTTTGCCTCAACATTACTGGATGTGTCGGTGCAGTCACGTGTTCCTCCTGGCTCGCGTCCTCCATCGCCTCCGTGACTCATCTTTTCTACCGCTTTATCAAGCGACCAGGTGTAGAAACCAATCCCTTCAATCACGTTTTCTTCTCTGCTTCTTTTAGATCATCGACATGTTTACTCAACCACCATAAGACTTATTCAAGGGTTTCGTTGGGCTAACTACTAACTCTCATGGTCTCCGATTCAATCTCTCATGGTCAAACTATTGTTAAACCATCAGTGAAACAACCCTTCAGCCCCCTACTGTGCACCCAAAACCATCGTCTTCTGCTATATGACCTCCTCCTAAGAGGATTGTTCTTCCATACCCATCAATACATCCTTTCCATCTTTCTTTTTCGGATCAATCTCCTTCTCCTTTATCTTTCTCCATCTCCCGAATCCGTAAATCGACAACGAATTCAGCAGAGGAATTCGCGAATGCTGGAGATTTCCTCCACAATCACTCACACCTTTAATTGGATTTTTATGTATGCTTTGATCTCTACCGTCTTCACTGTCTCCACTGTATGCCAAGTATTCGAATATTTGCTTAAACAAAACTTACATAACAGATATCTGAAGTTGTACCCCACACCAAGTGTTCAACGGCTTTTGATTTATCGAGGTTAAAGGAAGGACAAAGGAGAAACCGACATTATTACCAACGCACTTTAAAAGGGAGCTATATAGGTTGATATCCTCCCAATTTGTAGGGATGTCGTTCTAAAATATTGATTCACTTATGAGTAATTTATACCTCAATTTTAACGTTCTTAATTCTTACATTCATCATTGATCTCCGATTAGTTGATTTGGATTTGGTATTATTTTCACAGTTGGGCATTCCAGCAAGGATGAAAAAAGATTCAAAAGAATTCGACGGAGAACTGTTCAATGTACTTAGTCTGCAACAAAGGAGTTTTGGTTTTTCTGCTTAATAAACCGAAGAATGTAATGGTTGCTGGATTCAATTGGCAAAGGGCAGAGGTATAAGGTCCATTGTGAAACATGCTTATTTTTTATAATTTTAAAATATCAAAGAAACTCACATGAAATAGAAAATATGAATAAAAAAGGATTACCTGATATAGAACATCTTGATTAAATAAAATTTGTTGCTTTATCCTCATTAGTATGGGGCGATACCATCTATCAGAGCAATTTGGAAATTAGAATTGGATGGTAAGTTTATCAAATGTTGAAATAATGTTGTCTACCAGCTGTTTGTTAAAAGTCATTATTGAACTTTTAAAATCTTATATGCATTATCATATATTGCTTTGTTACTAAGTATAAATTTGGTTGATAAAGAAGGCAACAAAGAAAAAGTTTCAACACAACTTCAAGAGGGTGAAAGATGATCACATGGATCAATGGGATAACCTCCATGCCCAATTACTATCATAGTTCATAAATACTTTTTTCATCATTGGAAGGTTACATGTTCTTCTCATTCCACATATATAGATACATATACATGTTTAATTCTGTTGATTCTTTTTGATGATTCGATTTTATTTGCTTTTTTACCCTCTTATCAAATGTTTATCACGGTAGGGAATCTTCTTTTAGTGACTAAAACTCTTTAACATGGAGAATATGTATATATCTTTGTTTTAGTTAAATATTAGAAACCTTCTACATTTTAGCATTTGGAATCTAAAATAGAGAATAAAGAGATCATCAAAACTATTGAATCACAGATACAAAGAAAGGAATATGAGCTTGCATATTTGCTATATATATATATATATATATATATATATATATATATATATATATATATATATATATATATATATATATATATATAGTATTTTCTTCATCTATGAGGTAAATGCAGAAACAGTAGCTTTTTTCAATTTTTTTGAATGTTATACGAGCATATTAACATGTCATTTGAAGGACATATTTATAGTTGGAGATATGCTAATTTTGCTAGGCAACTTAATTCCCCTAACTTTAGGGTATGTGCATATGATATGTTAGACTTTTATTACCAAAAGACCATTTATAGATTACAATAAGAATTTTCATTTTACTTCTTACAATAAACGTTATATGAAAAAACTATAATGATCTTATAATTTTCAATACTTTAGTCCATGGAAGTTGTGATGGATTACAAGCAGGAGTAAAATGGTTCAAATCAAAGAGGCACTCCCTTAAGTGCTCTATTAGTGTTTATGCAGACCCTTTTGATGTAGATGCATACAAAACTTAAAGCTAGAGATAAAAGAGTTAACTATTTCTTGATTTTAGATTAAATTAACTTATTTTTACAAAAGAATAATCATGTAGTAAATATATGACCTCCTATTAGTATGCAATTCATCATACTACTTTACAAAGCAATACATTCAAACCTCCACATGTCGGTTACATTATGTTAGACATCTATAACTGTTTCCCTTCAACAACATTATAAGATCAGTTATGGCAAATGATATCTTCATTGATGATATTTTTGTGGTATGGTCTTTTTCAATTATTAATCAAAACTTTATGTTTTTGACTGTTTCATTTCACTAATGGACCTATGGTATATTGGTATTTCGGTTATCAAGTTGAAATTGGCATTATTAGCCAAACTAAGTTCAAATTCATCTTTGGAATTTTCATACATCAACTAATTACACAAAAATCCATTTAAAATTCTTTGGATGTTGAGGAAAAATATTTGGGCAAAAGCGAATATTAAAGTTGTTTGTGGCAAAAATGATATTACCAAAAACCAAAGGTGGTAAAGTGCCAATGTTTAAAAGTTTTGTGGCTAAAGTCCTAAGCATTAAAACTTCACTGTTCCTAAATGAACAAAATTTTAACTTATATATAAAAGACAAAATTGCAAAAATGGTCCATGTGGTATACAAAATTTTGGAATTTTAGTCCAAACCATGAGTTTTTTGGATCCGTGGTCCTTTTGGAGTGGTTTCTATCTGGTTTTGGTCCCTACACTTGACTCCCATTAAGTTGGATCTATTAAGCCCCCTCACATGCCTCACACGTGAGGGTAATTTCATCATTTCCTATGTTAGGGACTATTTTTGCATAAACGTTTTTTGGACTAATTGACATTTGCCCCTCATTTACTTTCCCTAACACTTGTCAACTCCTCAACTCCCTCCTTCCTGCTTCTGCTCCATTGAACCTACAAAAAACCCTCGTTGCTTATCCAAACAATATAATCGACACTACACATACAAGGGCATACGTTTAATAGGAAATGGTGTTCGTAATGTGGCATATCAGACCAAAACACGAAGTTGTTAATGTATCAACTGTATATGGTAAGTTGCTCTATTTTCTTTAACTTTTATACTTTGCATTTTCTTATTGATTTAGAACAAAAAAATGCAAAATTTTGACTTTGTTAATATGTACAATTTTGATTTTTAGCTGGTGCACCCACATGGTTTAGTATTAAGCTTAATCACGGTGGGAAATTTACTAAGTTACCTAATATAAAGTACATTGGAGGTAAAGTGCGTTATGTTGATTCTGTGGACATTAATGAGTTTTCTATGCATGAACTTGATGCCATGATGCTTGACCTAGGTTACCCAGACCCATGGAATTCTAAATTCGCTGATGAATCCCTAATTATATACTACCATTTTAGGATACCCAATGGTGACTTTCAATTTGGTCTTAGAGCTTTAGGGAATGATCATGATGTGATCAACCTTTCTAAATACATTGTACATAACAATCTGATTGAGGTGTATACAGAGCATGGAAAGACAAATTTACTGACTTACTTCATGTAACCAAATGCAAAGGGTAAAGTTGTCATTGAGGAATTACCATAAAATGATGATCAAGGGGCTGAAGTTGAGGGTCAAGTTCATGCAGATTCTCTAATGAAAAATGTGAACCATGGTAATGGTGAGCCTATTGGTGAGTTTAATGTCTCTGATTCTTTTTAGGAGTAAAAATGATAGTTTCTAACCAGAGTATAGAAGGGGTAGGGTTGGGAATTCCAATATAGGTGAAGGTTCTTGTAGAAAGAGGCTTAGTTTAGATTATATTGATGAGGGTCTTCACATTTCAAAGGAAAAGAATGATGATCAAGATGGTTCAACTGGTGTTCAGGAAGTAGCAACTTGTGTTCATATTGATGAGATGGATGGTGTTAGGGAGGTTGTTGTTCAAGAAGCATCAACTATTGATGAAGGATGCCACAACACCCCCTGTTAATAATGCTGATGAACAATTGAATGAGTTATTCGATAACCTTATGGAAAATTTGATTAGGAGTGATGATGATAACGCAGAGTATGAAGGGGATGGAGAAACTGAAGAGGGTAATGAAGAGTATGAAGAGGATGATGAATCTCAAGAAAGTGATCCAAATTTTGAAGAGTATGATGAATAAGAAAAATAGTGATCCAGAGTATGAAGAAGATGAGAGACAAATGGAAGATGAAGATCATGTGGATGACATAATGGATGTTGACAACAATATACAGGATGTGGATGTGGACATGGGAGAATTCACTCTCAATGTTGAAAGTGATGTGGAAGGTTCTTGTATAAATGTTGTTCATGGGTATGAACCTGAAGATATGGAAGTGATCAACAATGAGGAATTTGAAGTCTCAAGGAGCTTTGCAGGATCAACATGTGGTTGATGTTAGGAACAAAACATACACTTGCAGAAAATGGGAACTAATTGGAATTCCATGCAGACCTTCAATTGCAACTCTAAATGAGATGAGTAAAGGCCAAAAGGCTGAGCTTGACATTTACAAATGGGTTCACAAGGTGTATTTTCTAGAGACATGGTAAAAGGCTTAATCATTTAAAGTAGAGCCAATTAAGGGTAGATCCATGTGGCACAAAAGTGAATGTCCCTCAAAGCTAATCCCTCCTCCACATCACACTTAAGTGGGAAGGCCTAAGAATAAGAGAAGACAAAGTGAGGGTGAAAGGTTAAGCAAAAAGCAGAAGGCAAGTCAAGGTGATGGAGTGAATGCTACACAAGAAGGAGGTTCCCAAAAACCAACAAATGATCGAGTGCAGAGGCTATCAAGGAAGAATATCAGTGTTACTTGTAACAAATGCAAGAACAAGGGACACAACTCTAGGACCTGTAAAGCGCAAGGTGGGAATTAGTCCAAGAAGTAATATGAATGCATGGGGTTTTCTGTGATTTTGGTTGGTTATGAAAACTTGATTGTTATGTTCACAATATTTTGTTGAAAACTTTTGGTTGGTTGTTATGAAAACTTGGTTGTTATCCTAGGTATGGTAATGTGTCCCTTTTGGTAATGTTTAGAATCTTTGGTTGTTATGTTTAGAAACTTTGGTTGTTATATTACAAATCTTAATGAAATGTGCATTTTGGTTATTTACTTTTGGTTCTAATATATACATTTTGGTATTACATTCATACCATTTCTATTCATATGTTAATTCTGATACATTCATACCATTTTGGTAAAACATTCATTACACTTGCATCATAAAATTATACATATATCATTATCATCATAAGTCACTACAAACATGATCACATAAAATTACAACAAAATAACCAAAACACCCTTCAGAGTATACCCCTACACATGCCAAATACAGAAGATTACAATCACAAAGAAAAACCAACTTCCAAACATGTACATTTCCAGCTTCAAATTGTCATCCTTCAATGCTTTGACATTTGCCACCAACATGTTGTTCCTGTATATGAGTCCATTGCATTGATCCTGTAGCATGTTCATACTTTTAACCAACTCATTGCATCGTTCCTACATTGAATTCAAATTTCTTAGCATACCAAGTATGATGGCTTTAGCCCTAGCACACATTGGGGGATCAAGCCACCCAATAAACCCACAAACGGAATCATTCATAGGGCATGCATAAAATATCCTTCCTGGATTTAGAGGGGTCCAAGATGTTTTCACCATAACAACTTTTCCACAAAAACATAGCACCATTTTTGTTATAGCAAAGCTCAAGAAGAAAGGTAGAAGAAAAGAGACGTTGGGAAATGTTGGGGAAGAAGATCGCAGTAAGTGGGGGTATTTAAAAGGAGTTAATCCAAAAAACGTTTATGCAAAAAATGGTCCCTAACATATGAAATGACGAAATTACCCTCACGTGTGAGGCACATGAGGGGGCTTAACAGATCCAACTTAATGGGAGTTAAGTACAGGGACCAAAACCACATAGAAACCACTCCAAAAGGACCATGGATCCAAAAAACTCATGGTTTGGATTAAAACCCCAAAATTTTACCTACCATAGGGACCATTTTTGCAATTTTGTCTATATAAAATGTTATTTCTAGTTTTATCGTATGAAGTAGTAAACGTGGTTGGCTATTCGAATGCTAATATGATATTAGCAATTTCCTAATTAACCCTCATGTTGTGAATTAACAATGATGATTTGCAGGTTTTAAGAGCTGCAAATTAGTTAAAAAAAGATATTCTACATATCACAGTTGAAGATTCCGTTAATGATTATGATAGATTATCGGCAATGCAATTACAAGGGAGATGACACCTTTTGAAGTTGAAGCTACAATTGCAAACTTGATTAAAGATTGGACAAAATTGAGACTAAACAGGTTGAAAGAATGGGTGAATACAAATGTCCAACAAGAGGCGACTTCATTAGATAAATAGCAATGCACTTTACCAAGAGTTCTGATTATAGCAACTTACTTTCATTTTTATTCGTAAGGAAATCCACTTTTATATTCACTAAAATTGAAACTGTCACTAGATTGGAAGTAGTTTATGTTAATTAAATAGAAAAACCAATATTTCAAAATAATAAAAGTATGCTGGTAAAATATGTAATCTTTTCTTTATGATTTCGTCCATGGTGCTCGTTTTATGTGAATGTTATAATATTAATAACTATGATTTCGTCGTTTAGATGCAATGTATGTGAATGTCATAATATTAATAACTTTTGTAGTAAATATGGTAATAATCTAGATTTGTAAATCTAAACTCTAAAATTTCCATGGTATCAAAAATATAAACTTAAAAAACTAAATTTTGCCCAAGTTTCCCTGGGATCAAAAATATAAACTTGAAAAACTAGATTTTGCCCAAATACGTTATGATGAGTTGCTTAACAAAACACAATACACCTTCTAACCCATGCAAACCCATGCAAAAGCATGGGCTCTTCCCTAGTTAAAATAAAGAGCATTAACAAAACACAAAACACCTTCTAACCCATGCACACCCATGCAAAAGCATGGGCTCTTCCCTAGTTAAAATAAAAAGCATGCAAAGGTAAGCAAAATTTAAAAGGTTTTAAGGTCTTATTACTCTTGCACTATTATACATCTCTTGTTACATCCTTTATTAATTTTTCAAACCGTAAACTCAGTGCTAGACTTTTACTTAAGCCGAAGCCCTCCCCTGACTCCTAGAATAAGTGCTGGGGCTAAGCAAAAGCGACTCCTGCTGGCTAAACTTCAGCTTCTGAGCATCATTTCTTGACAACTGATACGCGTTCGCCACCACATCCACCGGCATGCTCCTGAGCGCCGATACACGACCAGCAAGATTAGCTACCATAGCGTTGTCATTAGTCTTGAAAGAAATCCACCTTGACCCTTGTTCACCGGCTCTCTTGATCGCTGCAAAGTTTTGTGGGATCACCACCACCTGTCCCTCCCTGAGCTCATCATCGAAAACTGACTCCCCGGCGTTGTTCACGATCTGTATCCTCAAGGTTCCGTCGGTGACGTACACAAGATTGTGGGCGTTTAATGTCCAAAATGGCGCCTTAATTGCGTTCGGGTGGAGTTCGCCTCTCTCGGCGCTGAGTTGGAGTTGCCGGAGAACGGGGAATTTGAAGCTGTTGAGGTTTGAAATCCTGCCGGCTTGTGGGTTTACGAAGTCAGCGTGGGTGGGGTTATCGATGTTCTCGCTTAGCTTCAAGCTGCAAATGGTTTCTTCAAAACCGTTGCTCCGTCCACCTTGACGTCCTCCCTGTTGTTCACGTTCTTGCTGTTCTCTGGTCTGCGGTGGCCTGATGATTTGAAGATCTTGTTCGACGTTAACGATGTGACCTCTTTGGTCTCTTTGTCCTTGAAGCTTCTCAGCAGTCTCCCTGTTGACGTTGAATGCTTCTGCTAAGAACTCCACATCGAAACCGTTGAAGATATTGCCAGCATTGCGGTAGGGCTGCTCCTGCTGGGACTGGCCTTGTTGTCTGCGTGGTTGTCTCTGACCTTGTTGTTGTTCGCTTTGACCTTGAGGGTTCCCGGCGAGGAAGAATCTCTGAAACATTTAATTATAAGCTCGAATCTTTTAGTTAGTTCTAAATTTGGTAATTAATAATAGTTTAATGTAATGTAATATTATTCATCTACCCTGTGGTTTTGATCAAGCTGGTTAGCGCTGTTCTGAGTGTCGAAGAAGACTACAGCAACAAGTTCGGTCTCGCCGTCGTTATAAATCCAGTGAGCTGTTCCGGCGGGAATGGCAACAACATCTCCCTGGTTCAAGTTCCGTACTTTCTGGTGGCGATCTTGTAACCCTTGAAACTTCTGGCCTCTGCGTTCACTCTGACCGGAAAACTGTTGTTCCTGAGAAGATTCATAGGTTTCTGGACATCCCGGCAATATAACCCCATGAACACCCCTTCCTGTAGAGATCGGATGAACAAGTCAACAACCCATGAATTCCTATTCTTAAACCAATTCAAAGTCTGGAAAGGAAAAATAAAACACCTTTTTCGATGAAGGACAAGAGAGGGGCGTTGACGTAGGATGGCAAGAGAAGTCCACCAGGTTGAATCCGGTGTCGGAGAAACTCAACGCCGGCACACTGGAACTGCTTCTCATCGGCGTTCCAGAACTCAGTGACTCCAGCTTCGGCTTGGATCCTATCGGACGGCTCAAGAGCGTCGATTCTTCCAATCTGGCACTGGTTTTGCGGCAGCTGCTGCTGTTGTTGTTGGTGGTGGGCGAGGCAGGTGGAGAAGAGTAGGAGGAACGAGAGAAGCAAAGAAGCTTTGGACGCCATAGATGAAGGTGTGGCGAATGGAAGGTGTGTGGCGAACTTAGAGCGAGAGGTAGGTTTTTATGGAGGAAGAAGGTGAAGGAGGGAGTGACATGTAAGAGGGAATGGCATGGAAAGAAGAACACATGGAAGTAAGAGAGTATACATGTGTACAAGAGACTGAATGGAGATCCATCGCAAGAGGTATAAGTGTGTTTGTGTATGGTTTATCGTTATAAAAACTCGAAGGTTGATGAACAATCACTCATAAGTAAGCCAGATACATTTAAATAATATTTCTTATTATTATTTTTTTTAGTTCAAGATTGCTTTTTAAATAAGCTTCGTAATATAACAATTCCTTTAAATAATATTTCACAAGACTATAACCAAATTTTAACTTGCATACAAGATATTAAAATTATGTAATCTAGGATAAAATGATATTGATGAAATTTCGTAATTATATATCGTTTAAGTTGGGAAAACAATGCATGAGTTGAACCACTTGAACTTCTAACAATGATTTGGTTGACATGAATAATTCATGCATTAAACATATGGCGGTTCTATTTGTATTAAAGAATATATTTTTAGATGAACACATAAATCAACATATTCGGATCACCTTGAAAGTAACAAGTTGTGCTTGGATTTGAAACCGTTTTATTGGTGCTTGCCAATGCCGGACATTGCCAAGATATTCGGAACACCTTGAAAGTACCAAGAATATATTTTTGATCACATAGGTGTTTTTAAAAAATTGGTATACTTTTAAATTTATTTAATATATAGGGTTATTTAGCAATTTAAAAAAAAAAAAACTATGTGCCTTAATTTTTTTTTCTTGCCGATCGATTCTTTCCCTGGGTAAAAAAAAAAAAAAAACGAGCTGCACACCTCTAAATTTCCGGCAAGATCGTCATCTCCTGCGACTCCAACAATTACGATCCAATAACGCTAGCGAATCCAACAGCACCACAGCGGCGACTACAATCCATGTAGGTACGTTTTTTTGGTTTCAATTACAAGTTCGTTTTTGAGTTTGATTTTGAACTATAACTTCGATTTTCAAGCTCTAATTTCTAATTTGGGTTCATTTGTGAGTTCGATTTTTGATTTCTACATTTCTGAGTTCGATATATGAGTTGTATTTGTTTCGATAACAGTTTGTTTGTTTGATAGACTGATATTGTTTGATTGTTGAATTTTGATTTTTGATTTGTATTTGCTTCGATTTATAATTTGTATTTCCTTCAATCAGTTTAATTTCTGGTTCCTATTTGCTTGAATATGCAAGATGTGTTGATTGTAACAACTAGAATTCTTGAGATTGAATTTATGTTCTAAATTATCTATTTGATTGTAACAGGTGCTGATTTATTTGTTCTATTTCTGAGTTCTTTTATTGTTTTTTTGGTTTCATATATTTGATTGTAAATGGATGCTAATGTCATATTAGACATTGTGTTCGAATAAGGATTCCCGCTCAATCTCTCAAGCTGTTGCAAACAATGCAATAACAATTGATAATGAAGTTATTGCAAATGATGTGTTAGAAGAAGATGAAATTGGAAAAGATGAGAGAATTAGAGAAGAAGATGATGAAGAATCTTTTTATGACAACTTTCAAGTTTCTTCTATTTTTACTACTATGGAGGAAACATATATGAGGACACAGAGCAATTTGATTGTGTTACACATAGTTTGCAAGAATGATTTTACACAAGAATTGGAAAAGATTCATGTTTTGAGAGCCGAAATAGTTGATAAATTAGGCAGGGACGGACGAAAGAATACATAGTAGATGTTGCCGGAATGAATATGCATTGCCGATACATGAAAAATAGTTTAAAAAAATTGAAAAATTAAAATTTTTTACACTGCGGTCAAAAAAATTGGGGGGTTAGCGGTGTCATACCGGGAACCCCTTAAAATCGTCCCTGAAATTAGGTTAATATTACTTAATAATAAACGATTGTTGGTTTTGTAGTTGAAATATTTTACTTATTAATTTTTTTTTATTAAGATGATGATTGTTGGTTTATATTTAAAAAGTTGTTTGTTGGTTTTTATAAAAAGATTTGTTAGTTATAATAATGTTTGTAAAAAACAATTAACAATATAAAAAGCAAAAACTAAAAAAAAGAACCAAAAAAAAATTATATTATTGAAAAAAATAATATGTTACAACTAAGGTAGGATGCTTATGAACATTGTTTTATTTTCTTGGTTTATGTCGTGTGTAAGAAAAAGAAAGGGAGCATGACACAATTCAAAAAAAAAATAAAATAAAATAAAATAAAAATAAAAAATTAACCCTATATGGTAAATATGTTTAAAAGTATATCTATTTGGTAAATAAGATTTTCAAAAACACCTATACGGTCAAAAACTCGGTTAAATTTGAGGACGATTTGGAACCACTTAAATATGCAAGATGTGTTGATTGTAACAACTAGAATTCTTGAGATTGAATTTATTTTCTAAATTATCTATTTGATTGCAAGATGTCATGTGAAAGAAAAATAAGGGAACATGACACAATTCAAATATATATATATATATATATATATATATATATATATATATATATATATATATATATATATATATATATATATATATATATATACAAAATAACCCTATATGGTAAATATGTTTAAAAGTATACCTATTTGCTAAATAAGATTTTCAAAAACACTTATACGGTTAAAAACTCAGTTAAAATTGAGGACCATTAGAATGCTTATGAATATTGCTTTATTTTGTTGGTTTATGTTGTGTGAAAGAAAAAGAACGGAGCATGACACAACTCAAAAAAAAGAAAATACAAAATAACAGTATATGGTAAATATGTTTAAAAGTATACCTATTTGGTAATAAGATTTTCAAAAACACCTATACGGTCAAAAACACGGTTAAATTGAGGACGATTTGGAACCACTTAAAGTACTAGAATATAAATTGAACAGTATCACTGTTGATTTTGTGATAAAGTTGCCCAAGACAGGAAAGAGGTATGATACGATATGATTTGATTGAGGTTGAGGAAATAATTGAGTTTCTTAAATTGTTTCAAACAGATCAAGATCGACATTAGGAAGAGGTGTTGGTTTAGATTGGTTATGGTAAAATGTCATTGGTTGTGAAGAGAACGGATTTGTTGAAATATTAATAATAATATGTCAATCAAATATTTATAAGAGAGGGTTTATTATGTTATAAGTTATAATATGCAGCGTGTTGTGAGAAAGTTTTGTACAGGTTATGCACGCGGATCCCAGTATCGGATCTTTGTTGTATCCGGGTTGAACCGGAGTATGAAGGTGAAGAGATGCTTCTGGATTAGATTATTCGTCATTCCAATTTTTAGATCAGAGTATTAGGGTTTCATAATATCTAATCTCTCTCACTAGTTCATTCTGTGTTATTGATCCTTGTTCATTGTAATCTGGTTGTAATATACAGATAGTATACGATAATCAGTAGAATAGTTTGTGTGTTCATATTTGAGAGTAGAATAGGTTATTGTAGTAAGTTTTCTGATGTAAATACATGAAAAACCTTCTGTTTCTTTGTTATCAAATGATATAAGAAATGAAGATGTTGGGAATGATTTGGTTGTCATTTTTTTATCATGGTATCAGAGATGTAAGGTTGAGGTTTTTTGATCTCGTTGTTCCGATTGCTTTTTCAGAGTTCTTATCAACCGATCAGTAAAAGGTATTCATCACTACTCTTTGTTTTGAACCCACTTTTGTTTTTTGTGTTCTATTTGTTTAGGGTTTCTTTGTAATACCCTATTGATTGTTGAATCTGGTTATCAAGATCCTGGTACTGCTAGTTGTTGTTTGAATTGTGCAGGCTCGTGAGGATCGAAAGTTCTACGACGATCTGTATCGAAACGTTAAAGCTAGATCGATTAATCCCTTATCTGAAATAACTCTCGTGGGGTCGGATTTCATCACCGATAAACCCTCGTAGAGAACGGGTTTAGGGAGTCGATCTTATAAAACAATCTGGACTAGTGCACTGTGAGGTTTCTTGTTCTTTTTTATCTGATTCTTAGCTGTAGTTGTGTGACATATTGATGTCTTGAGTACACTGGTTGTTTGTTTGTCTCTATTTTTTGTGTTGATCGTAACCTTTGATTTTGTTTGAACTTGGTGTTGACTGCCTTGGGCCCCGACATACTGTGGTGACCATCTGGGCACTAAGTCAGCACTCTTGTTTTTTTTTTTTGGTGTGTTCTTGTTATTTCTTTTGATCTATAATGACTGATATACCAGAAGGTAGTGGGTCTACCAAAGAAAAAGATCCCACTACCCCAATTGGTTTTGATGATCCATTGTATATCCATCCATCGGATAATGCTGTAACCTCTATCATTACTATTAAACTCTTTGGAAATGAGAACTATCACCTATGGCGTAGTGCAATGATAAGAGGACTAAAAGCTAGAAATAAGATAGGGTTTGTAGATGGTACACTTACTCTTAATAACACTGAGTCATCTAAGTCTTCTAAATGGGAACGTGTCAATGTTGTCGTTTGCAATTGGATTTTAGGGTCAATACCTGAGTCAATTTATGCTAGTCATGTGTATTCTGATAAAGCAGAGGATATTTGGAATGAATTGTTTGAGATCTATAACAAAGCTGATGGATCCATAATATTTAATATTCATCAGCAAATCAATACCTTAAAACAAAATGGCTCTTCTCTTTCAGATTACTATAATAAACTTGATTCGTTATGGAAAGAATTTGATGGTTTAACTAGCTTAACAGAGTTTGTATTTGAGGCTGCTACCAAACTAAGTGATCATTCTAAACTAATGAAATTAATGCAGTTTCTTAGTGGTCATGATGATACTTATAATCAAGTTAAAAGTCATATTCTTTTATTGGAACCACTACCAAATGTTAAATCTGCTTTTTCTATTTTATCAAGAGAAGAGTCTCTTCAAGAACATGGTTCTTTAGGGGTTTCCAGTTCTTCTAAAACTCAAGTGTAAGCTTTCAATAGTAAAACAAATGAATTTAAGAGATCACAGGATCAAAATAGGTCTAGAAACCAGTTGCAATGTAAAAATGGTGGTATTAAAGGTCATTCTATTGACAGATGCTATAAATTGATTGGTTATCCAAAGGATTTTAAATCCATAAAAGGGAATAATAATCAGAAAACTGGAACTTTCTCTATGAATTCTTCTTCTGTTGGGTCTAATAATGTTGGTTCTACTGTTGGGTCTAATAATGTTGGTTCTAATGTTCATTCTAAGTCTATTCATAATAGTGACATTCACTATCTCACTAGTGAACAATATAATAAATTTATTCGTTTGATAAATGAGAAGTCTTCCAGTGAGAATGTTACTGCAGCTGCTAATATGGCAGGTACATCCTTCTTTCACTATTGTAACTCTTTTTCTAGTTTTGATAGTTCTCAAAGTTGGAATATTAACTCAAGGGAAAATCAACATATGGTTTCTTCTGAGTCCTAACTTAGAGATTCAGTGAGTGTGTCAGGTCTTAATCTTTTTGTAAAGCATCCAAATGGGTCATCTGCTCCTATAAATAAAATAGGAAATCTTCAGCTGTCTTCATGTCTCACCTTGTTTGATGTCTTTGTTGTACCTGATTTTAATGTTAATCTTGTGTCTGTACATAAGTTGTGCAAAGATTGTAGATGTGAGGTTGTATTTTCTGAAAATAATTGCAAAATCCAAGATTCACTATCAAAGGAGATGATCGAGAGTGGTAGGGAATCTGGGGGGCTGTACTATCTTGACTGTGCCCCTCAGGTAACTCTACTAATTCTTCTAATACTAGATGTTATGTTTCTAAACTTACTTGGCACAGTAGGCTTGGTCACCTAGCTGATCAAGCTCTAGGATCTTTGAAAGAAAAATTAAAATTTGGTAGTGAATCACTTCCACCCTGTGATGTTTGCCATAAGGCTAAACAAACAAGGGAATCATTTCCCCATAGTCAACATACTTCTACAATAATTGGTGAATTAGTTCATTTAGATGTCTAGGGACCGTATAGATTTGCTTCAGTTGAAGGTTTTAAATATTTTCTGACTATTGTGGATGATTTTTCTAGGGAAACTTGGGTTTTTCTTTTAAAATCAAAAAGTGAAGTTTTTTGATGTTTTATAAATTGATTCGATCTGATAATGGAACTGAGTTTGTTAATAATCAAATGAATTATTTTTTTATTGAAAATGGGATTTTACACCAAACTTCATGTGCTTACACTCCACAACAAAATGGAGTTGTGGAGAGAAAGCATAGACATATTCTTAATGTAGCACGTTCGCTTCTTTTTCAATCAGGAATTCCTGTTAAATATTGGAGTGATGCTATTTTAACTTCAGTTTTTTTAATCAATAGGATGCATTCTTCTGTTTTAAATGGGTTGTCTCCCTATGAGTTAGTTTTTAAAAGGGCACCTAATTTTGATCATCTTTGAGTTTTTGGTTGTTTATGCTTTGCTGTTAAACTTAATGTGAGTGATAAATTTTCTGAACGTGCTGAGAAATGCATTTTACTAGGATACTCAGCTGATAAAAAGGCTTATAAGCTTCTTAGTCTTGATACTAATTCATCTTTTGTATCCAGGGATGTGAAATTTTATGAGTCCGTCTTTCCATTTAGACTAAAATCAACTTCTGTTGATAAAATGAAAAGTGTTTCAGGCCCTAGTGATCCTTTTTCCTATGATGATTTTGACACTAATGATTATCAAAATGATTCTATTAATCCAGATGAATTAAGAATTGAGTCCCAGTTGGATGGTGCTAATGCAACCATTGACTTGGATGATGTCAGTAATGAGACTATTAACCGAAGTGGCGAGGCAGTTGTGCCTCCTGCTGGGTCCTCTGTTCCTTCTTCTTCTAGTGTATCCGAGGAAGACAGTCAGTCTCATTTTTTGCCTTCAATTGAACAATCTTTGGGTCCTTCTAGGTCTAGACGTAAGTTGATAATGCCTGTTAAGTTTGTTGATTATGTGGTAAAATGTAAATATAAGTATGGTATTGAAAGAACTGTGAATTATTCTTGTCTTAATTCTGAAACTAAATGTTTTGTTTCAAATTTGAATAAAACAATTGAACCTAAAACTTTTAGAGAAGCTGTGATTGACCCAAATTGGGTCAAGGCTATGAATGAGGAAATGGAAGCTTTACATAGGAATCATACTTGGGAAATAACTAATTTACCAAAAAACATGAAAGCAATTGGATGCAAATGGGTGTATAAAATTAAATATAAATCTAACGGTGAGGTTGAGAGATATAAAGCTAGGCTAGTTGCAAAGGGTTATAATCAAAGAGAGGGTATTGATTTTGAGGAGACTTTATCTCCTGTTGCAAAGATAGTCACTGTTCGTATTGTTATTTCATTATATGTTCATTATTCTTGGTCATTATATCAGTTAGACATAAATAATGCTTTCTTGTATGGGGACCTTTCAGAAGATGTGTATATGTGTCTTCCACCTGGTTATTATTGTAAAAATGATCTTAGAGTTTGTAAATTGACTAAGTCTTTATATGTTCTTAAACAAGCTCCTAGAAAGTGGAATGAAAAACTATGTGCTGCATTGTTTATGTTTGGTTTTCAACAAAGTATTAATGACTATTCCTTGTTTATTAGAAAATGTAATGGTTCTATTACTGTTCTTTTGGTATATGTAGATGATATCATTTTGACTGGTAGTGATGAATCTGAACTTAAGAAAGTAAAAGATTTTATGAAAAGTCAATTCTTAATTAAAGACTTGGGAATACTTAAATACTTTCTAGGAATAGAAGTTGTAAATATTGAACATGGTTTGTGTTTAAATCAAAGGAAATGCTGCCTTGAACTCTTACATGAATACGGTATGCTTGGGTGTAAACCTGTAACTACACCATTAGAAACCAATTTTGTAATAAGTTCAGGAGATTTTGATAAAAAGGATGAATTGTTAAGTAATAAAACTGAATTTCAAAAACTTATAGGAAAGCTGATTTATCTTACTATCACAAGGCCTGATATTTCTTATGCAGTTCAAGTCCTTAGTCAGTATATGCATAAACCAAGAAAATCTCAGTTGAAAATTGCTTTCAGAATTTTGAGATACTTGAAAAACAATCCTGGAAAAGGTATTGATTTAACAAAACATGATGGATTTGAATTAAAAGGATTTGTTGATGCAGATTGGGCTAAATGTCTTACTACTAGAAAATTTGTAACTGGTTATTTGGTTTACTTCAATAATTCTTTGATTTCTTGGAAAAGTAAAAGACAGTCTACAGTTTCAAGATCGTCAACTGAATCTGAATATAGAGCCTTAGGCTCTATTACATGTGAAATAATGTGGGTTTTGAAAGTTTTATTTGAACGAAATATCAAAGATATTATTCCTGTTTCTGTATATTGTGATAATGATTCAACTATTAAATTAGCACTTAATCCAATTTTTCATGAAAGAACCAAGCATTTTGAAGTTGATCTTCATTTTATTAGGGGAAAATTTTCAAGTGGTGTGTTGAAATTAGTAAAAATAAGTTCTTGTGATCAAAATGCTGATTGTCTTACAAAGTCATTAAATGTTAAACAACATGAGTTTTTGGTAAAAAGGTTGGGTCTTGTTGATGTTATTAGTATAGAAAAATAATAAATATTTGATTGAGGGGGATGTTGAAATATTACTAATAAGATGTCAATCAAATATTTATAAGAGAGGGTTTATTATGTTATAAGTTAGAATATGCAGGGTGTTGTGAGAAAGTTTTTGTACCGGTTGTGCATGTGGATCCCAGTGTCGGATCTTTCTTGTATCCGGGTTGAACCGGAGTATAAAGGTGAAGAGATGCTTATGGATTAGATTATTCGTCATTCCAGTTTTTAGATCAGAGTACTAGGGTTTCATAATATCTAGTCTCTCTCACTAGTTTATTCTGTGTTCTTGATCTTTGTTCATTGTAATCTGGTTGTAATATACAGATAGTATACAATAATCAATAGAATAGGTTGTGTGTTCATATTTGAGAGTAGAATAGGTTATTGTAGTGAGTTTTCTGATGTAAGTACATGAAAAACCTTCTGTTTATTTGTCATCAAATGATATAAGAAATGAAGATGTTGGGAATGATTTGGTTGTCGTTTTTTTTTATCAAGAATGGAAATATTTGCGGATGATTGTAAGAAAGTAGTAGATAGA
The DNA here is from genome assembly GCF_052625555.1 of Lactuca saligna. Taxonomy (NCBI): domain Eukaryota; kingdom Viridiplantae; phylum Streptophyta; class Magnoliopsida; order Asterales; family Asteraceae; genus Lactuca; species Lactuca saligna. Next base: position 309,124,409 of record NC_136421.1, read on the forward strand.
GGGAAAGTGAATAGATTGATCAAATGATGGTCGATAACATGAAGGTGATAGAAGGGTTGAGGATGGAAGGTTTGGTGATTGGGTGTTTAGAGGTGAAAGATTTAGTGATTGAAGTTTTGAAGTTTTCTGTGTTGGTTATTAAGGTTTTCCTTATTTGAGATGAAGAGATTTTTTTTGGGTGCATGGAAAGAGTTTGTGAGAGAGATAATGATATTTTGTATGTATAAATTGTTGAGAGTGTGGTTTGAATTATAATAGTTGAAAGAACTATAAGAATAAGGAGCTATGGCAACGACACCTATCTCGACAACGTAAGTTGTCACTACAAGTAGGGCTATGTCGACTGTCGTCAGTATATCTTTTGTCAACTTTGGCCAAATTTGTTTGACCAGAAGATATGTGCCAAGACATGTTGTCGCCATAGATTCGGCGGGAACAACGAAATTATTCGTGATCTTTTGAAAACTTGTGCCGACGACAAGACGTCTGGCTAGGTTACAACAAATCTAATTTTCATTTATTTTTATTATGTAGTGCAGAAAAGCAAAACGACGTAGTTTTTTGTAAGCTATCTTCGAATGTCGCTGGGAGCGACTAGTGGTTGTGCTGGGTCAGTAATCGGTGAGAGTCGGTAATCCAGATATTGGTAGGTTGGTAGGGACCAGGATGGTCTCAGTTCATTCGGAAGCCAGATAAGAATAGCAGGATTTCTAGTCAGTAGCAGTGCGGGGATGCAGAGTATGGTGGAATTCAGTTAGTCGATCGTGGGGTGCTCGACACCGAATGATAGTAGGAAGAATGCCCAGTGGGTACTGGCAACGATGACCCGTACTGGGAGTGGCGGGAGTAATAGATTGGTGAGGAAAAGGTATTCACCGCGGCAGAAGGGATAGATGGTTATCGAGCATTAACTTGGGAGAGGCAAGGAAAGCGCGTAAGGAAAGAAAGGATGAACCCCTACGGGGTCAGTGCAGTATTTGGAGATTACCAAAAAGATTGTCGGTTGAGTAAGTTGTGTTACAGGATGTTCGGGCTCAGGATGGACCCGAGATTATTATCTGTAAGGATTGGCGTTGGTCTGAATGATTGAACGGAAGGCCAGCAAAGTTAGGCAGCTGGTGCTAGAATGGATGGTGGGGCTTTGGAGGCAGATCATTGGCAGTAAAGTATAGTAAACTTCGAGGGTGAAGTTTAGTTTAAGTGGGGGAGAGTTGTAACACCCAAAGTTTCAAAGGCCAAGAAAGGAAAGAAAAGCCCTAATTTAAGGGTCGACTCGGCGAGTCCAAGGAAGGACTCGACGAGTCCGAGCGGGATCCGAGGCGAGGAATAAGTGACCAACTAGGCGAGTCGGCCAAGGCGACTCGGCGAGTAGGGTCTGTGCGAGGAAAACCCTAAATCCGGGACTTGGAGCCTATTTAATCGCCTCCATCTTCTTCCTAGTGCTCCTTTACTGTCTCTCACACCCAGAACGCCGCACCCTAAGCCCCCATTGTGCTCATTCATGCTTTTGGCCATTTTTGAGTTATTTAAAGGAAAAAGAAGAAGTGGGAATCTTTGAAGCAACAAGGAGTGGCATTGGATCCGAAGTTTGGGGATCATTTCAGAGCATTTAAAGGTATTAAGTCGTTTCTCTCCTCCAGATTTCCCTTGGTTGTGAGTTTTGGGGCTTTTAAGCCATGTTTGAAATCAATCTCGAGCTTGAGGTCCAGATCTAAGGTTGCTACCTCAGATCCATGCTTGTTTTGGTCTAGAATTCCGTAAAGTATCAGCCCTTGAGTGGATCATGGAGTCTTTTTGCCTTAAGCCCTAGTTTTTGGCATGTTTTGCCTAGATCACCTTCTCTACACGTAAAGATGGCAACTTTATGTAGGGAATAGGCTTGGGAAGGGTAGATCTACGGTTTGGAGTCCATGCATGACTCAAAAGTCCTCTGCATGTAAGGAGAACTGAAGGGACTCGACGAGTCATTTGAGTGGACTCGGCGAGTAGCATGAAGTTGTGGAGAAACTCGACAAGTGGGATGAACAACTCGTTGAGTCGTATGCAGATTGCCTTGTACTCGGCGAGTCTGTTCTTGGACTCGGCGATTCAGGTAGCGAAACCCCAAAACCCTTCGAGTTGTGACTCGAATCAGTGAGTCGGGTGGAGACTCAGTGAGTTGCACAGGTATGGACTCAGAAATAGGTAGACTCGACGAGTCATGGACTGACTCGGCGAGTCGAGTCGCGAATGGAAGGTGTCTGATCATTTTGAACTCGGCGAGTAGGGTTGATCTGGAAGGTTTACTTTGACCAGGACTTTGAATTTGGGCCAGGGTGGACTTGGTTGTCTTTCGGGGGTCAGTTAGACTCAATGTTGCATTGATATTGGTAGTTCGGGGAGCAAGGGGAGCAGGAGTTCCGTGAGTTGTCAGGCATCAACTAGTGAGATCATCAGCAAGTTCAGCTAGTGCAGGTGAGTTTCCCTTTGTGTGAATGGGTCTAAGGCCACAGTGTCGGCCCATGTAGTTATGAGTAGAAGACCCGGGGTTAGCCCTAGGCACAGTATGCTAGTATTATTTTCAGGACGAGGTCCAGTAATAGTGGGCGGGTGCCCAAGGAATTGTTTATATGATAGTTTATACTTGTTGTCTGTGTGATACATGTATGTGCCTGGTAGGGAGGTGAGTGTGGGAGAGGTCCCGTATCTCACCAGTAGCAGAGTGTGGATGGGGTTCCATATCTCATTAGTAGCAGAATAGGGGCGAGGCCCGAACTAGAACAGGAGTGAGAGTGGGAAAGGCCCGTACCTCACTACCATTAGGAGCGTGGATGGGGTCCCATGACTCATCAGTAGCAGGACATGGGCGAGGCCCAGGATAGTCGAGGCCTTAGGACAGAACCAGTTGTATGTGTTAGTTATGAAATGTTTATGTGTTATTGTTTGTTGGTGGGCGAGGCCCTGTGACAGGCGGGGCCTAAGTAAAATAGATCTATATCCGAGCGGGGCTCGAAGCCAGGCGGGGCCTGGAACGGCGGGGCCATTGTAGCGGGCGACGCCCGAGGTAGGGGCGAGGCCCAAGATAGTGGGCGTGGCCCAGTATGTGCAGTGTGTGGTTATGCATGGTATGTGGTAGGGTGGGGAACTCACTAAGCTTTGTGCTTACGGTTTTCAGTTTTAGTTTCAGGTACTTCCGGTAGCGGAGGGAAGAGCTCGGGGTGATCGCATGGCACACACCATAGATTAGACAGCCTGGGAATGTTTACTCTGATAATGAACATGTGTTTTGAAAACTTATACTCATAATATGTTTTGGAATGATGACTTTACTTTAAGTAATGATTTATTAAAAGAAATTTTTGGTCTTAAATTTTGGGTCGTTACAAGTTGGTATCAGAGCCTTGGTTTGAGGGATTCGGAATTGGTAAAGAAGTTTTCAAAATGAAAAGACAGTTTTGCAAAAAGGGAGTTTTGATAAAGAAAATAGTTTTAGAAAAGCAAAAACAATTCGGAAAGATAAAAAAAAAAAAAAAACTTTGAAAAGAGAAAAGAGGTGTGGTGCATGCAATCAATCGAGCTCAAGTAAGTACCCCAAAATACCCATACAAGTTTATGTTTTGATTATCAGTTAATAGAACATCATGCTAGATTAGGACTAAGGATCTAGGGAGGATGCCTTATCTGCCTATTATATGTGCTTTTGATCTGCATGATAGTGCTGAATAGTCAGTAGTAGGATAGCCTAATTAGGTTATGCCTGAGTTTATGAGTTGTGTTGCATGCTAGTTCAGATTCTTGCTGTGTGGATATGATTGCTTGAGTATGTTATGGTTAGATTTTCCCTTGTCTGAATGTTGCTTGCTTTGTGCATTGTGGGATTCGAAGTGATGGGAGTTAGCCATTAGGTGGATACGTCACGTCACATGTGATCAGGGTTGAATAATCTCAGAGTGTTGGATTTGGTCCTATTGCACAACTCTTGTTTAAGTCCAACCGTTGTAGGAACGAGTCTTTTACTTGAAGGATTATCTGGGCCTCGTCACATGTGATGGTATCCAGGTGATGGCTAATTGGCATTGCGAGGAGGCCTTCAGCAGCTGAGGACTGGTTTGAGTTGAGTCAAAGGTTTCCCTAGGGTAAGCCTAGGATGAGGTAGTTCTGGGAGCAGTAGAAGTAGAAAAGGGACCTGGTGGAGTCAAAGCAGTTCCTGAGGAAAGTACGGATAGATGTGGAAGGTAGTATGGGCCCGTACTACTGAAAGCAGAGGATCCGTACTCGATTCGGGAAAGGCCAAGACAAGACCGGGAACCTGGTAGTGAGTATGTTTGGTCTCGCAGCAGTGAGGAGTATGCTGATAGTGGTTATGTTATATGTTTCAGTATGGTGACATTTCAAGAGGGACCAGCGGGCGGATCAGGCATGGAGAGGGATTAGGCTCGGGTTTAGGTGCCGAGCAGCTCGAGGAGCGGATGAGAGAGTTGATATCAGCGGAGGTTACACGCAGTATTCTAGCTCAGACTCCTGTGATTTTTGGCACAGTCAAGGAGGGTATATTGGAGATTTTGGATGAGAGGCTGGGAGCCTTCCGTATTGAGATGATGGCTTTGTTGGGAGCACGTACCTTGACATTTCGGGAGTTTAGGGCTTGCGGGGCACCATATTATCATGGGGCTAGGGACCCCATCGCTAGCAGCAGATGGTTGGCTGATGTTACCAACGCATTCCGTACAAGCCGGTGTCCTGAGGAGGACAAGGTCAGACTCGCTTCCTGTATTCTGAAGGACATAGCAAGGGATTGGTGGGAGGAGATTGGTCACGCTTCGGGTGATGATGCCGCGTTGGATGCAATGACTTAGAGTGATTTCTCAACAAGGTTTAGAGCGGAGTTTTCGCCGATTATTGAGGTGCAGCAGTTGGCCCGGGAGTTTCAGGATTTGACGCAGACTACTGAGACTGTGGCGGAGATCACCGCCAAGTTCAGAGAGAGAGCCCTTCTTGTTCCGCAGTATGTCGCGGATGAGGAGATGAAGAAGGCACGATATCACGAGATGCTGAGGGATGACATCAGGGAGTTCGTGAGTAGGTCCGGTTGTAAGACGCTGGAAGATATGATTTCTCGGGCCAGGGAGAGGGAAATTGATTTGGAGCAGATCCGGAAGAGGAAGCCAGATGAGGTTCAGGTAGCCGCGAGTTCGGGCAAAAGGCCCAAGGGATCAGAGTCGAGATCGAGGGATTATCAGGACCGCAATCGATGCGGAAGGTGTGGCAGGACGCACGGGGGCGCGTGCAGGAGTGGAAGTGGTGGTGAGTTTGGCTATTTCAGGTGCGGTCGGACTTGTCATTTTAGCAGAGATTGTACTGCTACCATCACTCAGGGATCAGACTTGATATATTTTCACTGCAATCAGCAGGGCCACAAGAAGGCCCAGTGCCCCAGTTTGCTTTCAGTAGGACGGGTGATGGCACCTGCCCCTGCAACTTTGAGGATCACAGACGGCCGTCAGGGCCGTGCGGAGGCGCCTGCGGTAGGAGGTCAGGCTTTTCAGATGGCTACTCTGGAGATGCGAGCAGCGCCGTACATTGCAGGTATGCGACTTCCGTTTTCAGTTCTTTTATTTTGTGCATGATTATATTGTTATGGTTCTGCATCATTAGCGGTTGAGCATTTTATTTTCGAGCGGGTTCATTGTGATCGAGTTATATGCCATTTGCATACCTTGGTTATTGGTTAGTAATTAAGGGATGGGTTATATCGAAGAAGGTTACTTTGAGTGCAGTATCCATAGCATGCCTTAGAGAGACTCGGTATGTCTCGCTAGTTCAGAGCCGTATAAGTTTTAGAATGGACAGGTTAGATCCTTAGCTATGGTAAGCTTAGGATTCCTCAGCGGATTGATTATGGTAGAAAGGATTGGGATTTCTTCTCATCGATCATCGAGGTGCAAGCAGGATCAAAGTGGGGGAGAATCCTCCGAGTGTATAAGGGTAAGGGCACGCAAATCCAGATCGGGTATATAATTCTGAGAAGGAAAGAAGGTAGTTCAGCGTTTGACGGATCGAGTAGTTCAGGGTTGCGAGTTTGAGAACTTCCCATCAGTGATTGCGTATAAAGGGTAATGGTGGGTATGTGGTTCGGATTCAGGTTAAAGGGCCGCATGTAGAACTCGTGTGAGTCGGAATGGAGATCTTGAGGTCAAATAGCAGGAGATGTTTTCGTGTTAGCAGTCAGTGGTGGAAAGTGATGTAAGATTGCGGGGCGGCTGTAGCCTTCACTAGCAGTCAGTGGTGGAAGTGTTGTCAGACTACGGGGCAGCCGTAGCATTTTGTAGTAGCTTCGTTGGCGGAGTCGGGGCGAGGCCCTTATCTCCTAGCCTTCAGATAGGGATCGGGAATGGGGAATGGATGAGAATGGTATGGAGTTGCCTGTATAGCCATTGAGAGATGAGACCTTGGAAGAGGCCGCTCTAGGATATAGTTGGGTGAGACTCGTGGGCGAGGCCCGTGAGTTTTAGCAGCACAGGTGGGACCTGGTAAGAATCTTAGCGTCTAGGCAAGGGGATCAGGGATCCGAGGAAATTGTAGTGCCAGCATGGTAAAATAGATTGAGCAGTATAGGTGGCGGAAGTATCTTCGAATGTCGCTGGGAGCGACTAGTGGTTGTGCTGGGTCAGTAATCGGTGAGAGTCGGTAATCCAAATATTGATAGGTTGGTAGGGACCAGGATGGTCTCAGTTCATTCGGAATCCAGATAAGAAGAGCAGGGTTTCTAGTCAGTAGCAGTGCGGGGATGCAGAGTATGGTGGAATTCAGTTAGTCGATCGTGGGGTGCTCGACACCGAATGATAGTAGGAAGAATGCCCAGTGGGTACTGGTAACGATGACCCGTACTGGGAGTGGCGGGAGTAATAGATTGGTGAGGAAAGGGTCTTCACCGCAGCAGAAGGGATAGATGGTTATGGAGCATTGCCTTGGGAGAGGCAAGGAAAGCGCGTAAGGAAAGAAAGGGTGAACCCCTACGGGGTCAGTGCAGTATTTGGAGATTACCAAAAAGATTGTTGGTTGAGTAAGTTGTGTTACAGGATGTTCGGGCTCAGGATGGACCCCAGATTATTATCTGTAAGGATTGGCGTTGGTCTGAATGATTGAACAGAAAGCCAGCAAAGTTAGGCAGCTGGTGCTAGAATGGATGGTGGGGCTTTGGAGGTAGATCGCCGATAGTAGAGTATAGTAAACTTCGAGGACGAAGTTTAGTTTAAGTGGGGGAGAGTTGTAACACCCAAAGTTTCATAGGCCAAGAAAGGAAAGAAAAGCCCTAATTTAAGGGTCGACTCGGCGAGTCCAAGGAAGGAGTCGACGACTCCGAGCGGGATCCGAGGCGAGGAATAAGTGACCAACTCGGCGAGTCGGCCAAGGCGAATCGGCGAGTAGGGTCTGTGCGAGGAAAACCCTAAATCCAGGGCTTGGAGCCTATTTAATCGCCTCATTCTTCTTCATAGTGCTCCTTTACTGTCTCTCACATCCAGAACGCCGCACCCTAAGCCCCCATTGTGCTCATTCATGCTTTTGGCCATTTTTGAGTGATTTAAAAGAAGAAGAAGTGGGAATCTTTGAAGCATCAAGGAGTGGCATTGGATCCGAAGTTTGGGGATCATTTCAGAGCATTTGAAGGTATTAAGTCGTTTCTCTCCTCCAGATTTCCCTTGGTTGTGAGTTTTGGGGCTTTTAAGCCATGTTTGAAATCAATCTCGAGCTTGAGGTCCAGATCTGAGGTTGCTACCTCAGATCCATGCTTGTTTTGGTCTAGAATTCCGTAAAGTATCAGCTCTTGAGTGGATCATGGAGTCTTTTTTCCTTAAGCCCTAGTTTTTGGCATGTTTTGCCTAGATCTCCTTCTCTACACGTAAAGATTGCAACTTTACGTAGGGAATAGGCTTGGGAAGGGTAGATCTACGGTTTGGAGTCCATGCATGACTCAAAAGTCCTCTGCATGTAAGGAGAATTGAAGGGACTCGGCGAGTCCCTTGAGTGGACTTGGCGAGTAGCATGAAGTTGTGGAGAAACTCGACGAGTGGGATGAACAACTCGTCGAGTCGTATGAAGATTGCCTTGTACTCGGCGAGTCTGTTCTTGGACTCGGCGAGTCAGGTCGCGAAACCCCAAAACCCTTCGAGTTGTGACTCGAATCAGTGAGTCGGGTGGAGAATCGGTGAGTTGGACAAGTCTGGACTCAGAAATCGGTAGACTCGATGAGTCATGGACTGACTCGGCGAGTCGAGTCGCGAATGGAAGGTATCTGATCATTTTGAACTCAGCGAGTCAGTAGGGTGACTCGGCGAGTAGGGTTGATCTGGAAGGTTGACTTTGACCAGGACTTTGACTTTGGGCCAGGGTGGACTTGGTTGTCTTTCGGGGGTCAGTTAGACTCAGTGTTGCATTGATATTGGTAGTTCGGGGAGCAAGGGGAGCAGGAGTTCTGTGAGTTGTCAGGCAGCAACTAGTGAGATCATCAGCAAGTTCAGCCAGTGCAGGTGAGTTTCCCTTTGTGTGAATGGGTCTAAGGCCACAATTCCGGCCCATGTAGTTATGAGTAGAAGACACGGGGTTAGACCTAGGCATAGTATGCTAGTATTATTTTCAGGACAAGGTCCAGTAATAGCGGGCGGGTGCCCAAGGAATTTTTTATATGATAGTTTATACTTGTTGTCTGTGTGATACATGTATGTGCCTGGTAGGGAGGTGAGTGTGGGAGAGGTCCCGTATCTCACCAGTAGCAGAGTGTGGATGAGGTTCCATATCTCATTAGTAGCAGAATAGGGGGAGGCCCGAACTAGAATAGGAGTGAGAGTGGGATAGGCCCGTACCTCACTACCATTAGGAGCGTGGACGGGGTCCCATGACTCATCAGTAGCAGGACAAGGGTGAGGCCCAGGATAGGCGAGGCCTTAGGACAGAACCATTTGTATGTGTTAGTTATGAAATGTTTATGTGTTATTATTTGTTGGCGGGCGAGGCCCTGTGACAGGCGGGGCCTAAGTAAAACAGATCTGTATCCGAGCGGAGCTCGAAGCCAGGCGGGGCCGTTGTAGCAGGCGAGGCCCGAGGTAGGGGCGAGGCCCAAGATAGTGGGCGTGGCCCAGTATGTGCAGTATGTGGTTATGCATGGTATGTAGTAGGGTGGGGAACTCACTGATCTTTGTGCTTACGGTTTTCAGTTTTGGTTTCAGGTACTTCCAGTAGCGGAGGGAAGAGCTCGGGGTGATCGCATGGCACACACCATAGATTAGACAGCCTGGGAATGTTTACTCTGATAATGAACATGTGTTTTGAAAACTTATACTCATAATATGTTTTGGAATGATGACTTTACTTTAAGTAATGATTTATTAAAAGAAATTTTTGGTCTTAAATTTTGGGTCGTTACACAACATGCCGCGTGGCAATCCGCGTGAAATATCTATCCCGACGACATGTCGTCGGTACAACTTTTTCACTTTTAAATTTTTTTGTTTGTTTCAGCAAAAGCAGGGACAACGTCCTTTATGTAAATCCTATACTGACGACTTCTCGTCAGCATAAGGGTTTTTGCAGCAAAAGGCGGCACCCATTTCTCTCTCGATGAAAATCGCAATTGGGCACTCCTTACCGGTGACGAGCAATAGGTACACATCTGGTCAACATCAATACTCCGAATTTTTTGTTTGTTAGTGTTTGTTGAAGCTTTTTACCATGAATTTGGGGTTTATCTGGTTACAGTCGTTCACCCCCAGACACCGTTCACCATTGTCCTCCGTTCACCACCTTTGACCTTCCCCAATGGCGACTCCACTCTCCTTCCAACTTTTCTCTTTCAATGGCGACTCCACTCTCCTTCCAACTTCTCTCTTTCACTGCCACAACAGGCAATAATTTGGGATTTTTCTCGTTTTTTTTTGTTTTTTGATTTTGTGTGTTTTCGGTGACCACTGGCCATCATTTCCTTGTTTTCTTGATATATAGTAGGAGTAGAGGTAGAGGTGTCGACAAGATTAGAGGCACCGGGAGGAGAAGTATAGGAGAAAGGACCGAGACGTTGATCAGGATGACTAGGGTCATTAAAGATATTATGGGTGTCATCTAACTTGAGGAATTCATAGTCATGAGAATGTGTTGGAGTCATAGAGCAGAACGGAAAGATTGTTTCATCGAATGTAACATGACGAAAGATGACAATTTGATTTGTATGGAGGTTAAGACAATGAAAACCTTTATGGTTGGTGGGATATCCATGAAAGATGCAAGGAACCGAACAAGGTTGAAGTTTGTGAGTGTTGTTTATGTGAGGGTAGCAAAGGCATCCAAAAACACGAAGGTGGGAGTAGGATGGATGTTTTTTGAAAAGTTTGTGGTATGGTGTGTCATGCTCTAAGGTGGTGGAGGGAAGGATTTTTAAAAGATGTGAGGCCATGTGTAAAGCTTCAACCCAGTAGGTTGGAGGGAGGTGAGCCCGGATATGCAAAGTATGTATGATGTTATTTATAGTTCAAAGCATTCTTTCAGATTTCCCGTTTTGTTGAGAGGTGTAAGGATAAGAGAAGCACATATGGATGCCACTGATGTCACATAAGGTATGAAATTGAGAATTATCAAATTCTTTGCCATTGTCACATTGAAAGGTTTGTATGTCAGCATGAAATTGATTTTTGATATAAGCACAAAAATCATGAATTTAGAAAAAACATCAGATTTTTTACGAAGAGGATACACCCACACAGAATGAGAAAATTGATCAAGAAAAATGAAATGATATTGAATTCCACTATGACTTAATAAAATAGAAGTCCAAGCATCCGAATGAATAACTTAAAATGGAAAAGCAGCATCATTATTCGATAGAGAAAAAGATAAACGAACATGTTTGCCGAGTTGACAAGCATGACACAAACTAGAGGACTTCTTATTATTACATGATATAGACTTATTGGAAAGTAAATATGGAAAAACTTGATGGTCGGGATGACCAAGACATTGGTGCCACGTGGATGAGCTGACACCAAGAAGAACTTAAGGAGGTGGACTTGTAATGGGATATAAATCACCCTGACTATTACATTGAAGGAGGACTTGATTGGTGAGATAATCCTTCACAGAAAACCAAACTCGTCAAATTCAATACTACATTTGATTTCACGAGTGAATTGACGAATAAAAATAAGGTTTTTAATTATTTATGGAGTGATAAGAACAATGTTAAGAGCTAATGTACGAAAGGGGTTACTGCTAATGGAGGAGTTACCCGATTGAGTAATGGGAACACGATATCCATTGTCAACTAAAAAGAAAAATTAGAACACTTATTTGTAAAGGACTTGAGAATACCTTAGTGAGCGTGAAGGTGAACAGTTGCCCTGGTATCCATATACCAATCAACATTTCCGGGTTCTTGAAGATTTACGGTAGAGAATGCTTGCGGGAGAGCGCTTGGTTGATCAGGGAAAAAAATTCTGCCATGTATTGGGCTGATTAAAATGTGGGCTAGCAATAAAAGTTTGTGGAGGATAAGTTGAAGTTGAAGTCGAAGTGGGTTGATTAAATTGTTGACATATAGGTTGCTGATTATATGGATTGCTATGCTAAGACTTAGCCCAATATGTGTGGGGAGGAGGTAAAAGCCCAACAACATTGCTGTTGGGTTGCTGATTGGAAGACGCTCCAGGCCATGGGTTTCAAATCCCCCAGCTGCTATTACTAGCAAGAGTAGCTTGCGATCTAAAATTCCCGCTGACACCACCAAGTCGACCTCTGCCGCCTCCTCTACAGGAACGACCACTCTTGCCGCCGCCTTTGGAGTTCCGACCACCGCCCCTGCCATTAAAGGAAGAGCCTCGGTGATTATTTGGAGGGCAATTTTCATGAGTGCAGTTTCCATGTGTGGTATTTAGGATAGTAGGGGATGAAGCATGCTCTTGATGAATGGCTGGTACCACACGATTTTGTTCCTTAAGCATAGAACGCTCTAAAAAGTGTTAACGTCGACCACATTTCAAGAAAAGTCGGGAATGGTTTCTGATGGCGAATGGTGGTAACCACATGAGCAAACTTTGGAGAGAGTCCGTTAATGGCATAGATAACAAGATTATGTTGTGGAACTACGGCTCTGATGTTAGCAAAAATATCAGCAATTAACTTTATTCGAGTGCAATATTGAACGATCATTGAGTCACCAATAGTAATTGAACGAAGTTCATCATCAAGTTCTATGGCTTTGGATTCTTTGTTTTCAAGGAAAAAGATCTACAATAGACTTCCAAACTTCGGCTGCTGTAGCATCAGGTTTGAGAATGGTTAGAAGGAGAGGCTGAGTGAGAGTGCCATACATTCATTGTTTGACAATATTATCAACTTCTTCCCACTAAGGTTCATCGGCTTTGAGAGATGAACCATCAAGATGACCATAGACGGAATACCCAATGCAATGGGTCTTGAATAATTCTTTCCATGAATCATAATTCATGTGTTCAAGATCAAGTAGAAGAGGGACATATGACTTTACGTTTGTGATGCCAAAAATTTTATCAGTGGGTTTTGGTTTTGGAAGAGCCTTCTGAGCCAGTCATGATGCAGAAAAGATAGAAGTCGAGAAGAGAACAAAAGAAAGACCGCTGCCCTGAGGATCGACTAGTGTTTTAGAGAGATTACGCTGATACCATGTTAGGCACCATATTTTCCCATGAACAATTATTGTATTCCATCACCAAATATATACATGATATAAGATTTGGGCTGTGCTAAACATTGTAGGCTAAATACAACGGGCCACACAAATTAAAACAAATACAATAAGTATAATAAGTAGAAGATTATATGTGTAACATATGTATGTATGTATGTGTGTGTGTGTGTGAATATATATATATATATGTATATATATATATATATATATATATATATATATATATATATATATATATATATATTTGTGTAATCTGGAGTTGTTGTCCGGAGCTGCTCAAACCGTGTACTTTCAAGTACACTTATAGCTTCCACTAATAATAATCAATATTGAAGTTTTGAAAAATGCTACTTTGGTGGATGATTCATCGGTCTTTGTATAGATGTTCATGATACTTTGATATGAAGAATAATAGCTTTAAGTGAAATGAAATTTGTTTTTCGTTATTCTCAAAACTTCTGATAGGTAATATTCCATCTATTTATTCTTATTGGATAAAATAACTTAAAATCATATACAATGTTTCACCACAATTTTGCAGCTATTATTCGTATGCAGCTTCTACGGATTTTGGGTTTCTTGATATTTTCATTTCACGTGAGGTAACTTAATCCCATGTTGATATCTTGTTTCTTTTTTCTAATTATGAAAATTTAAACCATATAAAACATTAAAGATTTTTACTTTTTCCTTTTTCATTCAACATAAAACACATTTGGATCGACTCCACAACAAGCCAAAGTATATAAATCTCTAGTTCTAAATACCTTTAAAATTTGAAGGACTTATACATGTTTTTTATTTAAATTTCTAGTGCGATTTGATTGTTCAGGCACTTGGGACAAATCCACGTTATCTTTTAGAGATATATGCATTAAAACAGAGCAGTTATTACCAAACGTAAGTAATATAATTATATAACAGTTTATGAAGTAATATTAATTATTAATTTGATTTCTCTTATTTTGTTATGTGTCACTCATGGTATATGCATATATAACACATTTGCAAGTAAGTTTTATGCTTTATAAACTCGTGATTCAAAAATAATGCAATACAAATTTCTAGTTTTTTTTAATTTGTTAGAAATTAATGTCAAATCTTCTCCCTCTGTAACGACCCAAAAATCACAACTAAAAAATTCCTTTTAAACATTACTAAAACCATATTTTTAAAACCATAACATAAGTCATAACATAAACTCGGAGTAGCAATTCAAAACATGTTCTCATTATCAGAGTGAACATCCCAAGCTGACTAACTATGGTGTGTGCCATTCGATCACCCCGAGCTCTTCCCTCCGCCATCGGAAGTACCTAAAACTAAAACTACAAATCGTAAGCTCGAAGCTTAGTGAGTTCCACAACCTACCACATACCACACACATAACTGCATACTGCAAATACTGGGCCTCACCCACTACCTCGGGCCTCGCCCGCTACAACAGGCCCTGCCTGACTTCAATCCCTGCTCGGCGTACATATTTGTTTCGCTTAGGCCCCGCATATCTCTGGGTCCCGCCCACTAAACATATACAAACATATAACATATCGCATAACCCATAAACCATAACTACTCTACTGCATTCGTGTACTAAGGCCTCGCCTGTCTTGGGCCCCGCCCCTGTCCTGTTACTGATGAGTCACGGGCCCTTGTCCTGTTACCGATGAGTCATGGAACCCTGTCCATACTCTGCTAATGGTGAGATATGGGACCTCACCCACACTCACCCCTACCAGGCACATACAAGTATCACACAGACAACAAGTATACTCTATCATGCAGACCATTCCTTGTTCACCCGCCCGACATTGGACCTTGGTCCAGAATATCATACTAGAAAACAGTGCCTAGGTCTAACCCCCGGGTCTTCCTGCTCATAACTGCATGAGTCGGCATTGTAGCCATAGACCCATTCACATAAAGGGACACTCACCTGCACTACTGAACTCTGTTGAAAACCCTCTCGCTGCTATCCGATAACTCCCCAAACTGTTGCTCCTCCAGCTCCCCGAGCTACCAAAACCAATAACAACACTTAGCCTAACTGTCCTCAAGAAGCCAAATAAGTCAACTCTGGTCAAGGTCCTTCTCAAGGTCAAAGTTAATGGTCAGAGTCAACTTCCAGTTGACTCAACTCACCGAGTTGTTCTACCAAATCGTTAAGTCCATACTCCGCAAATCCCAAAACAACCTCGACTCTACTCGTCGATTCTACCAACAACTCAACGGGCTCTCCTTCACCTAAACATTTGGGACCATCTTCAACCGACGCGTCGAGTTGTTCTACAACTCGTCGAGTCCATCTTCATAAGCTAAGGAGATTGCCTTGGACTCGCCGAGTTCCTCCTTAAACTCGTCGAGTACCATGATTTTCATGTCCATTACGGACACAAACTGGTTGAGTCCTTCTCCAACCCAAACACTAATTCGACTCATAAACAGAAGGGTTTGGGTTTGCAACCCGACTCGTTGAGTACATGAACTGACTCGTCGAGTCCATCTTATGACATCTCTATTCTGCCGATTCCAGTCCATTCCAACACCTTAAACTCATAGATCTGGACTCCTTATGCTAGCATTGCACGTAAAGTTGCTAACTTTATGTGCACTCAAGGTGTTATGAAGCCAAAACTCTTAATCCAAGCTAGAAAGAAGGTCTATGTCATGTAATGGGATCTCAGTTGGATATAGCCAACAACTTTCAGCTTCTAAAGCTCAAGAGTGTCCAGATCTGTGTCTAATCCATCCTCAAAGGCTTAATACTCGGATTGACCTTGGAAATGGTCCAAATGTGACCAAATCTATGCTAGAAAGGGGATCTAGATGATTAACAGTCAAGGTATAAGCTTTTTACCTCTAAATGGTCCGAAATGCTACCCCAACTATGGATCTATAGCTTCTTCTTGCACCACCAAGGTCCTTCCTCCTTCTCCAAACTTTAATTCACTCACAAGGCAAGAACTAGCTCAATAATGGTGTTGGGTGGCTAGGGTTTTGGGATCTGGATAAGAGAGGATGTAAATGAACCCTAGGGAAGAAAATAAGAAGCTTAAATAGGGTACCAAGTCCCGGAATTAGGGCTTCCTAAACCAGACCAGACTCGTCGAGTCCACTCTTTGACTCGTCGAGTCGGTCACTTAACCTTGCAAATAGATCCCGCTCCTACTCATCGAGTTCTTCCTTGGACTCGATGAGTTGACCCCTTTTGACTTACGGTTTCCTTTCCTTTCTTGGTCCTTCTGATTCTGGGTGTTACACCCTCATTACAGGTTACTGTTGTCAATCCTGCAATGGATAGAGCACTGTCAATCCTGCAAAAGTTTACTTTTGATGCTCAGAAGGGAAAAATCATCAAAGATAAACTACGATTTGGTGCTCCTTGGAAACACCCACCATGTAAAGATGACCCTTACCTGCGTTCAGGATAGGCAAAGCTTCAAGTAATGGATTTCAAGCAATGTTGCGTCAGTGTCGAGTTTGGGGTAAATATGTCTTTTTCTTGTTTTAGTTATTCTCGTTGTGAAGATTCCAACTGCCACTGTTGCCTAGTTTTCTATTCAACTCCAACACACAAGGGAGTACCTCTCAACAAATTGTCGAGCACGAGAGGATGGAAGAAGAAGGAAAAGAAGATGAAGAAGAAGAAGATGATGATGATGATGATGATGATGGTTGATGTTTTGTAATATTTTGAACAATGTTAAGTATTTATTATAATATTAAACTTAAATTTGATGTTTTGAATTTGAAAAATGGTAGCTAATTATTGTATCTCAATTGATATACATTGCAAAGTGTTTGGATTTGTTAAAAATGCAGGAATGGAAATGTACAAAAACTGTAAAAACTAAAAAAAAAAACACCCGATACCTACCCCACGACTTGTCGTCGCCACAGGTAATTAATCAAACTTTTTTTTTTTCGAAAATTTTCTCGACGAAATGTCTTCCGACACATGTCTTTGGCATAGGTTGCCATGTGCCGACAACACCTATGCCGACTCCTTTTCTTATGTAAATAATAATAATAATAATAATAATAATAATAATAATAATAATAATATTGATAATAAAGAGCTATCAAAAGTACCCTAGTATATTCGATGGTGTCATGCTTTTAAAAGCTTTAAAATGGAGGTATTGATTCACCAGGACCAACTTCCATAATAATATACTTTCCACTTATAATAATCAAACCAAGAGAGATATAATTAGTGAGAAATAAACACACTCTTCATTTATTCAAGATAAAAATGAATTAACTAAAATCGAGTGTGCAGTGAAGAAGTAATACCACTTCAATTATTCAATTAGAACAAACCCTATATCACCTAGAACATCCAGTAGGATAACCAAAAAAAAACACATTTAATATGTTTTTTTTCTTTGACAGCAACAAGAACACCAAGCAAGGGCGAAGCCAGGAATTTTTTTAGGGTGTTCCTCTTAAATTATCAATCATCCAAAAACTAAAAACATATATAAATTATCAAACAAAACAAAAAATGTGGTTTGTATCTGCTTTTGGATCCATGGTCCTTTTGGAGTGGTTTCTATCTGCTTTTGGTCCCTAGACTTAACTCCCGTTAAGTTGAGGGTCAAGTTCATGCAGATTTCCCATTGAAAAATGTGAACCATGGTAATGGTGAGTTTAATTTCTCTGATTGTTTTTGGTGTCAGAATAATAGTTTCTCACTAGAGTATATAAGGGGTAAGGTTGGGAATTCCAATATAGGTGAAAGTTCTTGTAGCAAGAGGCTTAATTTATATTATATTGATGAGGGTCTTCACATTTCAAAGGAAAAGAATGATGATCAGGATGGTTCAACTGATGTTCACGAGGCAACAACTTGTGTTCATATTGATGAGATGGATGGTGTTAGGGAGGCTGCAACTGTTGTTCAAGAG
The DNA here is from genome assembly GCF_052625555.1 of Lactuca saligna. Classification (NCBI taxonomy): domain Eukaryota; kingdom Viridiplantae; phylum Streptophyta; class Magnoliopsida; order Asterales; family Asteraceae; genus Lactuca; species Lactuca saligna. The sequence continues at coordinate 309,142,007 of NC_136421.1, forward strand.
GCATCAAGTGTTGATGAAGGATGCTACAACACCCCCTGTTAATAATGCTGATGAACAATTGAATGAGTTATTTGATAACCTTACGGAAAATTTGATTAGGAGTGATGATGATAACGCAGAGTATGAAGGGGATGGAGAAACTGAAGAGGGTAATCAAGAGTATGAAGAGGATGATGAATCTCAAGAAAGTGATCCAAATTTTGAAGAGTATGATGAATCTGAAAATAGTGATCCAGAGTATGAAGAAGATAAGAGACAAACAGAAGATGAAGATCATGTGGATGACATAATGGATGTTGACAATAATATACAGGATGTGGATGTGGACATGGGAGACTTCACTCTCAATATTGAAAGTGATGTGGAAGGTTCTTGTATAAATGTTGTAAATGGGTATGAACCTGAAGATATGGAAGTGATCAACAATGAGGAATTTGAAGTCTCAAGGAGCTTTGCAGGATCAACATGTGGTTGATGTTAGGAACAAAACATGCACTTGCAGAAAATGGGAATTAATTGGAATTCCATGCAGATCTGCAATTGCAACTCTAAATGAGATGAGTAAAGACCCAAAGGCTAAGCTTGACATTTACAAATGGGTTCACAAGGTGTATTTTCAAGAGACATGGTAAAAGGCTTAATCTTTTAAGGTAGATCCAATTAAGGGTAGATCCATGTGGCCCAAAAGTGATTGTCCCTCAAATTTAATCCCTCCTCCACATCACACTTAGGTGGGAAGGCCTAAGAATAAGAGAAGATAAAGTGAGGGTGAAAGGTTAAGTAAAAAAGCAGAAGGCAAGTCAATGTGATGGAGTGAATGCTACACAAGAAGGAGGTTCCCAAAATCCAACAAATGATGGAGTGTAGAGGCTATCAAGGAAGCATATCAGTGTTACTTGTAGCAAATGCAAGAACAAGGGACACAACTCTAGAACATATAAAGGGCAAGGTGGGAATTAGTCCCAGAAGTAATGTGTCATGCATGCATAAGGTTTTCTGTGATTTTGATTGGTTATGAAAACTTGGTTGTTATGTTTACAATATTTTGTTGAAAACTTTTGGTCGGTTGTTATGAAAACTTGGTTGTTATCCTAGGTATGGTAATGTGTCCCTTTTGGTAATGTTTAGAATCTTTGGTTGTTATGTTTAGAAACTTTGGTTGTTATGTTACAAATCTTAATGAAATGTGCATTTTGGTTATGTACAATTGGTTCTAATATATACATTTTGGTATTACATTCATAACATTTCTATTCATATGTTAATTCTGATACATTCATACCATTTTGGTAAAACATTCATTACACATGCATCATAAAATTATACATATATCATTATCATTATAAGTCACTACAAACATCATCACATAAAATTACAACAAAATGACCAAAACACCCTTCAGAGTATACCCATACACAAGCCAAATACAGAAGAATACAATCAAAAAGAAAAACCAACTTCCAAACATGTTCATTTTCAGCTTCAAATTGTCATCCTTCAATGCTTTGACATTTGCCACCAACATGTTGTTCCTGCATATCAGTCTATTGCATTGATCCTGTAGCATGTTCATACTTCTAACCAACTCATTGCACCGTTCCTGCATTGAATTCAAATTTCTTAGCAGACCAGGTATGATGACTTTAGCCCTAGCACACATTGGGGGATCAAGCCACCCAATAAACCCATAAACGGAATCATTCATAGAGCATGCATAAAATATCCTTCCTGGATTTAGAGGGGTCCAAGACGTTTTCACCAGAACAACTTTTCCACAAAAACATAGCACCATTTTTGTTGTTGCAAAGCTCAAGAAGAAGAAAGGTAGAAGAAAAGAGACGTTGGGGAATGTTGGGGAAGAAGATCGCAGTAAGTGGGGGTATTTAAAAGGAGTTAATTCAAAAAACGTTTATGCAAAAAATGGTCCCTAACATATGAAATGACGAAATTACTAACAGATCCAACTTAACGGGAGTTAAGTCCAGGGACCAAAAACACATAGAAACCTCTCCAAAAGGACCATGGATCCAAAAAACTCGTGGTTTGGATTAAAACCCCAAAATTTTGCATACCATAATTTTTGCAATTTTGTCTACATAAAATGTTATTTCTAATTTTATCGTATGAAGTGGTAAACGTGGTTGGCTATTCGAATGCTAATATGATATTAGCAATTTCCGAATTAACCCTCATGTTGTGAATTAACAATGATGATTTGCTGGTTTTAAGAGCTGCAAATTAGTTATAAAAAAAAAAAGATATTCTACATATCACAGTTGAAGATTCCGTTAATGATTATGATAGAATATCGGCAATGCAATTACAAGGGAGATGACACCTTTTGAAGTTGAAGCTGCAATTGCAAACTTGATTAAAGATTGGACAAAATTGAGACTAAACAGGTTGAAAGAATGGGTGAATACAAATGTCCAACAAGAGGCGACTTCATTAAATAAATAGCAATGCACTTTTCCAAGAGTTCTGATTATAGCAACTTACTTTCATTTTTATTCGTAAGGAACTGTCACTAGATTGGAAGTAGTTTATGTCAATTAAATAGCAAAAACCAATATTTCAAAATAATAAAAGTATGTTGGTAAAATATGTAATCTGTTCTTTATGATTTCGTCCATGGTGCTCGTTTTAGATGCAATGTATGTGAATGTTATAATATTAATAACTTTATTATTTCGTCCATGGTGAATAACTTTATGATTTCGTCGTTTTAGATGCAATGTATGTGAATGTCATAATATTAATAACTTTTGTAGTAAATATGGTAATAATCTAGATTTGTAAATCTAAACTCAAAAATTTCCCTAGGATCAAAAATATAAACTTGAAAAACTAGATTTTGCCCAAATTTCCCTGGGATCAAAAATATAAACTTGAAAAACTAGATTGTGCCAAAGTACTTTAAGATGAGTTGCTTAACAAAACACAAAACACCTTCTAACCCATGCAAACCCATGCAAAAGTATGGGCTCTTCCCTAGTTAAAATAAAGAGCATGCAAAGGTAAGCAAAATTTAAAAGGTTTTAAGGTCTTATTACTCTTGCACTATTATACATCTCTTGTTACATCCTTTATTAATTTTTCAAACCGTAAACTCAGTGCTAAACTTTTACTTAAGCCGACGCCCTCCCCTGACTCCTAGAATAAGTGCTGGGGCTAAGCAAAAGCGACTCCTGCTGGCTGAACTTCAGCTTCTGAGCGTCATTTCTTGACAACTGATACGCGTTCGCCACCACATCCACCGGCATGCTCCTGAGCGCCGATACACGACCAGCAAGATTAGCTACCATAGCGTTGTCATTAGTCTTGAAAGAAATCCACCTTGACCCTTGTTCACCGGCTCTCTTGATCGCTGCAAAGTTTTGTGGGATCACCACCACCTGTCCCTCCCTGAGCTCATCATCGAAAACTGACTCCCCGGCGTTGTTCACGATATGTATCCTCAAGGTTCCGTCGGTGACGTACACAAGATTGTGGGCGTTTAATGTCCAAAATGGCGCCTTAATTGCGTTCGGGTGGAGTTCGCCTCTCTCGGCGCTGAGTTGGAGTTGCCGGAGAACGGGGAATTTGAAGCTGTTGAGGTTTGAAATCCTGCCGGCTTGTGGGTTTACGAAGTCAGCGTGGGTGGGGTTATCGATGTTCTCGCTTAGCTTCAAGCTGCAAATGGTTTCTTCAAAACCGTTGCTCCGTCCACCTTGACGTCCTCCCTGTTGTTCACGTTCTTGCTGTTCTCTGGTCTGCGGTGGCCTGATGATTTGAAGATCTTGTTCGACGTTAACGATGTGACCTCTTTGGTCTCTTTGTCCTTGAAGCTTCTCAGCAGTCTCCCTGTTGACGTTGAATGCTTCTGCTAAGAACTCCACATCGAAACCGTTGAAGATATTGCCAGCATTGCGGTAGGGCTGCTCCTGCTGGGACTGGCCTTGTTGTCTGCGTGGTTGTCTCTGACCTTGTTGTTGTTCGCTTTGACCTTGAGGGTTCCCGGCGAGGAAGAATCTCTGAAACATTTAATTATAAGCTCGAATCTTTTAGTTAGTTCTAAATTTGGTAATTAATAATAGTTTAATGTAATGTAATATTATTCATCTACCCTGTGGTTTTGATCAAGCTGGTTAGCGCTGTTCTGAGTGTCGAAGAAGACTACAGCAACAAGTTCGGTCTCGCCGTCGTTATAAATCCAGTGAGCTGTTCCGGCGGGAATGGCAACAACATCTCCCTGGTTCAAGTTCCGTACTTTCTGGTGGCGATCTTGTAACCCTTGAAACTTCTGGCCTCTGCGTTCACTCTGACCGGAAAACTGTTGTTCCTGAGAAGATTCATAGGTTTCTGGACATCCCGGCAATATAACCCCATGAACACCCCTTCCTGTAGAGATCGGATGAACAAGTCAACAACCCATGAATTCCTATTCTTAAACCAATTCAAAGTCTGGAAAGGAAAAATAAAACACCTTTTTCGATGAAGGACAAGAGAGGGGCGTTGACGTAGGATGGCAAGAGAAGTCCACCAGGTTGAATCCGGTGTCGGAGAAACTCAACGCCGGCACACTGGAACTGCTTCTCATCGGCGTTCCAGAACTCAGTGACTCCAGCTTCGGCTTGGATCCTATCGGACGGCTCAAGAGCGTCGATTCTTCCAATCTGGCACTGGTTTTGCGGCAGCTGCTGCTGTTGTTGTTGGTGGTGGGCGAGGCAGGTGGAGAAGAGTAGGAGGAACGAGAGAAGCAAAGAAGCTTTGGACGCCATAGATGAAGGTGTGGCGAATGGAAGGTGTGTGGCGAACTTAGAGCGAGAGGTAGGTTTTTATGGAGGAAGAAGGTGAAGGAGGGAGTGACATGTAAGAGGGAATGGCATGGAAAGAAGAACACATGGAAGTAAGAGAGTATACATGTGTACAAGAGACTGAATGGAGATCCATCGCAAGAGGTATAAGTGTGTTTGTGTATGGTTTATCGTTATAAAAACTCGAAGGTTGATGAACAATCACTCATAAGTAAGCCAGATACATTTAAATAATATTTCTTATTATTATTTTTTTTAGTTCAAGATTGCTTTTTAAATAAGCTTCGTAATATAACAATTCCTTTAAATAATATTTCACAAGACTATAACCAAATTTTAACTTGCATACAAGATATTAAAATTATGTAATCTAGGATAAAATGATATTGATGAAATTTCGTAATTATATATCGTTTAAGTTGGGAAAACAATGCATGAGTTGAACCACTTGAACTTCTAACAATGATTTGGTTGACATGAATAATTCATGCATTAAACATATGGCGGTTCTATTTGTATTAAAGAATATATTTTTAGATGAACACATAAATCAACATATTCGGAACACCTTGAAAGTACCAAGTTGTGCTTGGATTTGAAACCGTTTTATTGGTGCTTGCCAATGCCGGACATTGCCAAGGTATTCGGAACACCTTGAAAGTACCAAGAATATATTTTTGATCACATAGTTGTTTTTAAAAAATTGGTATACTTTTAAATTTATTTACTATATAGGGTTATTTAGCAATTAAAAAAAAAAAAAAAAAAAACTATGTGCCTTAATTTTTTTTTTCTTGCCGATCGATTCTTTCCCTGGGTAAAAAAAAAAAAAAAAAAAAAAAAAAAAAAAAAAAAAAAAACGAGCTGCACACCTCTAAATTTTCCGGCAAGCTCGTCATCTCCTGCGACTCCAACAATTACGATCCAATGACGCTAGTGAATCCAACAGCACCACAGCAGCGACTACAATCCATGTAGGTACGTTTTTTTGGTTTCAATTACAGGTTCGTTTTTGAGTTCGATTTTGAACTATAACTTCGATTTTCAAGCTCTAATTTCTAATTTGGGTTCATTTGTGAGTTCGATTTTTGATTTCTACATTTCTGAGTTCGATATATGAGTTGTATTTGCTTCGATAACAGTTTGTTTGTTTGATAGACTGATATTGTTTGATTGTTGAATTTTGATTTTTGATTTGTATTTGCTTCGATTTATAATTTGTATTTCCTTCAATCAGTTTAATTTCTGGTTCCTATTTGCTTGAATATGCAAGATGTGTTGATTGTAACAACTAGAATTCTTGAAATTGAATTTATGTTCTAAATTATCTATTTGATTGTAACAGGTGCTGATTTATTTGTTCTATTTCTGAGTTCTTTTATTGTTTTTTTGGTTTCATATATTTGATTGTAAATGGATGCTAATGTCATATTAGACATTGTGTTCGAATAAGGATTCCCGCTCAATCTCTCAAGCTGTTGCAAACAATGCAATAACAATTGATAATGAAGTTATTGCAAATGATGTGTTAGAAGAAGATGAAATTGGAAAAGATGAGAGAATTAGAGAAGAAGATGATGAAGAATCTTTTGATGACAACTTTCAAGTTTCTTCTATTTTTACTACTATGGAGGAAACATATATGAGGACACGGAGCAATTTGATTGTGTTACACATAGTTTGCAAGAATGATTTTACACAAGAATTGGAAAAGATTCATGTTTTGAGAGCCGAAATAGTTGATAAATTAGGCAGGGACGGACGAAAGAATACATAGTAGCTGTTGCCGGAATGAATATGCGTTGCCGATACATAAAAAATAGTTTAAAAAAATTGAAAAATTGAAATTTTTTACACTGCGGTCAGAAAAGTTAAGGGTTAGCGGTGTCATACCGGGAACCCCTTAAAATCGTCCCTGAAATTAGGTTAATATTACTTAATAATAAACGATTGTTGGTTTTGTAGTTGAAATAGTTTACTTATGATTTTTTTTTTATTAAGATGATGATTGTTGGTTTATATTTAAAAAGTTGTTTGTTGGTTTTTATAAAAAGATTTGTTAGTTATAATAATGTTTGTAAAAAACAATTAACAATATAAAAAGCAAAAACTAAAAAAACGAACCAAAAAAAAATTATATTATTTTAAAAAACAATATGTTACAACTAAGGTACGATGCTTATGAACATTGTTTTATTTTCTTGATTTATGTCGTGTGTAAGAAAAAGAAAGGGGGCATGACACAATTCAAAATATATATATACATATATATATATATATATATATATATATATATATATATATATATATATATATATATATATATATATATATATATATTAACCCTATATGGTAAATATGTTTAAAAGTATATCTATTTGGTAAATAAGATTTTCAAAAACACTTATACGGTCAAAAACTCGGTTAAATTTGAGGACGATTTGGAACCACTTAAATATGCAAGATGTGTTGATTGTAACAACTAGAATTCTTGAGATTGAATTTATTTTCTAAATTATCTATTTGATTGCAAGATGTTGTGTGAAAGAAAAAGAAGGGAACATGACACAATTCAATATATATATATATATATATATATATATATATATATATATATATATATATATATATATATATATATATATACAAAATAACCCTACATGGTGTATATATATATATATATATATATATATATATATATATATATATATATATATATATATATATATATATATATATATATACAAAATAACCTTACATGGTAAATATGTTTAAAAGTATACCTATTTGCTAAATAAGATTTTCAAAAACACTTATACGGTTAAAAACTCGGTTAAAATTGAGGACGATTAGAAAGCTTATGAATATTGCTTTGTTTTGTTGGTTTATGTTGTGTGAAAGAAAAAGAACGGAGCATGACACAACTCAAAAAAAAAATACAAAATAACAGCATATGGTAAATATGTTTAAAAGTATACTTATTTGGTAATAAGATTTTCAAAAACACCTATACGGTCAAAAACACGGTTAAATTGAGGACGATTTGGAACCACTTAAAGTATTAGAATATAAATGGAACAGTATCACTGTTGATTTTGTGATAAAGTTGCCCAAGACAGGAAAGAGGTATGATACGATATGATTTGATTGAGGTTGAGGAAATAATTGAATTTCTTAAATTGTTTCAAACAGATCAAGATCGACATTAGGAAGAGGTGTTGGTTTAGATTGGTTCTGGTAAAATGTCATTGGTTGTGAAGAGAACGGATTTGTTGAAATATTAATAATAATATGTCAATCAAATATTTATAAGAGAGGGTTTATTATGTTATAAGTTAGAATATGCAGCGTGTTGTGAGAAAGTTTTGTACAGGTTATGCACGCGGATCCCAGTGTCGGATCTTTGTTGTATCCGGGTTGGACCGGAGTATAAAGGTGAAGAGATGCTTATGGATTAGATTATTCGTCATTCCAATTTTTAGATCAGAGTATTAGGGTTTCATAATATCTAATCTCTCTCACTAGTTCATTCTGTGTTATTGATCTTTGTTCATTGTAATCTGGTTGTAATATACATATAGTATACGATAATCAGTAGAATAGTTTGTGTGTTCATATTTGAGAGTAGAATAGGTTATTGTAGTGAGTTTTCTGATGTAAATACATGAAAAACCTTCTGTTTCTTTGTTATCAAATGATATAAGAAATGAAGATGTTGGGAATGATTTGGTTGTCATTTTTTTATCATGGTATCAGAGATGTAAGGTTGAGGTTTTTTGATCTCGTTATTTCGATCAGATCTCGTTATTCCGATTGCTTTTTCAGAGTTCTTATCAACCGATCAGTAAAAGGTATTAATCACTACTCTTTGTTTTGAACCCGCTTTTGATTTTTGTGTTCTATTTGTTTAGGGTTTCTTTGTAATACCCTATTGATTGTTGAATCTGGTTATCAAGATCCTGGTACTACTAGTTGTTGTTTGAATTGTGCAGGCTCGTGAGGATCGGTGTGGATCGAAATTTCTACGACGATCTGTATCGAAACGTTAAAGCTAGATCGATTAATCCCTTATCTGAAATAACTCTCGTGGGGTCGGATTTCATCACCGATAAACCCTCGTAGAGAACGGGTTTAAGGAGTCGATCTTATAAAACAATCTGGACTAGTGCACTGTGAGGTTTCTTGTTCTTTTTTATCTGATTCTTAGCTGTACTTGTGTGACATCTTGATGTCTTGAGTACACTGGTTGTTTGTTTGTCTCTATTTTTTGTGTTGATCATAACCTTTGATCTTGTTTGAACTTGGTGTTGACTGCCTTGGGCCCCGGCATACTGTGGTGACCATCTGGGCACTAAGTCAGCACTCTTGTTTTTTTTTGGTGTGTTCTTGTTATTTCTTTTGATCTATAATGACTGATATACCAGAAGGTAGTGGGTCTACCAAAGAAAAAGATCCCACTACCCCAATTGATTTTGATGATCCATTGTATATCCATCCATCGGATAATGCTGTAACCTCTATCATTACTATTAAACTCTTTGGAAATGAGAACTATCGCCTATGGCGTAGTGCAATGATAAGAGGACTAAAAGCTAGAAATAAGCTAGGGTTTGTAGATGGTACACTTACTCTTAATAACACTGAGTCATCTAAGTCTTCTAAATGGGAACGTGTCAATGTTGTCGTTTGCAATTGGATTTTAGGGTCAATATCTGAGTCAATTTATGCTAGTCATGTATATTCTGATAAAGCTGAGGATATTTGGAATGAATTTTTTGAGATCTATAACAAAGCTGATGGATCCATAATATTTAATATTCATCAGCAAATCAATACCTTAAAACAAAATGGTTCTCCTCTTTCAGATTACTATAATAAACTTGATTCGTTATGGAAAGAATTTGATGGTTTAACTAGCTTAACAGAGTTTGTATGTGAGGCTGCTACCAAACTAAGTGATCATTCTAAACTAATGAAATTAATGCAATTTCTTAGTGGTCTTGATGATACTTATAATCAAGTTAAAAGTCATATTCTTTTATTGGAACCACTACCAAATGTTAAATCTGCTTTTTCTATTTTATCAAGAGAAGAGTCTCTTCAAAAACATGGTTCTTTAGGGGTTTCCAGTTATTTTAAAACTCAAGTGTCAGCTTTCAATAGTAAAACAAATGAATTTAAGAGATCACAGGATCAAAATAGGTCTAGAAACCAGTTGCAATGTAAAAATGGTGGTATTAAAGGTCATTCTATTGACGGATGCTATAAATTGATTGGTTATCCAAAGGATTTTAAATCCAGAAACAAGAATAATAATCAGAAAACTGGAACTTTCTCTATGAATTCTTCTTCTGTTGGGTCTAATAATGTTGGTTCTACTGTTGGGTCTAATAATGTTGGTTCTAATGTTCATTCTGAGTCTATTCATAATAGTGGAATTCACTATCTCACTAGTGAACAATATAATAAATTTCTTCGTTTGATAAATGAGAAGTCTTCCAGTGAGAATGTTACTGCAGCTGGTAATATGGCATGTACATCCTTCTTTCACTATTGTAACTCTTTTTCTAGTTTTGATAGTTCTCAAAGTTGGATTATTAACTCAGGGGCAAATCAACATATGGTTTCTTCTGAGTCCTAACTTAGAGATGCAGTGAGTGTGTCAGGTCTTAATCTTTTTGTAAAGCATCCAAATGGGTCATCTGCTCCTATAAATAAAATAGGAAATCTTCAGCTGTCTTCATGTATCACCTTGTTTGATATCTTTGTTGTACCTGATTTTAATGTTAATCTTGTGTCTGTACATAAGTTGTGCAAAGATAGTAGATGTGAGGTTGTATTTTCTGAAAATAATTGCAAAATCTAGGATTCACTATCAAAGGAGATGGTCGAGAGTGGTAGGGAATCTGGGGGGCTGTACTATCTTGACTGTGTCCCCTCATGTAACTCTACTAATTCTTCTAATACTAGATGTTATGTTTCTAAACTTACTTGGCACAATAGGCTTGGTCACCCAGTTGATCAAGCTCTAGGATCTTTGAAAGAAAAATTAAAATTTGGTAGTGAATCACTTCCACCCTGTGATGTTTGCTATAAGGCTAAACAAACAAGGGAATCATTTCCCCATAGTCAACATACTTCTACTATAATTGGTGAATTAGTTCATTTAGATGTCTGGGGACCGTATAGATTTGCTTCAGTTGAAGGTTTTAAATATTTTCTGACTATTGAGGATGATTTTTCTAGGGCAACTTGGGTTTTTCTTTTAAAATCAAAAAGTGAAGTTTTTTGTTGTTTTAAATCTTTTGTAAATATCCTTCAAACTCAGTTTAATGTAAAAGTTAAAATGACTCGATCTGATAATGGAACTGAGTTTGTTAATAATCAAATGAATTATTTTTGTATTGAAAATGGGATTTTACACCAAACTTCCTATGCTTACACTCCACAACAAAATGGAGTTGTGGAGAGAAAGCATAGACATATTCTTAATGTAGCACGTTCGCTTCTTTTTCAATCAGGAATTCCTGTTAAATATTGGAGTGATGCTATTTTAACTTCAGTTTTTTTAATCAATAGGATGCATTCTTCTGTTTTAAATGGGTTGTCTCCCTATGAGTTAGTTTTTAAAAGGGCACCTAATTTTGATCATCTTAGAGTTTTTGGTTGTTTATGCTTTGCTGTTAAACTTAATGTGAGTGATAAATTTTCTGAACGTGCTGAGACATGCATTTTACTAGGATACTCAGCTGATAAAAAGGCTTATAAGGGTTCTTAGTCTTGATACTAATTCATCTTTTGTAACCAGGGATGTGAAATTTTATGAGTCCGTCTTTCCATTTAGACTAAAATCAACTTCTGTTGATAAAATGAAAAGTGTTTCAGGCCCTAGTGATCCTTTTTCCTATGATGATTTTGACACTAATGATTATCAAAATGATTCTATTAATCCAGATGAATTAAGAATTGAGTCCCAGTTGGATGGTGTTGATGCAGCCATTGACTTGGATGATGTTAGTAATGAGACTATTAACCGAAGTGGCGAGGCAGTTGTGCCTTATGCTGGGTTCTCTGTTCCTTCTTCTTCTAGTGTGTCTGAGGAAGACAGTCAGTCTCATTTTTTGCCTTCAATTGAACAATCTTTGGGTCCCTCTAGGTCTAGACGTAAGTTGAGAATGCTTATTAAGTTTGTTGATTATGTGGTAAAATGTAAATATAAGTATGGTATTGAAAGAACTGTGAATTATTCTTATCTTAATTCTAAAACTAAATGTTTTGTTTCAAATTTGAATAAAACAATTGAACCTAAAACTTTTAGTGAAGTTGTGATTGACCCAAATTGGGTCAAGGCTATGAATGAAGAAATGGAAGCTTTACATAGAAATCATACTTGGGAAATAACTAATTTACCAAAAAACAGGAAAGCAACTGGATGCAAATGGGTGTATAAAATTAAATATAAATCTAACGGTGAGGTTGAGAGATATAAAGCTAGGCTAGTTACAAAGGGTTATAATCAAAGAGAGGGTATTGATTTTGAGGAGACTTTCTCTACTGTTGCAAAGATAGTCATTGTTCATATTGTTATTTCATTATCTGTTCATTATTCTTGGTCATTATATCAGTTAGACATAAATAATGCTTTCTTGTATGGGGACCTTTCAGAAGATGTGTATATGTGTCTTCCACCTGGTTATTATTCTGAAAATGATCTTAGAGTTTGTAAATTGACTAAGTCTTTATATGGTCTTAAACAAGCTCCTAGAAAGTGGAATGAAAAACTATGTGCTGCATTGTTTATGTTTGGTTTTCAAAAAAGTATTAATGACTATTCCTTGTTTATTAGAAAATGTCATGGTTCTATTACTGTTCTTTTGGTATATGTAGATGATATCATTTTGACTGGTAGTGATGAATCTGAACTTAAGAAAGTAAAAGATTTTATGAAAATTCAATTCTTAATTAAAGACTTGGGAATACTTAAATACTTTCTAGGAATAGAAGTTGTAAATATTGAACATGGTTTGTGTTTAAATCAAAGGAAATGCTGCCTTGAACTCTTACATGAATACGGTATGCTTGGGTGTAAACCTGTAACTACACCATTAGAAACCAATTTTGTAATAAGTTCAGGAGATTTTGATAAAAAGGATGAATTGTTATGTAATAAAACTGAATTTCAAAAACTTATAGGAAAGCTGATTTATCTTACTATCACAAGGCCTGATATTTCTTATGCAGTTCAAGTCCTTAGTCAGTATATGCATAAACCAAGAAAATCTCATTTGAAAATTGCTTTCAGAATTTTGAGATACTTGAAAAACAGTCCTGGAAAAGGTATTGCTTTAACAAAACATGATGGATTTGAATTAAAAGGATTTGTTGATGCAGATTGGGCTAAATGTCTTACTACTAGAAAATCTGTAACTGGTTATTTGGTTTACTTCAATAATTCTTTGATTTCTTGGAAAAGTAAAAAACAGTCTATAGTTTCAAGATCGTCAACTGAATCTGAATATAGAGCCTTAGGCTCTATTACATGTGAAATAATGTGGGTTTTAAAAGTTTTATTTGAACTAAATATTAAAGATATTATTCCTTTTTCTGTATATTGTGATAATGATTTAACTATTAAATTAGCACTTAATCTGTTTTTTCATGAAAGAACCAAGCATTTTGAAGTTGATCTTCATTTTATTAGGGGAAAATTTTCAAGTGGTGTGTTGAAATTAGTAAAAATAAGTTCTTGTGATCAAAATGTTGATTGTCTTACAAAGTCATTAAATGTTAAACAACATGAGTTTTTGGTAAAAAGGTTAGGTTTTGTTGATGTTTTTAGTATAGAAAAATAATAAATATTTGATTGAGGGGGATGTTGAAATATTAATAATAATATGTCAATCAAATATTTATAAGAGTGGGTTTATTATGTTATAAGTTAGAATATGCAGGGTGTTGTGAGAAAGTTTTTGTACCGGTTGTGCATGTGGATCCCAGTGTCGGATCTTTCTTGTATCCGGGTTGAACCGGAGTATAAAGGTGAAGAGATGCTTATGGATTAGATTATTCGTCATTCCAGTTTTTAGATCAGAGTACTAGGGTTTCATAATATCTAGTCTCTCTCACTAGTTTATTCTGTGTTCTTGATCTTTGTTCATTGTAATCTGGTTGTAATATACAGATAGTATACAATAATCAATAGAATAGGTTGTGTGTTCATATTTGAGAGTAGAATAGGTTATTGTAGTGATTTTTCTGATGTAAGTACATGAAAAACCTTTTTATTCTTTGTCATCAAATGATATAAGAAATGAAGATGTTGGGAATGATTTGGTTGTCGTTTTTTTTTATCAAGAATGGAAATATTTGCGGATGATTGTAAGAAAGTAGTAGATAGAGGGAATGTGAATAGATTGATCAAATGATGGTCGATAACATGAAGGTGATAGAAGGGTTGAGGATGGAAGGTTTGGTGATTGGGTGTTTAGAGGTGAAAGATTTAGTGATTGAAGTTTCGAAGTTTTCGGTGTTGGTTCTTAAGGTTTTCCTTATTTGAGATGAAGAGATTTTTTTTGGGTGCATGGAAAGAGTTTGTGAGAGAGATAATGATTTTTTGTATGTATAAGTTGTTGAGAGTGTGGTTTGAATTATAATAGTTGAAAGAACTATAAGAATAAGGAGCTATGGCAACGACACCTATCTCGACAACATAAGTTGTCACTACAAGTAGGGCTATGTCGACTGTCGTCAGTATATCTTTTGTCAACTTTGACCAAATTTGTTTGACCAGAAGATATGTGCCAAGACATGTTGTCGCCATAGATTCGGCGGGAACAACGAAATTATTCACGATCTTTTTAAAACTTGTGCCGACGACAAGACGTCGGGATAGGTTACAACAAATCTAATTTTCATTTATTTTTATTATGTAGTGTAGAAAAGCAAAACGACGTAGTTTTTTGTAAGCTATCTTCGAATGTCGCTGGGAGCGACTAGTGGTTGTGCTGGGTCAGTAATCGGTGAGAGTCGGTAATCCAGATATTGATAGGTTGGTAGGGACCAGGATGGTCTCAGTTCATTCGGAAGCCAGATAAGAATAGTAGGATTTCTAGTCAGTAGCAGTGCGGGGATGCAGAGTATGGTGGAATTCAGTTAGTCGATCGTCGGGTGCTCGACACCGAATGATAGTAGGAAGAATGCCCAGTGGGTACTGGCAACGATGACCCGTACTGGGAGTGGCGGGAGTAATAGATTGGTGACGAAAGGGTCTTCACCACAGCAGAAGAAATAGATGGTTATGGAGCATTGCCTTGGGAGAGGCATGGAAAGCGCGTAAGGAAAGAAAGGGTGAACCCCTACGAGGTCAGTGCAGTATTTGGAGATTACCAAAAAGATTTTCGGTTGAGTAAGTTGTGTTACAGGATGTTCGGGCTCAGGATGGACCCGAGATTATTATCTGTAAGGATTGGCGTTGGTCTGAATGATTGAACGGAAGGCCAGCAAAGTTAGGCAGCTGGTGCTAAAACGGATGGTGGGGCTTTGGAGGCAGATCGCCGGCAGTAGAGTATAGTAAACTTCAAGGACGAAGTTTAGTTTAAGTGGGGGAGAGTTGTAACACCCAAAGTTTCAAAGGCCAAGAAAGGAAAGAAAAGCCCTAATTTAAGGGTCGACTCGGCGAGTCCAAGGAAAGACTCGACGAGTCCGAGTGGGATCCTAGGCGAGGAATAAGTGACCAACTCGGCGAGTCGGCCAAGGCGAATCGGCGAGTAGGGTCTGTGCGAGGAAAACCCTAAATCCGGGGCTTGGAGCCAATTTAATCGCCTCATTATTCTTCCTAGTGCTCCTTTACTGTGTCTCACACCTAGAACGCCGCACCCTAAGCCCCCATTATGCTCATTCATGCTTTTGGCCATTTTTGAGTGATTTAAAGGAAGAAGAAGAAGTGGGAATCTTTGAAGCATCAAAGAGTAGCATTGGATTCGAAGTTTGGGGATCATTTTAGAGCATTTGAAGGTATTAAGTCGTTTCTCTCCTCCAGATTTCCCTTGGTTGTGAGTTTTGGGGATTTTAAGACATGTTTGAAATCAATCTCGAGCTTGAGGTCCAGATCCGAGGTTGCTACCTCAGATCCATGCTTGTTTTGATCTAGAATTCCGTAAAGTATCAGCCCTTGAGTGGATCATGGAGTCTTTTTGCCTTAAGCCCTAGTTTTCGGCATGTTTTGCCTAGATCTCCTTCTCTACACGTAAAGATTGCAACTTTATGTAGGGAATAGGCTTGGGAAGGGTAGATCTACAGTTTGGAGTCCATGCATGACTCAAAAGTCCTCTACATGTAAGGAGAACTGAAGAGACTTAGCAAGTCCTTTGAGTGGACTCAGCGAGTAGCATGAAGTTGTGGAGAAACTCGATGAGTGGGATGAACAACACGTCGAGTCGTATGATGATTGCCTTGTACTCGGCGAGTCTGTTCTTGGACTCGACGAGTCAGGTCGCGAAACCCCCAAACCCTTCGAGTTGTGACTCGAATCAGTGAGTCGGGTGGAGACTCAGTGAGTTGGACGGGTCTGGACTCAGAAATCAGTAGACTCGGCGAGTCATGGACTGACTCGGCGAGTCGAGTCGCGAATGGAAGGTATCTGATCATTTTGAACTCGGCGAGTCAGTAGGGTGACTCGGCGAGTAGGGTTGACCTGGAAGGTTGACTTTGACCAGGACTTTGACTTTGGGCCAGGGTGGACTTGGTTGTCTTTTGGGGGTCAGTTAGACTCAGTGTTGCATTGATATTGGTAGTTCGGGGAGCAAGGGGAGCAGGAGTTCCGTTAGTTGTCAGGCAGCAACTAGTGAGATCATCAGCAAGTTCAGCCAGTGCAGGTGAGTTTCCCTTTGTGTGAATGGGTCTAAGGCCACAATGCCGGCCCATGTAGTTATGAGTAGAAGACTCGGGGTTAGCCCTAGGCACAGTATGCTAGTTTTATTTTCAGGATGAGGTCCAGTAATAGCGGGCGGGTGCCCGAGGAATTGTTTATATGATAGTTTATACTTGTTGTCTGTGTGATACATGTATGTGCCTGGTAGGGAGGTGAGTGTGGGCGAGGTCCCGTATCTCACCAGTAGCAGAGTGTGGATGGGGTTCCATATCTCATTAGTAGCAGAATATGGGCGACGCCCGAACTAGAACAGGAGTGAGAGTGGGCTAGGCCCGTACCTCACTACCATTAGGAGCGTGGACGGGGTCCCATGACTCATCAGTAGCAGGACATGGGCGAGGCCCAGGATAGGCAAGGCCTTAGGACAGAACCAGTTGTATGTGTTAGTTATGAAATGTTTATGTGTTATTATTTGTTGACGGGTGAGGCTCTGTGACAGGCGGGGCCTAAGTAAAATAGATCTGTATCCGAGCGGGGCTCGAAGCCAAGCGGAGCCTGGAACGGCGGGGCCGTTGTAGCGGGCGAGGCCCGAGGTAGGGGGCGAGGCCCAAGATAGTGGGCGTGGCCCAGTATGTGCAGTATGTGGTTATGCATGGTATGTGGTAGGGTGGGGAACTCACTAAGCTTCGTGCTTACGGTTTTCAGTTTTGGTTTCAGGTACTTCCGGTAGTGGAGGGAAGAGCTCGGGGTGATCGCATGGCACACACCATAGATTAGACAACCTGGGAATGTTTACTCTGATAATGAACATGTGTTTTGAAAACTTATACTCATAATATGTTTTGGAATGATGACTTTACTTTAAGTAATGATTTATTAAAAGAAATTTTTGGTCTTAAATTTTGGGTCGTTACAAGTTGGTATCAGAACCTTGGTTTGAGGGATTCGAACATGCCCTCGGGGGTGTCTGAACTCAAACTGAGGAATTGGTAAAGAAGTTTTCAAAATGAAAAGATAGTTTTGCAAAAAGGGAGTTTTGATAAAGAAAATAGTTTTAGAAAAGCAAAAAGAATTCGGAAAGATAAAAAAAAATCTTTGAAAAGAGAAAAGAGGTGTGGTGCATGCAATCAACCGAGCTCAAGTAAGTACCCCAAAATACCCATACAAGTTTATGTTTTGATTATCAGTTAATAGAACAACATGCTTGATTAGGACTAAGGATCTAGGGAGGATGCCTTATGTGCCTGTTATATGTGCTTTTGATCTGCATGATAGTGCTGAATAGTCAGTAGTAGGATAGCCTAATTAGGTTATGCCTGAGTTTATGAGTTGTGTTGCATGCTAGTTCAGATTCTTGCTATGTGGATATGATTGCTTGAGTATGTTATGGTTAGATTTTCCCTTGTCTGAATGCTGCTTGCTTTGTGCATTTTGGGATTCTAAGTGATGGGAGTTAGCCATTAGGTGGATACGTCACGTCACATGTGATCAGGGTTGAATAATCTCAGAGTGTTGGATTTGGTCCTATTGCGTAGCTCTTATTTGAGTCCAACCGTTGTAGGAACGAGTCTTTTACTTGAAGGATTATCTGAGCCTCGTCACATGTGATGGTATCCAGGTGATGACTAATTCGCATTGCGAGGAGGCCTTCAGCAGCTGAGGACTGGTTTGAATTGAGTCAAAGGTTTCCCTAGGGTAAGCCTAGGATGAGGTAGTGCTGGGAGCAGTAGAAGTAGAAAAAGGACCTGGTGGAGTCAAAGCAGTTCCTGAGGAAAGTACAGATAGATGTGGAAGGTAGTATGGGCCCGTACTACTGAAAGCAGAGGATCCGTACTCGATTCGGGAAAGGCCAAGACAAGACCGGGAACCTGGTAGTGAGTATGTTTGGTCTCGCAGCAGTGAGGAGTATTCTGATAGTGGTTATGTTATATGTTTCAGTATGGTGACATTGGAAGAGGGACTAGCGGGCGGATCAGGCGTCAGAGAGGGATTAGGCTCGGGTTTAGGGGCCGAGCAGCTCGAGGAGCGGATGAGAGAGTTGATATCAGCGGAGGTTACGCGCAGTATTCTAGCTCAGACTCCTGTGATTTTTGGCACGGTCAAGGAGGGTATATTGGAGATTTTGGATGAGAGGCTGGGAGCCTTCCGTACTGAGATGATGGCTTTGTTGGGAGCACGTACCTTGACATTTCGGGAGTTCAGGGCTTGCGGGGCACCATATTATCATGGGGCTAGGGACCCCATCGCTAGCAGCAGATGGTTGGCTGATGTTGCCAACGCATTCCGTACGAGCTGGTGTCCTGAGGAGGACAAGGTCAGACTCGCTTCCTGTCTTCTGGAGGACAGAGCGAGGGATTGGTGGGAGGAGATTGATCACGCTTTGGGTGATGATGCCGCGTTGGACGCGATGACTTGGAGTGATTTCTCAGCGAGGTTTAGAGCGGAGTTTTCGCCGATTATTGAGGTGCAGCAGTTGGCCCGGGAGTTTCAGGATTTGACGTAGACTACTGAGACTGTGGCGGAGATCACCGCCAAGTTCATAGAGAGATCCCTTCTTGTTCCGCAGTATGTCGCGGATGAGGAGATGAAGAAGGCACGATATCACGAGATGCTGAGGGGTGACATCAGGGAGTTCGTGAGCAGGTCCGGTTGTAAGACACTGGAAGATATGATTTCTCGGGCCAGGGAGAGGGAAATTGATTTGGAGCAAATCCGGAAGAGGAAGCCGGATGAGGTTCAGGTAGCCGCGAGTTCGGGCAAAAGGCCCAAGGGATCAGAGTCGAGATCGAGGGATTATCAGGACCGTAGTCGATGCGGAAGGTGTGGCAGGACGCACGGGGGCGCATGCAGGAGTGGAAGTGGTGGTGAGTCTGGCTGTTTCAAGTGCGGTCGGACTGGTCATTTTAGCAGAGATTGTACTGCTACCATCACTCAGGGATCAGACTTGATATGTTTTCACTGCAATTAGCGGGGCCACAAGAAGGCCCAGTGCCCCAGTTTGCTTTCAGTAGGACGGGTGATGGCACCTGCCCTTGCAACTTTGAGGATCACAGACGGCCATCAGGGCCGTGCGGAGGCGCCTGCGGTAGGAGGCCGGGCTTTTCAGATGGCTACTTTGGAGATGCGAGCAGCGCCGGACATTGCAGGTATGCGACTTCCATTTTCAGTTCTTTTATTTTGTGCATGATTATATTGTTATGGTTCTGCATCATTAGCGGTTGAGCATTTTATTTTCGAGCGGGTTCATTGTGATCGAGTTATATGCCATTTGCATACCTTGGTTATTGGTTTGTAATTAAGGGATGGGTTGTATCGAAGAAGGTTACTTTGAGTGCAGTATCCATAGCATGCCTTGGAGAGACTCGGTATGTCTCGCTAGTTCGGAGTCGTATAAGTTTTAGAATGGACATGTTAGATCCTTAGCTATGGTAAGCTTGGGATTCCTCAACGGATTGATTATGGTAGCAAGGATTTGGATTTCTTCTCATCGATCATCGAGGTGTAAGCAGGATCAAAGTGGGGGAGAATCCTCCGAGTGTATAAGGGTAAGGGCACGCAAATCTAGATCGGGTATATGATTCTGAGAAGGAAAGAAGGTAGTTCAGCGTTTGACGGATCGAGTAGTTCAGGGTTGGGAGTTTGAGAACTTCCCATCAGTGCGTGCGTGTAAAGGGTAATGGTGGGTATGTGGTTTGGATTCAGGTTAAAGGGCCGCATGTAGAACTCGTGTGATTCGGAATGGAGATATTGAGGTCAAATAGCTGGAGATGTTTTCGTGTTAGCAGTCAGTGGTGGAAAGTGATGTAAGACTGCGGGGTGGCCGTAGCCTTCACTAGCAGTCAGTGGTGGAAGTGTTGTTAGACTACGGGGCAACCGTAGCATTTTGTAGTAGCTTCGTTGGCGGAGTCGGGGCGAGGCCCTTATCTCCTAGCATTCAGATAGGGATCGGGAATGGGGAATGGATGAGAATGGTATGGAGTTGCCTGCATAGCCATTGAGAGATGAGACCTTGGAAGAGGCCGCTTTAGGATATAGGCGGTTGAGACCCGTGGGCGAGGCCAGTATGAGGATAGCAGTATAGGTGAGACCTGAGAGCAGGGTGGCTCCGTAGTATGGTTGGGTGAGACCCGTGGGTGAGGCCCGTGAGTTTTAGCAGCACAGGTGGGACCTGGTAAGGATCTTAGCGTCTAGGCAAGGGGATCGGGGATCCGAGGAAATTGTAGTGCCAGCATGGTAAAATAGATTGAGCAGTATAGGTGGCGGAAGTATCTTCGAATGTCGCTGGGAGCGACTAGTGGTTGTGCTGGGTCAGTAATCGGTGAGAGTCGGTAATCCAGATATTGATAGGTTGGTAGGGACCAGGATGGTCTCAGTTCATTCGGAAGCCATATAAGAATAGCAGGATTTCTAGTCAGTAGCAGTGCGGGGATGCAGAGTATGGTGAAATTCAGTTAGTCGATCGTGGGGTGCTCGACACCGAATGATAGTAGGAAGAATGCCCAGTGGGTACTGGCAACGATGACCCGTACTGGGAGTGGTGGGAGTAATAGATTGGTGAGGAAAGGGTCTTCACCGCAGCAGAAGGGATAGATGGTTATGGAGCATTGCCTTGGGAGAGGCAAGGAAAGCGCATAAGGAAAGAAAGGGTGAACCCCTACGGGGTCAGTGCAGTATTTGGAGATTACCAAAAAGATTGTCGGTTGAGTAAGTTGTGTTACAGGATGTTCGGGCTCAGGATGGACCCGAGATTATTATCTGTAAGTATTGGCGTTGGTCTGAATGATTGAACGGAAGGCCAGCAAAGTTAGGCAGCTGGTGCTAGAATGGATGGTGGGGCTTTGGAGGCAGATCGCCGGCAGTAGAATATAGTAAACTTCGAGGACGGAGTTTAGATTAAGTGGGGGAGAGTTGTAACACCCAAAGTTTCAAAGGCCAAGAAAGGAAAGAAAAGCCCTGATTTAAGGGTCGACTCGGCGAGTCCAAGGAAGGACTCGACGACTCCGAGCGGGATCCGAGGCGAGGAATAAGTGACCAACTCGGCGAGTCGGCCAAGGCGAATCGGCGAGTAGGGTCTGTGCAAGGAAAACCCTAAATCCGGGGCTTGGAGCCTATTTAATCGCCTCATTCTTCTTCATAGTGCTCCTTTACTGTCTCTCACACCCAGAACACCGCACCCTAAGCCCCCATTGTGCTCATTCATGCTTTTGGCCATTTTTGAGTGATTTAAAGGAAGAAAAAGAAGTGGGATTCTTTGAAGCATCAAGGAGTGGCATTGGATCCGAAGTTTGGCGATCAATTCAGAGCATTTGAAGGTATTAAGTCGTTTCTCTCCTCCAGATTTCCCTTGGTTGTGAGTTTTGGGGCTTTTAAACCATGTTTGAAATCAATCTCGAGCTTGAGGTCCAGATCTGAGGTTGCTACCTCAGATCCATGCTTGTTTTGGTCTAGAACTCCGTAAAGTATCAGCCCTTGAGTGGATCATGGAGTCTTTTTGCCTTAAGCCCTAGTTTTTGGCATGTTTTGCCTAGATCTCCTTCTATACACGTAAAGATTGCAACTTTACGTAGGGAATAGGCTTGGGAAGGTTAGATCTACAGTTTGGAGTCCATGCATGACTCAAAAGTCCTCTGCATGTAAGGAGAACTGAAGGGACTCGGCGAGTCCTTTGAGTGGACTCGACGAGTAGCATGATGTTGTGGAGAAACTCGACGAGTGGGATGAACAACTCGTCTAGTCGTATGAAGATTGCCTTGTACTTGGCGAGTCTGTTCTTGGACTCGGCGAGTCAGGTCGCGAAACCCCCAAACCCTTCGAGTTGTGACTCTAATCAGTGAGTCGGGTGGAGACTCAGTGAGTTGGACAAGTCTGGACTCAGAAATCGGAAGACTCGGCGAGTCATGGACTGACTCGGCGAGTCGAGTCGCGAATGGAAGGTATCTGATCATTTTGAACTCGGCGAGTCAGTAGGGTGACTCGACGAGTAGGGTTGATCTGGAAGGTTGACTTTGACCAGGACTTTGACTTTGGGCCAGGGTGGACTTGGTTGTCTTTCGGGGGTCAGATAGACTCAGTGTTGCATTGATATTGGTAGTTCGGGGAGCAAGGGGAGCAGGAGTTCCGTGAGTTGTCAGGCAGCAACTAGTGAGATCATTAGCAAGTTCAGCCAGTGCAGGTGAGTTTCCCTTTGTGTGAATGGGTCTAAGGCCACAATGCCGGCCCATGTAGTTATGAGTAGAAGACCTGGGGTTAGCCCTAGGCACAGTATGCTAGTATTATTTTCAGGACGAGGTCCAGTAATAGCGGGTGGGTGCCCAAGGAATTGTTTATATGATAGTTTATACTTGTTGTCTGTGTGATACATGTACGTGCCTGGTAGGGAGGTGAGTGTGGGAGAGGTCCCGTATCTCACCAGTAGCAGAGTGTGGATGGGGTTCCATATCTCATTAGTAGCAGAATAGGGGCGAGGACCGAACTAGAATAGGAGTGATAGTGGGATAGGCCCGTACCTCACTACCATTAGGAGCGTGGACGGGGTCCCATGACTCATCAGTAGCAGGACATGGGCGAGGCCCAGGATAGGCGAGGCCTTAGGACAGAACCAGTTGTATGTGTTAGTTATGAAATGTTTATGTGTTATTATTTGTTGGTGGGCGAGGCCAACGTCCTTTATGTAAATCCTATACTGACGACTTCTCGTTGGCATAGGGGTTTTTGCAGCAAAAGGCGGCACCCATTTCTCTCTCGATGAAAATCGCAATTGGGCACTCCTTACCGGTGACGAGCAATAGGTACACATCTGGTCAACATCTATACTCCGAATTTTTTGTTTGTTAGTGTTTGTTGAAGCTTTTTACCATGAATTTGGGGGTTTTTTGGTTACAGTCGTTCACCCCCAGCCACCGTTCACCATTGTCCTCCGTTCACCACCTTTGACCTTCCCCAATGGTGACTCCACTCTCCTTCCAACTTTTCTCTTACAATGGCGACTCCACTCTCCTTCCGACTTCTCTCTTTCACTGCCACAACAGGCAATAATTTGGGATTTTTCTCGTTTTTTTTTCTTTTTTGATTTTGTGTATTTTCGGTGACCACCGGCCATCATTTCCTAGTTTTCTTGATATATAGTAGGAGTAGAGGTAGAGGTGTCGACAGGATTAGAGGCACCGGGAGGAGAAGTATAGGAGAAAGGACCGAGAGGTTGATCAGGATGACTAGGGTCATTAAAGATATTATGGGTGTCATCTAACTTGAGGAATTCATAGTCAGGAGAATGTGTTGGAGTCATAGAGCAGAACGGAAAGATTTTTTCATCGAATGTAACATGACGAAAGATGACAATTTGATTTGTATGGAGGTTAAGACAATGAAAACCTTTATGGTTGGTGGGATATCCATGAAAGATGCAAGGAACCGAACAAGGTTGAAGTTTGTGAGTGTTGTTTATGTGAGGGTAGCAAACGCATCCAAAAACACGAAGGTGGGAGTAGGATGGATGTTTTTTGAAAAGTTTGTGGTATGGTGTGTCATGCTCTAAGGTGGTGGAGGGAAGGATTTTTAAAAGATGTGAGGCCATGTGTAAAACTTCAACCCAATAGGTTGGAGGGAGGTGAGCCCGGATATGCAAAGTATGTAGGATGTTATTTATAGTTCAAAGCATTCTTTCAGATTTCCCGTTTTGTTGAGAGGTGTAAGGATAAGAGAAGCACATATGGATGCCACTGATGTCACATAAGGTATGAAATTGAGAATTATCAAATTCTTTTCCATTGTCACATTGAAAGGTTTGTATGTCAGCATGAAATTGATTTTTGATATAAGCACAAAAATGAATGAATTCAGAAAAAACATCAGATTTTTTACGAAGAGGATACACCCACACAAAATGAGAAAATTAATCAAGAAAAATGAAATGATATTGAATTCCACTATGACTTAATAAACTAGAAGTCCAAGAATCCGAATGAATAACTTAAAATGGAAAAGCAGCATCATTATTCGATAGAGAAAAAGATAAACGAACATGTTTGCCGAGTTGACAAGCATGACACAAACTAGAGGAATTCTTATTATTACATGATATAGACTTATTGGAAAGTAAATATTGAAAAACTTGATGGCCGGGATGACCAAAACGTTGGTGCCACGTGGATGAGCTGACACCAAGAAGAACTTAAGGAGGTGGACTTGTAATGGGATATAAATCACCCTGACTATTACATTGAAGGAGGACTCGATTGGTGAGATAATCCTTCACAGAAAACCAAACTCGTCAAATTCAATACTACATTTGATTTCACGAGTGAATTGACGAATAAAAATAAGGTTTTTAATTATTTATGGAGTGATAAGAACAATGTTAAGAGCTAATGTACGAAAGGGGTTACTGCTAATGGAGGAGTTACCCGATTGAGTAATGGGAATACGAGATCCATTGTCAACTAAAAAAGAAAATTTAGAACACTCATTTGTAAAGGACTTGAGAATACCTTAGTGAGCGTGAAGGTGAATAGTTGCCCTGGTATCCATATACCAATCAACATTTCTGGGTTCTTGAAGATTCATGGTAGAGAATGCTTGCGGGAGAGCGCTTGGTTGATCAGGGAAAAAATTTTGCCATGTATTGGGCTGATTAAAATGTGGGCTAGTGATGTGCACGAAAGTACCCATTAATTTTAATATTTATAACCTAACAAACTTAGACTAACTATGCACTTATAGGCAGTGTACCTAGTCAGATTACAGTATAGCTTAGGTAAGTCGGGTGTCGATCACAGGGAATGGTGGATTAATTTAATATATTTAATTATAAGTTACATGTCACATGAAAATAATAATTTAATAAATCTCAAACTAATAATTAATTAACCATTCTCGATAAACTAACAGGAAAAACAAATCTCTTTAGGTACTTTGGTTTAGACAAATTCCACCTTGAAAACATAAACAATTGCATACACAAATTCATTTATTCATGTTCACCGATTCCTAAATTGATTAGATTCATGTTCACTATAACTAATCCTTTAGCAAACAAGTTAATTCAAACAGTGATCAATTGATTAAACTAACATGCTTCCTAGTGTTCAGTTCGTATCAAGCAAGACTTGTACATTTAGTTAATTTAAACATTTAATTAACCTCTTGTTGATGGTCATCAAACAAGGCTCACACATTAACTTATTTATTCCCATGTTAATCCTAGTTTCACATTCGTTATTTCTAGTCTTATAATCTCAATGGTCATCAAAAATCATAAGAGACAAGCAAATCAAGCAGGTTTTCATACAACTTAATTCACTTAACAATTAACAGCAAATAATCATCATTAACACATGAGGATCTTTGAACAAGCTTGGCAAGATAAATTAAACACAAATAAATTATTTAACATAACAATTAGTCTAAGAATCAAAACTTCATTCAATCATAAACACAAAGTAAAAGGTTTTTACACCCAAATCAGAAACTAAATACAAAAAGTACCATAAGGAAGTGCTAAACATGGTCACGTTAGCAATCCATATGATTACCGACATGTATCCGCTCTCCAATCCTTCAGATCTCTGCTCCCGTTAGCTTAACGGCCTTCCGGCCGCCTTCTAGACCCTCAAAACGGCTTAACAGAAGTTAATTGTCAACTAAATTAGGTTAGAAGTCGAATCCCCCCTCCTGGTTAGCTAAAAATCGACATTTATAATCTTTGTGGCCGACCTAAGTACGCTGGGCGTACTATGGATTACGCGGCGCGTACTATGGATAATCACGCGATTAAGTCTATCCGATGCAAGCAGGTACGCGGGGCGTAACCTTAAGGTACGCGGGGCGTACTCGCTACCTCAGCACTCTTTTCTTTCTTTTAGCTTCTAAGCCCGGCTTCCGCTTCAGTCTCTTCTTTTGTGCTTTATCACCAACAAATAGCTGCAAAACATAATTCAAAGTATTATGAGTACTCTTTAGTTCTAAAATAGAAGAAATAAGGCCAAAATATTAAGATAAAGTGCATAAAAATATATATATATATAAATACACATATCAAAATACCCCACACTTAGCCTTTGCTTGCCCCCAAGCAAATTCACTTTTATTTTACCAATATCGCACTAAACAATCCATTTAAAACTCAGCCATTATGCCAAGACCTCAACGCATGCATTTGTGTCTAAAATTTTCCTAAGTACCCCCCCCCCCCCCATACTTTAAATACTCACAATCTTCATAAACACTTGCCCACTTTTTCCGAACAATGCTCATTTTATGCAACCCTCCGAATCCATCCTCAGAAAACCTCCTAACCTCAAGGTATTTTTAGTTGAGCAACCTAAGCATACATAATCTAGAATTACAATTTATGATACCACTATGGAGCTTTCTTTGAATTCTTCATTTCTCTGAACAATTTGATCTTTGATTTCTTTGAATTCACCACCTTATTTGATTTGATTTCTTGGTATCTTCAACTTTTTGGATTTCTTCAGAATTTTGATCTTTTGATCTTCACTTTATTTGCTCCAAAATTCTTCAAACTTTTTCGTAATTCTCTCTTTTTTTTACATGTACCTCTCTTTTTTCACTCAAAACCTACATGCTTAAGCAGAGGCGCTCAACCTCAACCTTTATTGGTTAATGATAATAATTTTCCTGGATACATTTCAGGTTTAGGCTGCTAAACATATTGCATCCTTCAAACCGAGCGGGGTTATGTTTTTGTTCCATGATTTCACTAAAATAAGGGAAGCCACAAATGCACTATAACGTATATTGGCTCTACTAAACATTTGAGTTCTCATCGGATCATGTCATACAATATTAGCAAAATTTTAAATTATCACTAGATTTTTCTAAATTAAACTATTATTTCAAGTTTTCTTTTAAATTTTTAAATTTCCCTAAATCTAGCAATTTCCAACTATTATTTCATTTTTATAATTTACTTTTACCGACCCCCTACCCCACACTTATTTCATACAATGCCCTCATTGTATGCTAAAACAAATTAAGAACATAAAAAGGGAGAAAAAGGAACAGACTCCCCTAGGTAGTTGTGGCGAGATCGAATGGGGCTGCTACAGGTTGCTTCAACTATTGCTGAAAAACTGAAAACTGGAACTGCTGCTTCTGAATTTGCCGAAAAATAAAATCAAGACCGCCATCTTCAAAAATGTGGTACAAAATATTGCAATTAGATGCAATGTATAATAACCATGACGTGGGAAAGTGTCAACCACGTCGTGTCAGTCGGAACGATATTTCTTCCTTGCATCGAAATACAACTCTGATAAAGATGCACCCCACACTTATGACAAATTGTGGGTCTTGACTATAACCTTCGAACTCGCACATGACTCTCTCTAGCAACAGTCGGACCTAGCTGCTGAACTTACTGCCAGCTTCCTAAGGGCGAATATTCTGCATAAATCTAAACAACCATAGAGCATCAACATGGAAAACAAAAGTAAAACAAACTAAATCAAAGTTTAATTACATACCAAATACTAATAACTAAACTTAAACTAAAATTAACACAAAACAAACAAATAAACAAAATAAAAAGGATCACTCGTCATCTCCATCATCATGTGGCTGTGTCCCAGAAGTACCGGCCCCATCAAATCGTGACTGGAATGGTGGTGGAAAGGAAACCGAATACTGAAATCCCTGATGGGCAAAGAATGCATTCAATGCATTCCCTTGCCACCGATGTTGCGCGTCCACATGTGCAACATACTCGCTAAGGTTCTGGACCCTCAAGTCAAGACGATCAATGCCCTGAGCTAAGTAGCGCATATCAATCTCCAGCTCAGGTCCCTGCTGCGCTCCCCGAGGAGCAGGTCTATGCCGCGGGACCCGTCTCGGCTGTGGCTCGGCGGCACCCTCCTCATCCGCCACATCATCTGCTCGAACCCTCAAAACACCATCTCCGCCCCGCTCCAATACGCGCATCGACTCCAATAGCTGAAGACTCATTGGCCTCATGTCGTGAAACACCATCGATCTCGTGATCTCACGTGTCATCAACTGATATGATCGAGCTAATCGTGTGATAAAATGTCCTCCGCATATCGGGCTATCTCCCCGAAGTCCCCTGGCCCTCCGTCCCAAATATGCAGCTAACGCGACGGGAAGGTTCAGGTGCCTCCCTGGAGTAACTAGTGCCCATAGGAAATACAGGTCCGTCGAAGGCACTCTCTCACTATTCTTGTGATGCGTGAGAGACATAGAAATCAACCGGTGCAACATTCGATATGTAGTAGACCGAATCATCCCCCCTCGAGCGGTAGATGGTGTATAAATTCCTCCCATAATCTCGGCCCAAAAAGTGTTCTCATTGTAGTCCTCTGGCCGCTCCGTGAGACAGTCAGCAAGAAATGTCGGGAAGTGGACACTCCTTGTCTCCTCGGCTGTGTAAATACCCACCCGAGTAGCAAGCTCTATCACGCTGCATTCCCGGCTCACTCCTCCCAGTCTGAAAGCAAAGGCTGTCCTGTCATTGAGTGACTTCCTAGGATCATAGGAAATTGTAGCATAGAACTCTAGCAAAAACTCCCGATATACCGGCTCCTGGATCCTGAACAAATGCGCCCATCCCTGACACACAAACAATTCCACACCACTCGCGTCCGAGTGTGTGTATTGCAAAAATTCTTGGATCAATGCAGCAAGTCCAGTCCTGGTAGCCAACTCCCAGTCGAAAGAGGGTGCAATATCAATCTCCTTTGTGAGAAGCAGGCACAAGTTGGTGCTATAATGCGCCCTGGTAGCATCACTCAGTGTTTGCGGAAATTGTAAAAAGCGATGATCGGTCACATCCTCGGGAGGGTTGGTTCTTTGTGCCCTTCGAGCCATAATCTGCACATATTAACACAAAAACATAAAACCAACAAAAGATGGCAGCATTAATAGATTTTTAAACCAAAAAAAATGGGGGTGGATATGGCATTACGCTGGGCGTACATCCAGCGTACGCTGGGCGTACGTCCAGGCTTGTGATTCTGTGTCCTGGTCCCAGTCCCTTTCTTGTGCTAAAGTCATAATCCGTATCCAAATAAACACAGCAGGGGCATCAACACAATTAATTTTTTAAACATCGCGTGGTCCAAAGGTATTAGGAGAAAAATCGGGACCTCCCTAAAAATATTAATTTTATGAAGTCAGTCAAGAACTCGAAATCACAGGGGTACGGTTAAACACATGGGGAACCAACCTTAAGGTTCAAGGCAGTAGAAAACAAACAAAAAAAATCGAAGCCACCCTTTAAACTTATGACCAAAAAGATAACTCAATCCCCTATTAGTTCCTGATTTATTCAAGATTGGCAAACAATTAACAGAAAAACTTCACAGGGCATTCAATCGATTTTTTTTTTTTTTTTTTTTTTTTAAGCTAATGATGACTTCACGATGAGTGATAAAATAAAAAAAATTGAGATGTCATAATCACTTATCTTTGTCAAGATCAAACAACAATGGTTGATCAAAAACCTTTGCATGCAAGAATTGGTTTGCGAAAACACCCACTTTCGGGACCCGTTAGAATATTTCCTTTGTTTTCCTTGCACCTTTAACTAGAAGCGGAACAAGAAGTGACCTAACTAGTCAAGAACAGCAAGAGCTCGGTCTTACACCTAACCACCACAATACGCCTTGCTATACTACGCCTCATGGATTGAGTTGGACAAATCAACAAAGTAGTAGGCTAAACAGGTCAAGAATTCCCTAATCGCTTTCATTCTCGAAACCCATGCAAAAAGTAAAGTCAAGCAATGTGTACAATCCCAAATTCCTGCAAAATAAAAACAAGAACCTTCCCGACAAGTGACATGATATCATCGAAAATCAAAATAAAATAAAAAAAATGAAAAACTAACAAAAAACAAATAACGAATAATCAAATAAAATAAATTAATGACAAGCCGTTCCTCGGCAACGGCGCCAAAAACTTGATGTGCACGAAAGTACCCATTAATTTTAATATTTATAACCTAACAAACTTAGACTAACTATGCACTTATAGGCAGTGTACCTAGTCAGATTACAGTATATAGCTTAGGTAAGTCGGGTGTCGATCACAGGGAACGGTGGATTAATTTAATATATTTAATTATAGGTTACATGTCACACGAAAAGAATAATTTAATAAATATCAAACTAATAATTAATTAACCATTCTCGATAAACTAACAGGAAAAACAAATCTCTTTAGGTACTTTGGTTTAGACAAATTCCACCTTGAAAACACAAACAATTGCATACACAAATTTATTTATTCATGTTCACCGATTCCTAAATTGATTAGATTCATGTTCACTATAACTAATCCTTTAGCAAACAAGTTAATTCAAACAGTGATCAATTGATTAAACTAACATGCTTCCTAGTGTTCAGTTCGTATCAAGCAAGACTTGTACATTTAGTTAATTTAAACATTTAATTAACCTCTTGTTGATGGTCATCAAACAAGGCTCACACATTAACTTATTTATTCCCATGTTAATCCTAGTTTCACATTCGTTATTTCTAGTCTTATAATCTCAATGGTCATCAAAAATCATAAGAGACAAGCAAATCAAGCAGGTTTTCATACAACTTAATTCACTTAACAATTAACAGCAAATAATCATCATTAACACATGAGGATCTTTGAACAAGCTTGGCAAGATAAATTAAACACAAATAAATTATTTAACATAACAATTAGTCTATGAATCAAAACTTCATTCAATCATAAACACAAAGTAAAAGGTTTTTACACCCAAATCAGAAACTAAATACAAAAAGTACCATAAGGAAGTGCTAAACATGGTCACGTTAGCAATCCATATGATTACTGACATGTATCCGCTCTCCAATCCTTCAGATCTCTGCTCCCGTTAGCTTAACGGCCTTCTGGCCGCCTTCTAGACCCTCAAAACGGCTTAACAGAAGTTAATTGTCGACTAAATTAGGTTAGAAGTCGAATCCCCCCTCCTGGTTAGCTAAAAATCGACATTTATAATCTTTGTGGCCGACCTAAGTACGCTGGGCGTACTATGGATTACGCGGCGCGTACTATGGATAATCACGCGATTAAGTCTATCCGATGCAAGCAGGTACGCGGGGCGTACTCGCTACCTTAGCACTCTTTTCTTTCTTTTAGCTTCTAAGCCCGGCTTCCGCTTCAGTCTCTTCTTTTGTGCTTTATCACCAACAAATAGCTGCAAAACATAATTCAAAGTATTATGAGTACTCTTTAGTTCTAAAATAGAATAAATAAGGCCAAAATATTAAGATAAAGTGCATAAATATATATATATATATATATATATATATATACAAATACACATATCAGCTAGCCATAAAAGTTTGTGGTGGATAAGTTGAAGTCGAAGTGGGTTGATTAAATTGTTGACATATAGGTTGCTGATTATATGGATTGCTATGCTAAGAGTTAGCCCAATATGTGTGGGGAGGAGGTAAAAGCCCAACATCATTGCTGTTGGGTTGCTGATTGGAAGACGCTCCAGGCCATGGGTTTCAAATCCCCCAGCTGCTATTACTAGCAAGAGTAGCTTGCGATCTAAAATTCCTGCCGACACCTCCAAGTCGACCTCTGCCGCCTCCTCTACAGGAACGACCGCTCTTGCCACCGCCTTTGGAGTTCCGACCACCGCCCCTGCCATTAAAGGAAGAGCCTCGGTGATTATTTGGCGGGAAATTTTCATGAGTGCAGTTTCCATGTGTGGTATTTAGGATAGTAGGGGATGAAGCATGCTCTTGATGAATGGCTGGTACCACACGATTTTGTTCCTTAAGCATAGAACGCTCTAAAAAATGTTAACGTCGACCACATTTCAAGAAAATTCGGGAATGGTTTCTGATGGCGAATGGTGGTAACCACATGAGCAAACTTTGGAGAGAGTCCGTTAATGGCATACATAACCAGATTATGTTGTGGAACTGCGGCTCTGATGTTAGCAAAAATATCAGCAATTAACTTTATTCGAGTGCAATATTGAACGATCATTGAGTCACCAATAGTAATTGAACGAAGTTCATCATCAAGTTCTATGGCTTTGGATTCTTTGTTTTCAAGGAAAAAGATCTTCAATAGACTTCCAGACTTCGGCTGCTGTAGCATGAGGTTTGAGAATGGTTTGAAGGAGAGGCTGAGTGAGAGTGCCATACATTCATTGTTTAACAATATTATCAACTTCTTCCCACTAAGGTTCATCGGCTTTGAGAGATGAACCATCAAGATGACCATAGACGGAATACCCAATCCAATGGGTCTTGAATAATTCTTTCCATGAATCATAAATTATGTGATCAAGATCAAGTAGAAGAGGGACATATGACTTTATGTTTGTGATGCCAAAATTTTTATCAGTGGGTTTGGTTTTGGAAGAGCCTTCTGAGCCAGTCATGATGGAGAAGAGATAGAAGTCGAGAAGAGAACAAAAGAAAGACCGTTGCCCTAAGGATCGACTAGTGTTTTAGAGAGATTACGCTGATACCATGTTAGGCACCATATTTTCCCATGAACAATTATTGTATTCCATCACCAAATATATACATGATATAAGATTTGGGCTGTGCTAAACATTGTGGGCTAAATACAACGGGCCACACAAATTAAAACAAATACAATAAGTACAATAAGTAGAAGATTATATGTGTAACATATGTATGTATGTATATGTGTGTGTGTATATATATACACACACACACACACACACACACATATATATATATATATATATATATATATATATATATATATATTTGTGTAATCTGGAGTTGTTGTCCGGAGCTGCTCAAACCGTGTACTTTCAAGTACACTTATAGCTTCCACTAATAATAAACAATATTGAAGTTTTGAAAAATGCTACTTTGGTGGATGATTCATCGGTCTTTGTATAGATGTTCATGATACTTTGATATGAAGAATAATAGCTTTAAGTGAAATGAAATTTGTTTTTCGTTATTCTCAAAACTTCTGATAGGTAATATTCCATCTATTTATTCTTATTGGATAAAATAACTTAAAATCATATACAATGTTTCACCACAATTTTGCAGCTATTATTCGTATGCAGCTTCTACGGATTTTGGGTTTCCTGATATTTTCATTTCACGTGAGGTAACTTAATCCCAAGTTGATATCTTGTTTCTTTTTTTTAATTATGAAAATTTGAACCATATAAAACATTAAAGATTTTTACTTTTTCCTTTTTCATTCAACATAAAACACATTTGGATCGACTCCACAACAAGCCGAAGTATATAAATCTCTGGTTCTAAATGCCTTTAAAATTTGAAGGACTTATACATGTTGTTTATTTAAATTTCTAGTGCGATTTGATTGTTCAGGCACATGGGACAAATCCACGTTATCTTTTAGAGATATATGCATTAAAACAGAGCAGTTATTACCAAATGTAAGTAATATAATTATATAACAATTTATGAAGTAATATTAATTATTAATTTGATTTCTCTTATTTTGTTATGTGTCACTCATGGCATATGCATATATAACACATTTGCAAGTAATTTTTATGCTTTATAAACTCGTGATTCAAAAATAATGCAATACAAATTTCTAGTTTTTTTAATTTGTTAGAAATTAATGTCAAATCTTCTCCCTCTGTAACGATCCAAAAATCACAACTAAAAAATTCCTTTTAAACATTACTAAAACCATATTTATAAAACCATAACATAAGTCATAACATAAACTCGGAGTAGCAATTCAAAACATGCTCTCATTATCAGAGTGAACATCCCAAGCTGACTAACTATGGTGTGTGCCATGCGATCACCCCGAGCTCTTCCCTCCGCCATCAGAAGTACCTAAAACTAAAACTACAAATCGTAAGCACGAAGCTTAGTGAGTTCCACAGCCTACCACATACCACACACATAACTGCATACTATAAATACTGGGCCTCACCCACTACCTCGGGCCTCGCCCGCTACAAAAGGCCCTGCCTGGCTTCGATCCCCGCTCGGCGTACATATTTGTTTCGCTTAGGCCCCGCATATCTCTGGGCCCCGCCCACTAAACATATACAAACATATAACATATCACATAACCCATAAACCATAACTACTCTACTACATTCGTGTACTAAGGCCTCGACTGTCTTGGGCCCCGCCCCTATCCTGTTACTGATGAGTCACGGGCCCCTGTCCTGTTACCGATGAGTCATGGAACCCTGTCCATACTCTGCTAATGGTGAGATATGGGACCTCGCCCACACTCACCCCCTACCAGGCACATACAAGTATCACACAGACAACAAGTATACTCTATCATGCAGACCATTCCTTGTTCACCCGCCCGACATTGGACCTTGGTCCAGAATATCATACTAGAAAACAGTGCCTAGGTCTAACCCCCGGGTCTTCCTGCTCATAACTGCATGGGTCGGCATTGTAGCCATCTACCCATTCACACAAAGGGAAACTCACCTGCACTGCTGAACTCTGTTGAAAACCCTCTCGCTGCTATCCGATAACTCCCTGAACTGCTGCTCCTCCAGCTCCCCGAGCTACCAAAACCAATAACAACACTTAGCCTAACTGTCCTCAAGAAGCCAAATATGTCAACTCTGGTCAAGGTCCTTCTCAAGGTCAAAGTTAATGGTCAGAGTCAACTTCCAGTTGACTCAACTCACCGAGTTGTTCTACCAACTCGTCAAGTCCATACTCCTCAAATCCCAAAACAACCTCGACTCTACTCAACGATTCTACCAACAACTCAACGGGCTCTCCTTCACCTAAACATTTGGGACCATCTTCAACCGACTCGTCGAGTTGTTCTACAACTCGTCAAGTCCATCTTCATAAGCTAAGGAGATTGCCTTGGACTCGCCGAGTTCCTCCTTGAACTCGTCGAGTACCATGATCTTCATGTCCATTACGGACACAGACTGGTTGAGTCCTTCTCCAACCCAAACACTGATTCAACTCATAAATAAAACGGTTTGGGTTTGCAACCCGACTCGTTGAGTACATGAACTGACTCGTCGAGTCCATCTTATGATATCTGTATTCTGCCGATTCCAGTCCATTCCAACACCTCAAACTCATAGATCTAGACTCCTTATGGTAGCATTGCACGTAAAGTTGCTAACTTTATGTGCATTCAAGGTGTTATGAAGCCAAAACTCTGAATCCAAGCTAGAAAGAAGGTCTATGTCATGTAATGGGATCTCAGCTGGATATAGCCAACAACTTTGAGCTTCTAAAGCTCAAGAGTGTCCAGATTTGTGTCCAATCCATCCTCAAATGCTTAATACTCGGATTGAACTTGGAAATGGTCCAAATGTGACCAAATCTATGCTAGAAAGGGGATCTAGATGATTAACAGTCAAGGTATAAGCTTTTTACCTCTAAATGGTCCGAAATGCTACCCCAACTATGGATCTATAGCTTCTTCTTGCACCACCAAGGTCCTTCCTCCTTCTCCAAACTTCAATTCACTCACAAGGCAAGAACTAGCTCAACAATGGTGCTGGGTGGCTAGGGTTTTGGGATCTGGATGAGAGAGGATGTAAATGAACCCTAGGGAAGAAAATAAGAAGCTTACATAGGGTACCAAGTCCCGAAATTAGGGCTTCCTAAACCAGACCAGACTCGTCGAGTCCACTCTCCGACTCGTCGAGTCGGTCACTTAACCTTGCACATAGATCCCGCTCCTACTCATCGAGTTCTTCCTCGGACTCGACGAGTTGACCCCTTTTGACTTACGGTTTCCTTTCCTTTCTTGGTGCTTCTGATTGTGGGTGTTACACCTTCATTACAGGTTACTGTTGTCAATCCTGCAATGGATAGAGCACTGTCAATCCTGCAAAAGTTTACTTTTGATGCTCAAAAGGGAAAAATCATCAAAGATAAACTACGATTTGGTGCTCCTTGGAAACACCCACCATGTAAAGATGACCCTTACCTGCGTTCAGAATAGGCAAAGCTTCAGCTAATGGATTTCAACCAATGTTGAGTCGGTGTCGAGTTTGGGGTAAATATGTATTTTTCTTGTTTTAGTTATTCTCGTTGTGAAGATTCCAACTGCCACTGTTGCCTAGTTTTCTATTCAACTCCAACACACAAGGGAGTACCTCTCAACAAATTGTCGAGCACGAGAGGATGGAAGAAGAAGGAAAAGAAGGAGAAGAAGAAGAAGATGATGATGATCATGATGATGATGGTTGATGTTTTGTATTATTTTGAACAATGTTAAGTATTTATTATAATATTAAACTTAAATTTGATGTTTTGAATTTGAAAAATGGTAGCTAATTATTGTATCTCAATTGATATACGTTGCAAAGTGTTTGGATTTGTTAAAAATGCAGGAATGGAAATGTACAAAAACTGTAAAAACTAAAAAAAAAAAAAAAAAAAAAAAAAAAAAACACCCGATACCTACCCCACGACTTGTCGTCACCACATGTAATTAATCAAACTTTTTTTTTTTTCGAAAATTTTCTCGACGAAATGTCTTCCGACACATGTCTTTGGCATAGGTTCCCATGTGCCGACAACACCTATACCGACTCATTTTCTTATGTAAATAATAATAATAATAATAATAATAATAATATTGATAATAAAGAGCAAAAGCACCCTAGTATATTCGATGGTGTCATGCTTTTAAAAGCTTTAAAATGGAGGTATTGATTCACCAGCACCAACTTCCATAATAATATACTTTCCACTTATAATAATCAAACCAAGAGAGATATAATTAGTGAGAAATAAACACAGTCTTCATTTATTCAAGATAAAAATGAATTAACTAAAATCGAGTGTGCAGTCAAGAAGTAATACCACTTCAATTATTCAATTAGAACAAACCCTATATCACCTAGAACATCCAGTAGGATAACCAAAAAAAACACATTTAATATGTTTTTTTTTGTTTGACAGCAACAAGAACACCAAACATGGGCGAAGCCAGGAATTTTTTTTAGGGTGTTCCTCTTAAATTATCCATCATCCAAAAACTAAAAACATATATAAATTATCAAACAAAACGAAAAATGTGGTTTGTATCTACTTTTGGATCCATGGTCCTTTTGGAGTGGTTTCTATCTGCTTTTGGTCCCTAGACTTAACTCCCGTTAAGTTGAGGGTCAAGTTCATGCAGATTCCCCATTGAAAAATGTGAACCATGGTAATGGTGAGCCTATTGGTGAGTTTAATTTCTCTGATTGTTTTTGGTGTCAGAATAGTAGTTTCTCACTAGAGTATAGAAGGGGTAAGGTTGGGAATTCCAATATAGGTGAAAGTTCTTGTAGCAAGAGGCTTAATTTAGATTATATTGATGAGGGTCTTCACATTTCAAAGGAAAAGAATGATGATCAGGATGGTTCAACTGATGTTCATGAGGCAACAACTTGTGTTCATATTGATGAGATGGATGGTGTTAGGGAGGCTGCAACTGTTGTTCAAGAGGCATCAAGTGTTGATGAAAGATGCTACAACACCCGCTGTTAATAATGCTGATGAACAATTGAATGAGTTATTTGATAACCTTATGGAAAATTTGATTAGGAGTGATGATGATAACGTAGAGTATGAAGGGGATGGAGAAACTGAAGAGGGTAATCAAGAGTATGAAGAGGATGATGAATCTCAAGAAAGTGATCCAAATTTTGAAGAGTATGATGAATCTGAAAATAGTGATCCAGAGTATGAAGAAGATAAGAGACAAATAGAAGATGAAGATCATGTGGATGACATAATGGATGTTGACAATAATATACAGGATGTGGATGTGGACATAGGAGACTTCACTCTCAATATTGAAAGTGATGTGGAAGGTTCTTGTATAAATGTTGTAAATGGGTATGAACCTGAAGATATGGAAGTGATCAACAATGAGGAATTTGAAGTCTCAAGGAGCTTTGCAGGATCAACATGTGGTTGATGTTAGGAATAAAACATGCACTTGCAGAAAATGGGAATTAATTGGAATTCCATGCAGATCTGCAATTGCAACTCTAAATGAGATGAGTAAAGACCCAAAGGCTAAGCTTGACATTTACAAATGGG
This sequence comes from Lactuca saligna, assembly GCF_052625555.1. Lineage (NCBI taxonomy): Eukaryota > Viridiplantae > Streptophyta > Magnoliopsida > Asterales > Asteraceae > Lactuca > Lactuca saligna. The sequence continues at coordinate 309,180,709 of NC_136421.1, forward strand.
TTCACAAGGTGTATTTTCAAGAGACATGGTAAAAGGCTTAATCTTTTAAGGTTGAGCCAATTAAGGGTAGATCCATGTGGCCCAAAAGTGATTGTCCCTCAAATCTAATCCCTCATCCACATCGCACTTAGGTGGGAAGGGCTAAGAATAAGAGAAGACAAAGTGAGGGTGAAAGGTTAAGTAAAAAAGCAGAAGGCAAGTCAATGTGATGGAGTGAATGCTACACAAGAAGGAGGTTCCCAAAATCCAACAAATGATGGAGTGCAGAGGCTATCAAGGAAGCATATCAGTGTTACTTGTAGCAAATGCAAGAACAAGGGACACAACTCTAGAACCTATAAAGGGCAAGGTGGGAATTAGTCCCCGAAGTAATGTGTCATGCATGCATAGGGTTTTCTGTGATTTTGATTGGTTATGAAAACTTGGTTGTTATGTTTACAATATTTTGTTGAAAACTTTTGGTTGGTTGTTATGAAAACTTGGTTGTTATCCTAGGTATGGTAATGTGTCCCTTTTGTTAATGTTTAGAATCTTTGGTTATTATGTTTAGAAACTTTGGTTGTTATGTTACAAATCTTAATGAAATGTGCATTTTGGTTATGTACAATTGGTTCTAATATATACATTTTGGTATTACATTCATAACATTTCTATTCATATGTTAATTCTGATACATTCATACCATTTTGGTAAAACATTCATTACACATGCATCATAAAATTATACATATATCATTATCATCATAAGTTACTACAAACATCATCACATAAAATTACAATAAAATGACCAAAACACCCTTCAGAGTATAGCCATACACAAGCCAAATACAGAAGAATACAATCAAAAAGAAAAACCAACTTCCAAACATGTACATTTTCAGCTTCAAATTATCATCCTTAAATGCTTTGACATTTGCCACCAACATGTTGTTCCTGCATATCAGTCTATTGCATTGATCCTGTAGCATGTTCATACTTCTAACCAACTCATTGCACCGTTCCTGCATTGAATTCAAATTTCTTAGCAGACCAGGTATGATGGCTTTAGCCCTAGCACACATTGGGGGATCAAGCCACCCAATAAACCCATAAACGGAATCATTCATAGAGCATGCATAAAATATCCTTCTTGGATTTAGATGGGTCCAAGACGTTTTCACCACAACAACTTTTCCACAAAACATAGCACCATTTTTGTTGTTGCAAAGCTCAAGAAGAAGAAAGGTAGAAGAAAAGAGATGTTGGGGAATGTTAGGGAAGAAGATCGCAGTAAGTGGGGGTATTTAAAATGAGTTAATTCAAAAAAACATTTATGCAAAAAATGGTCCCTAACATATGAAATGACGAAATTACCCTCACGTGTGAGGCACATGAGGGGGCTTAACAGATCCAACTTAACGGGAGTTAAGTCCAGGGACCAAAAACACATAGAAACCACTCCAAAAGGACCATGGATCCAAAAAAATCATGGTTTGGATTAAAACCCCAAAATTTTGCATACCATAGGGACCATTTTTGCAATTTTGTCTATAAAAAATGTTATTTATAGTTTTATCGTATGAAGTAGTAAACGTGGTTGGCTATTCGAATGCTAATATGATATTAGCAATTGCCGAATTAACCCTCATGTTGTGAATTAACAATGATGATTTGCATGTTTTAAGAGTTGCAAATTAGTTAAAAAAAAGATATTCTACATATCACAGTTGAAGATTCCGTTAATGATTATGATAGATTATCGGCAATGCAATTACAAGGGAGATGACACCTTTTGAAGTTGAAGCTGCAATTGCAAACTTGATTAAAGATTGGACAAAATTGAGACTACAGAAGTTGAAAGAATGGGTGAATACAAATGTCCAACAAGAGGCGACTTCATTAAATAAATAGCAATGCACTTTACCAAGAATTCTGATTATAGCAACTTACTTTCATTTTTATTCGTAAGGAAATCCACTTTTATATTCTTTATGATTATGACTAAAATTGAAACTATCACTAGATTGGAAGTAGTTTATGTCAATTAAATAGCAAAAACCAATATTTCAAAATAATAAAAATATGTTGGTAAAATATGTAATCTTTTCTTTATGATTTCGTCCATCGTGCTCGTTTTAGATGCAATGTATGTGAATGTTATAATATTAATAACTTTATGATTTCGTCCATGGTGAATAACTTTATGATTTCGTCGTTTTAGATGCAATGTATGTGAATGTCATAATATTAATAACTTTTGTAGTAAATATGGTAATAATCTAGATTTGTAAATCTAAACTCTAAAATTTCCCTGGGATCAAAAATATAAACTTGAAAAACTAGATTTTGCCCAAGTTTCCCTGGATCAAAAATATAAACTTGAAAAACTAGATTTTGCCTAAATACTTTAAGATGAGTTGCTTAACAAAACACAACACACCTTCTAACCCATGCAAAAGCATGGGCTCTTCCCTAGTTAAAATAAAGAGCATGCAAAGGTAAGCAAAATTTAAAAGGTTTTAAGGTCTTATTACTCTTGCACTATTATACATCTCTTGTTACATCCTTTATTAATTTTTCAAACCGTAAACTCAGTGCTAGACTTTTACTTAAGCCGAAGCCCTCCCCTGACTCCTAGAATAAGTGCTGGGGCTAAGCAAAAGCGATTCCTGCTGGTTGAACTTCAGCTTCTGAGCGTCATTTCTTGACAACTGATACGCGTTCGCCACCACATCCACCGGCATGCTCCTGAGCGCCGATACACGACCAGCAAGATTAGCTACCATAGCGTTGTCATTAGTCTTGAAAGAAATCCACCTAGACCCTTGTTCACCGGCTCTCTTGATCGCTGCAAAGTTTTGTGGGATCACCACCACCTGTCCCTCCCTGAGCTCATCATCGAAAACTGACTCCCCGGCGTTGTTCACGATCTGTATCCTCAAGGTTCCGTCGGTGACGTACACAAGATTGTGGGCGTTTAATGTCCAAAATGGCGCCTTAATTGCGTTCGGGTGGAGTTCGCCTCTCTCGGCGCTGAGTTGGAGTTGCCGGAGAACGGGGAATTTGAAGCTGTTGAGGTTTGAAATCCTGCCGGCTTGTGGGTTTACGAAGTCAGCGTGGGTGGGGTTATCGATGTTCTCGCTTAGCTTCAAGCTGCAAATGGTTTCTTCAAAACCGTTGCTCCGTCCACCTTGACGTCCTCCCTGTTGTTCACGTTCTTGCTGTTCTCTGGTCTGCGGTGGCCTGATGATTTGAAGATCTTGTTCGACGTTAACGATGTGACCTCTTTGGTCTCTTTGTCCTTGAAGCTTCTCAGCAGTCTCCCTGTTGACGTTGAATGCTTCTGCTAAGAACTCCACATCGAAACCGTTGAAGATATTGCCAGCATTGCGGTAGGGCTGCTCCTGCTGGGACTGGCCTTGTTGTCTGCGTGGTTGTCTCTGACCTTGTTGTTGTTCGCTTTGACCTTGAGGGTTCCCGGCGAGGAAGAATCTCTGAAACATTTAATTATAAGCTCGAATCTTTTAGTTAGTTCTAAATTTGGTAATTAATAATAGTTTAATGTAATGTAATATTATTCATCTACCCTGTGGTTTTGATCAAGCTGGTTAGCGCTGTTCTGAGTGTCGAAGAAGACTACAGCAACAAGTTCGGTCTCGCCGTCGTTATAAATCCAGTGAGCTGTTCCGGCGGGAATGGCAACAACATCTCCCTGGTTCAAGTTCCGTACTTTCTGGTGGCGATCTTGTAACCCTTGAAACTTCTGGCCTCTGCGTTCACTCTGACCGGAAAACTGTTGTTCCTGAGAAGATTCATAGGTTTCTGGACATCCCGGCAATATAACCCCATGAACACCCCTTCCTGTAGAGATCGGATGAACAAGTCAACAACCCATGAATTCCTATTCTTAAACCAATTCAAAGTCTGGAAAGGAAAAATAAAACACCTTTTTCGATGAAGGACAAGAGAGGGGCGTTGACGTAGGATGGCAAGAGAAGTCCACCAGGTTGAATCCGGTGTCGGAGAAACTCAACGCCGGCACACTGGAACTGCTTCTCATCGGCGTTCCAGAACTCAGTGACTCCAGCTTCGGCTTGGATCCTATCGGACGGCTCAAGAGCGTCGATTCTTCCAATCTGGCACTGGTTTTGCGGCAGCTGCTGCTGTTGTTGTTGGTGGTGGGCGAGGCAGGTGGAGAAGAGTAGGAGGAACGAGAGAAGCAAAGAAGCTTTGGACGCCATAGATGAAGGTGTGGCGAATGGAAGGTGTGTGGCGAACTTAGAGCGAGAGGTAGGTTTTTATGGAGGAAGAAGGTGAAGGAGGGAGTGACATGTAAGAGGGAATGGCATGGAAAGAAGAACACATGGAAGTAAGAGAGTATACATGTGTACAAGAGACTGAATGGAGATCCATCGCAAGAGGTATAAGTGTGTTTGTGTATGGTTTATCGTTATAAAAACTCGAAGGTTGATGAACAATCACTCATAAGTAAGCCAGATACATTTAAATAATATTTCTTATTATTATTTTTTTTAGTTCAAGATTGCTTTTTAGAAAGTGATTCTCCATGCTCCGAAAAATTTAAAACTGCAACCAATGTATTATTATATTTTTATTTGAAATATTATTGTTTTGTGTTTAAACTATTTAATTTAAAAAAACAATGTGTGGCTTTCGTTCAATTGTTTGGAGACCAAACGAATTGCTCTAAACCAAAACCATAAATGCTCAAGTTTTCGGTTTTGAATTACAATTTACATTATAAATAACATTTTAACTTCATATAATATAGATTCTGTGACATTTTTCGTATATAATTAGACACTTCAGGGATATTATCCCTACGTATAACAATTCCTTTAAATAAGACACTGTAATATTTCACAAGACTAAAACCAAAGTGTAACTTGCGTAAAAGATATTAAAACTATGTAATCTAGGATAAAATGGTATTGATGAAATTACGTTATTATATATAATTTTAGTTGTGAAAACAATGCACTAGTTGAAATATGAACATGATTTGGTTGACAGTAATAGTTAATGCATTAAAGATAAGGAGATACTATTTGTATGAAACAAGAATATATTAGATAGAAGCACACAAATAAGGTACTCGATACATCTTGGAAGTACTAAATGTACTTGGATTTGAAACTCTTTAATTGGTGATTTGGTGGCCGACAATGAAAGTAGACACTGCAAAGTATATTGATGTGTGTATGACTTGCTCATCGGTTAAAACCGTGCATGAACGACCTTATGACGATCTAGAATCACTTAAAGTACCAAAATAGGAACAACATCACTATCAATTTTGTGAAAAAGTTTCCAAAGAGATACGATATGATATGATATGATTTTGGTGATTCTTCACGGATTAACTAAGAGTGTACTCGCTCAGAATCTTAAGTTAAAATAAAAAATTATATATTGTTTTGTGACAATTCAGAGTTAAGGGTCGACATAGGCGGGTATCCGATTAAATTTGACGGAACCGCAACGGCAATTCATAAGATGTTGGAACCGAAACCGAAACCGCCGGTTTAGGTTTTAGGTACCTACTTCAAAAAAATTAAAGAATATATATATATATATATATATATATATATATATATATATATATATATATATATATATATATATATATATATATATATATATATATATATATATATATATACTTGTCACACCAAACCATCAAAATTTTAATATTTTATACTATATTATAAAGAATATTAGGGGGTGTTTGATATAGCTACTAATTGGGTCCAATAGAAGACCCGGTCTAGAAAAGACAAATCAGCATGTTTGATATAGATTTTACGATCAAGGATTTGGTCCAAATTGCGGACTCGGTCCAAGCTTTAGAGCTGATTCGGTCCCATCTATTCCACTGTTGGGCCGGTACAACAAATGAGAAATACTTTTGGTTTTTAATTTTGCCCTATCAATTGTTGAACGCCTACACAGAAGAAAACCATCGTCGACCTGCTAATCAACAAAAGCCATCAACGACCGTCATCTTCCTCCGACCACTCAACCCGAGACCACCATTATTCCGGGTAGGTGAGTTTTTGTTCCTATTTGCTCGATTTTTCCTACTCGTTTTTGCTGAGATGTTCGATTTTTTCTGTGATATTTGAGTTTGTTGTTCCTTTTTTATTTGTGTGCATTTTTCCATTTATTAATTAAGTTTTGTCTAAATTTTTTTGATTTTTGTTGTTGCTATGTAACTGTGTTCGTATGTGCTATGTGGGAGATAGAAGTAATAACATGGCTGCAATCTGAACCAACTTTGAAAGAACAGTACGATATTTTACAAATGGAATCTCAAGTATTGATGTGTAAATGTTCTCCAAATCATCAAAGTAAAAGTCGAAAATTGTTGTGACGAAATAAATTGTTGTATAATTGGTGAGTTTTTGTTATAATTACCAGTAAAAGTCGAAAATTGTTGTGATGGAATTGTCGAAAACACAGAGGAAGACCACCTGGTTCACACGGAAGAATCAATTGGATGCTTTAGGTAAAAAAAAATTGATTTTCCTTGAGGAATTCCATGCAATTCAAAGTAATTCTAGTTGCAATTCTAGTGGGGTAGGGATGAACCGATGAAGCTTAGGAAGGACGAGTATTTTTATATGTTAGATTTTTTTGTTCATAGGAATTATCATATATTTTGGTTTTTATGTTGACCAGGGGTATTTTGGGTATTAAAACTCATGTATATTTAGTTATTTTGGTTGGGTATTTGTCATATATTTTGGTTGTTATGTTGAACAGGGGTGTTTTAGACATAAAAACATGTATGTTTGGTCATTTTGTTGATGTGTTGTTGGTTTCTTTTGTTATATGCGGCATTTTGATGAGTAGGGGTGTTTTTGGTAAAAAAAAAATAATCAAATCTTATAAAAAATGTTGTTTAAGGGTAATCTAGTTGTTTTGCATAGGTAATCAGATGAAAAATCAAATAATAAGTTTCAATCAGAAGGTAATTCAGTCAGAATTTCTAATTCAGTCCGCTTCTAACTCAGTCAACGTTAACCCAACTAACAATTATCAAAAGGCCCCTTAGTCATATCTTGCATTTTAAAAGAGATAAGTTACAAAAATTTGTGTACAAATTAATTATGCATAAATATCATCAACCAAAAGTTGGAAGACTTGAATTAAATAATGTTATTAAGAAATTTAATTTTTAAAAAAATTATAATTTTAAAATATTAAATTCATTTATATAAATTAATTTAAATTTCTTAAATTCAACACTGATATTACATAATTTACATTAAATGTATAAACAATTATGTATATATAAGGTCTAAATACAAATATTTTATTTAAAAGTTGTAATTTTTTTACAACTAATAATAAAATCTACTTCTTATTTTTTCGTACGAAAATTATTCGTCAAAAGAGTTACTTGTCGACGTCGCTTTGTGCAGATGCACATCTAGTGTCTGTGTGTCTATATATATATATATATATATATATATATATATATATATATATATATATATATATATATATATATATATATATATATATACTCTTTAAGGGAATATAAGCTTAGGTACTCAAACCCATCATAATACGTCGTTTTGTTTGATATATATTCATTATAATGGTCTTACACTTTAGTCCTGACTTGATTTACTTTCAAAATTTTCGAAATTTCACTATTATATTCCTCTTACATCACATCTTTTTGTCGAACACCTACTAGACCATCTATATTATAGTTGAAAATGAATATTATGTAAGAGGAATATAAATATGAAATTCATAAAAATCTTAAAAGTAAATCAAGTTAGGAATTGAATTATAAGAACATTGGACAATTACAATGTATATATATTATACAAAACGATGTACTATGGTGAGTTTGGATATCTTAATTTATATACCCTTAAGGGTATATTCACTTTTCGTGTGTGTGTGTATATATATATATATATATATATATATATATATATATATATATATATATATATATATATATATATATATATATATATAGGTTCATTTGAGACCATGCTAATTTTGTGAGACCGTGATAATAAATCTAAAAATAATTTTAAAATGCAAAACAGAAAGAAAAATCCAAAAATTCTTATTTTAATTATTATTTTGGAACTTTAATTACCTAAAAATAAAAATAAAATAAAATAAATTACCGTTTTTTAAAATACATGAAAAATTTTAATATAATATTACACAGTAAATATTCTAATGTGATTTTTATAATGTTCGAATATTCATATAGATTTATCAGATATATAGAATATTCTAATATTCTACTAGAATATGTAAAAAAAATGTATTTTTTAAAAATAATTTATTCTTATTTGGAAAATACAAATTCCGAAAATAATATTAAAATTTTTTTTTCAAAAAATTTCAATTATTTTGCATTTTAAAAATGTTTTTTTTATCTACTAAATGAATGGCTTTCACAAAATTAGGCTGTCTCACATTAACATAACCATATATATATATATATATATATATATATATATATATATATATATATATATATATATATATATATATATATATATATATATATATATCACATCAAACCATCAAAATATTTAGATATATACATCACATTAAAAACCTCACTAATTCCGCCATCAACATGATACATATACATACACCCATTTATTAAACCAAATCCCTTTTAAAAACAAAAACAGCCTCCTGGAGGTTGAAAAGTAAAACAACAAACAATAGAAAATCCATAGAGGTGTTTAATTAATAATAATAAAAAAAAAAGAATATCAAAGGATTAGAAACACAAGGGGAGTTTTGTATATTAGTATATATATGGGTAAGTTTAATTGTGAAAATAAAAAATGTTGAGAATAGAGAAATCATTATCAACCACTCATTTATTTTTGCCGCAAAACCTACAGCGTACCGGCGGAAATTGGGAACGAAATACACGTATGTTTTCCAACAAAACATGTTTCCTTAAATTATGGTAATCATTACCTTAATATATACAAAAATAAAGTTTTTTTTTTGTTATTTTTTTATTTTTAAGAAGCTATTTTTATCGAAAAACATGTTTAAATATATCAAAATTCATAATTTTTTATTGTTTATATATAGACATTCATATTAATATAGTTTTAAAATAAAATAAAAAATTTATTTTTTTATAGTTTCAGCTATCGTTATTTATAAGTGAATAAAAATGTAACAAATTTTTATTATACTATATTCGTTATTCACTTATGAATAAAAAATATATTTAATTTTTTTTACAATTTAAGTATCATTCATATATATATATATATATATATATATATATATATATATATATATATATATATATATATATATATATATATTAAACATAATATATTCATATTTAGATATCAGACGTATTCATTTGTGAATATTACATAGTATATTCACTTGTGAATATTATATAATATATTCACTTATGAATATTAGATGGTATTTTCATATGTGAATATTACATATTATTACATGGTATATCACATTTTAATATTACATAGTATATTCACTTGTGAATATTAGATAATATATTTATTTATGAATATTACACAGTATATTAACATATGAATATTACAAGATGTTTTCAGAAATATATATAATTTTTATATGTTATTCACATATGAGTAATATACAAACTTGCATTTTTGTTTTGTGTTTTAATAATCATATACTGATTTATGTGAAAAAACATATTCATATGTGAATATAACATGATAATTTAGTTTATACATTTCATCAAATAGTTTGAGTGCATACAAGTTAACTTTTTTAAAAATGTTAAAACATGATACTTTTACTATTTAAATCTTACAAAAATAGTAGATTGATAGAGAATTATATGAAATTTTTCGGGAAAAAAAAACATTTTTATCTTTTTCTAACCTTGATTTTGAAGTTTTATGTGATAATCGATGTTGAATGAATAATATTAAACAGATTTTTTATTGATTATCGATGATGTTGATCTAATGACGTTGGAAGTATAATTAATCATAGATGTCGAAGATATGAGCGTATTCAAGCAGAATTGAAGGTTAGATTAAAAGAACCACAAACGAATTTTTCGTTCGTTTATTGATGAACCAAAAATTGAAGAAGATCGATGATTGATTAACACTAAATGACGTTGATGAGGGTTTAATTGAAAAAATCTGGATGATTTTTGAAGGCTGGAGGAGAAATTGGATGATGAACGATCGATTAGGAATGAATTTGAAGTGTTATCTAGTTCTCTACTGTTACGTATTTGAGATTAAAGGTTATTATCATATTTACAAGTTTACCACCGTGTCTTTTTATGCTTAGATTAAATGATTGGGTGAGAATGATTCCCTCATTCTCAACAATTTTTTTCTCAATTAAACCCTCATCTCTCTCTCACTCTCACTCTCTCTCTCTCTCTCTCTCTCCTCTCTCTCTCTCTCTCTCTCTCTATATATATATATATATATATATATATATATATATATATATATATATATAGAGAGAGAGAGAGAGAGAGAGAGAAGTATGTTCAAACAAGAACATTTACCAATTTGAGAACAAATGAGAACAATTTTCATAAAGAGATTTATTTATTCGTTTTCTAATATATTTATTATTTATTATTATACAAAAGTTACAGCAGTCTACCAGTACATCATTTGAACACCACCATAAAGATCATCGGACCACCATAGAGACTACCAAACCATCACACCTTCGATGCTGGAACCCTCGCCATGTCGTCGTCTTAACCACCGCATCACAGCCTCTTACCACATCATCTACTCCCCCTTCGTTTGGAAAAAACCTCTCTTCGCTTCCCATATCCCTGAACCAACTCCAACTCTATTTCTAACCGAAAAGCTTTCCCGATAACATTTCTCTAATCACCAAATCTGATTTCTAGCGGATCTGAAGCAGTAGGTACCATTCTCTCGATATTGTTTCATTGGATCTGAAGAAGGCCATAAATCAAAAGTAAGCGTTAGACCACTATCAGTAGAGAGGAAGGTTTCGCCGGAAGGGAGGATCGTTCACTTGAATCATTTTTGCGAATTGATTAATGAAATTGAAGACGTATCCATGAGAGAAGCTTCAAGGAGATGTATGGCGGCAAGAATTTGATTGTTCACATGAATCATGGAAAGGAATTAGACCACAAATCTTCTTTTTGTGAGGATCACTGACTTTACCACCATCCGTGTTGGATTAATGTCTAAGTCCATAACTATTTTGGTATGTACTTGACCCGATGGTGCATGGTCCTTTTGGGTTGCCTTCACCAAAGCAACTTGATAGGATGAATTATGGAGAGTAAGGATTAAATATGATTTATTAATGTATTATGAGAATAATATATTAAAGGAGAAATCATATTGGTTAATTAATATTAGTCAATAATTAATTGGTAATTAGTTTTGTGACTAAAAGAGATTAATTAAACTTAAGGGACTGGAATTGTAATTATAGGATAATTGCAATTTGGGTCATGGATTGCCTTGTATCAAGGGTTGGACGAATTCTATGGGGAAGCCCATAAGGAAATCGTCCAAGGGCTTGATTAAAAGGAGTCTATGGGTTGCTTAGGGCTTAACCATCCAAATTAGGGTTTCCTTGTTAGATAACCCTAATAGCCCAACTATATAAAGACCCCTTAAGGCTCAAAAACGTGGCTAATGATCTTTCTAGGGTTTCTACACGTTTTTGGTAGCCTCCATCCTCCCTCCTCTTCATCCTCTTGCTTATGGTGTTTGTGAGCCATTAGAGGAGTGACACTTGTGACTCTAAGCATTCCAAAGTCAATACAAGGAGATTTGGGATTGTTATTGCTACATAACAATCAAGGTATGATCTTAAACCTAATTACATGTTAATATGATTACTTGCATGCTAGAATTAGGGTTTATAGTCTTGGATTCAAAGCATGTACAATAGAGAAACCTAGATCCGAGCATTAGGGTTTGTATGAGCACATAGGATGTCTTATGACCAAAACCCATCAGTGGTATCAGAGCCTAGCTTGGTTTCAATTGTATTGATGTATTGTATATCTGAAAAACTCAATTTTTGGTGTTCTAGAGGCTGGACTCGCCGAGTCCATAGCTGAACTCGCCGAGTCTAGGGTGACTCGACGAGTCCATGCTTGACTCGACGAGTCAACTCGTCAGATAATGCTTATCTCGGGATTTCTTGCTGTTTTTGCATATGGATAGTTACCTTATCATGTTAGATCAATATAAATCCGATTTTATGATATATATGACTATATTCTTAATCTAATTAAAGATAATTATCAATTAATAAGATAATTGTTTCCTTATAAGATAATTGATTAATTATTTTGAGTAAATTGATAAATTGTTTTGCAAGAAATCATTAAACAAATCAAATATGGATAATTATGTAATTAAATGTTAGTTTAGATTATTTGTTATTTGATCCTTGTTGTTATGAAAAGTTTCATATTTTCCCCTTTAGGTTTTATGGTTTAAATTTGAACCCAAAAGTTTTGAAGTTTTGAAATTTAAATAGTTAAAACCCTAATGTTTTGAAATGTTTCAAAACTTGCCCTCAAGTTTTGGAATTTAAAAGTTGATTAAAAGTTTAATTAGGAATGTTAAATTCTGAAACCCTAGTAATGTTTTGAAAAGTTCAAATCACACCCTTATGGTTTTATTAATTAATTAAGGAGTATAATTAAAAGAGGTTTAATAAATCCATAAAAATTTAGGTTAACAATTTAATTGAATTAAAAGTGTAATTGTTAAAGTTAACCACATAGTATTTTAAAAGTATAAAATGCACCCTATACTATATATAACATTAAAAGTCTAACATTATATATATGTATAAGTAAAAGTCAGTCTTACCGTTAGTAGGCCTCATTCACTAACGGCCTCATTCACGAAGCTGGTCTATAAGGGGTGTTTAAGGAAATTGCCTATAAAATGGCGATTGAATGGGTATCCACTCTTACCCACCGCACTCTTGACTAGTGGAGGGTTGTTAGCGGAACAGGTAGGATAGGACGAAACCTTCCATTATAAGTATAATGAAATACAAAGTAACTAAATGTTTTTCAAATTCCCAATCTTAGTTACTTAGGCAAAAGTGAATTGATGCAATTCCATGAAATTAAACTTTGTGCCTTTGCGAAGACGTTAGTGGAGCGTGTGTGGTTTACCGGCACACTAAATGGTTCTAAGCAAAGGTAGCAAAGGGTGACTCAATGTTTGTCATAGTTCGGTGGAGCGTGTGTGGTTTACCGGCACATCGAATAGGTGATTGTAACATGTGAGGGCACCATGTAGTTTGCATGGTTATTCACACCCGCTTTGTGATCCTCAGCATCCCAGTCACAAACAATAGGGGCATATCGAGATTTAAACATGCCATTGAAATATTCAATGAATCTCAAAGGATCTAGGAGTTTTCATAGATTTAAAACTTAAAATTATTTTTCGTTTTTCATGGTGGAAATTAGTGAATCGTCATTCACTTACCTTCAAATGTTCTTCAATTTGGGTTACGGCATCCCTCTCCCGAGTTGTAGAATATTGTGTTGGGTCCTAGCCTTGGAATTTCATTTGGGTGATTTACCAAGGACTCAATCAATCAACTAACTTGAATTCGTTTTTCTCCCGATGTCAAAGTTCGACAACTATGGTCATCTCAAATCCCGTGGAACAAGCATTCCACATGAAGATGATATTCCACGATTCGATCGAGGAACAAGAAATCATGCTTCACTTCCTCCTCCTCCTCCAATTATTCTCCCTAACCCACAAGATTGTAAAATTGAATGGTTCAATATCACTCAAGCCCTTTTGTCAAGTAAACATAAAGAGGGCAAGTCGGTGTGTGCACACGTCTTAGGGATGAAGTCACACATTGATAGATTAAGAATGATGGGATCCGTTGTCGGTGAAGCGATGGCTGTTGATTGGGTTCTTCAAACACTTCCTAACTCATATAGTGAGTTCGTAAGAGAGTATTATATGATGAACCGAGACGTGACCCTTATAGATCTCACCTATATGCTTATTGCTGCTGAATCAGCAATGGTTTGGCGCAATAGAAAAGCAAAGTTGATTGGTGACTCTGCCTTCGAGACCTCTATGGATATAGACAATGGCAACGAAAGACATGCTATGATTGAAAAGATTTATCATAAGAGAAAGGCGATGTCTGAATTAGTTCCATGTCCTATTCCAAAAGGGGTCAATTTGCTTTTATCGCCAAGAGAAGGGGCATTGGAGACGAAGCTGCCCTATTTAGCTAAGAGATCTAAGAGATGGGAGAGTCGAAACGTATGGCTCTAATTTAGGTAAAATCCATTGACTAACTCTTTTAAGCTTCATTCTAGATTCTGAATACATAATGTGATAAGATTACAATTGATGTTTAGAAGGATCAAAGAAAAGAAAAGAAGCTTAAGGGAAGAAGTGAGCAGAATCTAACCATGAAGGAATGGATTTCGATCGCGTTTCTCGAAGATTAGATTCTTGAGCTACTACTTAGAGTTACAATTAGATTGCTAAGAAAGATGTATTAGCATAAGTTTTTCAATGAGTTGCATTGTAAGGATAAATTTTTCTGCAATAAAATAAATTTTTGATTTTTGATTTTATTTATTTATCCTTACAATGGCGCGTATGAAAAAAAAATTGATGTTAGCAATAATGGATTTGTTTCTTATTGTGTTATGGAAAGTCAAGAATTTACCAAATAGGGAGAGTTTCTCATCGCCCAAGTTTCAATTGGACAGAAACTTGGAATCACGCAACTTCGTTGCATGATGAATGAGAAATTTCATATTTGGAAATTAGACAAATTCATTGACAAAGTGTCAAGTGAAGGACTAGGAGATCGAGTACACAAAGTTGTGTGTTGATCAAGTTCACCATAAGAGTAACAAAGATATTCGTCATGATTTACTAAAGGCTTAGTAAATATGATTACACTTACAAGATTAAGTGTAATTTTGAATTGATTAAAGGGTTTAGATCAATAGCAAAACGAATAAGAAGAATCAAGTAGGCAGAAAGATAAGAGTTTCTCCTTTCTAAGAAGAAGGGAGAGTAGCTTTTATGCTTTATGATAGGTCTTAATGATTAAGAACCATATCTCAATTGATCCTCTAAGTGAGTCTTGGTACAATTGTATGTCCAAGAAGAGGAATCAAAGATTGAAGAAATGGTCAAATCAAGAAGTCAATCATACTTCGTTCCAAAACAAGTCTTAAAGTCAAGATTGTGACATTGAGTGAATAGTATTAAGAAGGTTTATAACATTCATCAATTGTGGAAAGTTGTGATGTCTTGGATAAGACAAAGACCAACTAAGACCAAAATTTTGAAGTGTTTTGTTTTGATAAAAGCTACACTAACTCTTGAATATTTGTTTGTCAAGAAATGTTTTGATAAGAGAATCGTATATGTCAAGGAGTAAGTGGGAGTCTTAATAGTCTTGAAAAGTTTCAAGAACAAATCAAATAAACCTTATCGATTATCACTAGCACACGAGTTGAGGTTTACAACCTATCGTGAAGATATTATTTTGTTTCTGTGCCAATCCAATCGAGTTAATTATGCATGTGAGTCCTATGAGATCTCATTTGAATGCATAAAAGGCAAGGACCTTGATCAATGGAAAGTACATTGATAGGAAAAGGTGAGCTGCTTAACTACTTGGAAGACGTGGTGGGCAGCTATGCTACCATAAGGCAAGAAATCAAGATTAAGAAAGTTCGATCCATATGAGTTTGAATTTGTCGTAAACTTTGGTTTTTAACAAATTCACATGGATAGGAACACATACACCGTTTAAATCTAAGTGTCATAAGATTTCCTCCTTCATGAAAATGATTGTGAGAAAATGCTTTCACTAAGAAAGATTTTAAAAGATAGTGATTGTAAAATTGCATTCTCGAATTCGATCATGGTTACGGCATCCCTTTCTATAATTTGAATTGTGAGGTTTGGCAATTAGTCTTAATTGTTAAGACACACATATGAACTATCTAAGGCAAAAGTGAATAAGTTCAAGAAGCCTTGATAAAAGATTATCAAAGCACTAAGTATTAGAAACATGAACTTATGAAATTCAATAAGTATTGTTTTTCTGAAAGTTAAGATGTTTATTAATACATGTCGAAGCTAGTTGGAGCATAAGTGTTATGTTTTATAATAATCATCATGATAGTGGGAGCATAAATGTTATGATTGTATGATTATTAAGGCACGTATTGCATAGTTGGCAATATTAATTATAGAAAAACAAGAGTTATACCTTGCAAAGTTGTAAGGGTTGTATAGTTGTTTTGCTATAATTAAGGGAGAGAATATTATGCGTCATTTCAAATCTAAAGGATTAGGTTGTGGAATGTTAATAAATTTAGTCAAAGGTACATAGTGTGTTCTTAAAATTTCGATTATGATTACGGCATTCCTCTTCACAATTCGAATTTAAAATAAATTTAATAAATTTAGTCAAAGGTACATAGTGTCCCATACGCTTCGGGTATAGGATCGATTGCAAATGCTTTAATGTTTGACCATTCTAAAATTTTCCAAATGTCTAGCGCATTTAGAGGGAAAAGGGACTAGAATCGGTTTTGACTAAAGTAATTAAACAACTATCAAAGGACAATCCAAAGTTCGACGAGGATTGGTCGCTTGTGAGTAGTTGGAAGTATAGTATTGGAAATTATGGAAATGTTTCCATATTGGATGGACCATATCGACATTATTAGGAATAGATAAGATTCTATTAAATATAAGTTTTCATATGGAAAATATGGAAATGTATCTATATTGGGAATTGAATATTGAAAATCTATGTCTAGATTAGAAGCTTTTATGCAAAAGGATGTTCAAAGGAATGTACTTTGAGTGAGAGACATCATATCTAAGGAATTGTCTTGTAACAATCTACGTTAGAGGACTTTGTAATATCATTGGCAATAGTCTTTGAGACTTTGGTGCAGTGATATTACAAAAGGATCGTTGCATAAAGTGTTAGAATCTAGTATATTCTATAAGTAACAAGAATTTGATATTCTTACATTTAAGAAAATGGATTTGGAGTTGTAAAATGAGAATGATTGGAAATGTGTTCAATTTGTCTATTTCACAAAAGTAAGATCCGTAGGTAAACATTGTGTGCATGCTAGGAGCATGGGACAAGTGTTGGAATTCAAGTAAGAAGTTGATTACCCGAAACGACAAATAATGAGTAATCGATATGGTGATAAATAAAACGTGTTTTGTTTATACTCAAAGTTTTGAGGCCATATGGGATTAGTATTATTCTTGTGTTTCACCTTGCATGTTTTGACTTCCAGAATAATTGAGTTTATTAAGAATAATCGAATTATTCAAACGGGCCACAGTCGTTCATATGTTGGAAGTAGATATGAATGAAGACTGTCGTGAATTGGTGTGTGGATTGTCTAGAAGAGTATTAGACATAAGCAAATGTTTGCTGCAACGTTCATGAGTGCTTATGAATATGATTTGAGCATTGGATTAAACCCACGCTCACTTGGATCACTCCATGAATTGTATTACGAGTGATTGGTGAGACGATAATATCTTATATTCTTGAAACCGAGATGTGTGAGTTGTATCTTGCGAATCGGTTGCACATTGATAATATGTAAACGCACCAGTAACTTGGTGTTATAAAACATATTGTTGTGTGTAATTCGGTGAGTGAGTGCAAGCAAGCATTGTATCAAAGTTTATCCGTTCCTTTTATTCAAAGAATAAAAGCGATATCTTTGGGCCCCTCGATGGTTTAGTGATGACATACGTAAATTCTCGGCCGGGCTAGGGCTAATTTGATTTGTTCAATTAGTCTGTCGTCATAAATCGGAAATCGAGATATAGTACAAAGAAAATGATCTGAAATCATATCTCATACGATATCTAGAATGGAGGAATATATGATCCCTTATCTAAGGAAACGCGTATCTGATGTGATCAGAGTTGACAGCGGCTTTGGAAAGCTACGATTGCAGATCAGGATCTGAAGTCATACGCAGAATAGTTGTTAGACTTATCCAAGTGGGAGACTGTTGGATTAGTGTATAAGTCCATAACTATTTTGGTATGTACTTGACCCGATGGTGCATGGTCCTTTTGGGTTGCCTTCACCAAAGCAACTTGATAGGATGAATTATGGAGAGTAAGGATTAAATATGATTTATTAATGTATTATGAGAATAATATATTAAAGGAGAAATCATATTGTTTAATTAATATTAGTCAATAATTAATTGGTAATTAGTTTTGTGACTAAAAGAGATTAATTAAACTTAAGGGACTGGAATTGTAATTATAGGATAATTGCAATTTGGGTCATGGATTGCCTTGTATCAAGGGTTGGACGAATTCTATGGGGAAGCCCATAAGGAAATCGTCCAAGGGCTTGATTAAAAGGAGTCTATGGGTTGCTTAGGGCTTAAGCATCCAAATTAGGGTTTCCTTGTTAGATAACCCTAATAGCCCAACTATATAAAGACCCCTTAAGGCTTAAAAACGTGGCTAATGATCTTTCTAGGGTTTCTACACATTTTTGGCAGCCTCCATCCTCTCTCCTCTTCATCCTCTTGCTTATGGTGTTTGTGAGCCATTAGAGGAGTGAAACTTGTGACTCTAAGCATTCCAAAGTCAATACAATGAGATTTGGGATTGTTATTGCTACATAACAATCAAGGTATGATCTTAAACCTAATTACATGTTAATATGATTACTTGCATGCGAGAACTAGGGTTTATAGTCTTGGATTCAAAGCATGTACAATAGAGAAACCTAGATTCGAGCATTAGGGTTTGTATGAGCACATAGGATGTCTTATGACCAAAACCCATCAATCCGTTCATAGCCACCAGTGACAATAATAGTCGATCGACTACAACTTATCAAGTTCTCCTCTATTTGTGAGTGTTGTTGGCGTCCTGTAAATTGAAAGGTTATTGATTCACTTCATTTAATCATATAAATAGTACAATTTTGGATTTAAAGGAAACTAGCAAGAAGATTGATGGTCGTTTTACAGGAGCGTTGCCGGCTAAGAACGTTGTCCACCGCTGTCAAGCCCTACTCCGAGAACGTCGTCCATCACTGAAAAGTCAGACCTATATGGTGCGATTAGGGTTCCAAAAACTCTTCAGGTGAGATTTGGTCTCAAGCATCGAACCTTGAAATCTTTAATCGATGGATGTTGGATCTTACTAAATCGCTTTGCACGCCTACTTCCAAAATCGATTGCTGATTTGAGGCTAAGCCGTTATTCTTTTGGATTTTCTCCTAAATTTTGTTTCCTTTTCTACAATGGCATCGATTTAAATTTGAGGCACATAAGGGTTACAGAGTGATTCATAAGCAGAAAGATGTTATTAAGCTTGTTGAGGAAGATGGCAATTTAGATTCTATTTTTGAGAATGTTCGACCCGATCTACCTACAAGAAGCCACTGATGGCTTGCTTCCCAAAACTAACAATTGTTTTGGAGAATGAAAAAAAGTCTAGAAATTGCACTGGAAGAACTCCGGCCTGATAACTACTCGTTTTCAAGCACTTAGGGACCTCAAAACTAGCCAAAATACCCTGAACACTAAGAACTTTCGAGATTACAGCTCATAGAATCAAAAGGAGAGTTTGTTGGAGGTGTGCGGAAGAATGAAAACTTAGAAGCTACTTATAGCCAATTTTGGGCATAGGCACGCCACATAGAGATATGGTGTGTTCTGCACATAGTCTTAATCGGCATGCTCAGCCTACAGAAAATGGACACTTGGCGATCAGGTATGGGGGAACGTGGCAAAGTGGGTAGGTAATGCTGCATTTTTTAATGTTCACATCTCGTCCATACGAACTCTGTTGTGATGTACTTTATATCCACACGTAGGTATTTCTGAGTACTACATCTTTTATTTACAGTCTGTCAGCTAATTTTCATTTGATCTTAAATTTAACAATCTACAACGATTACACTAAAAAAGACTGTGTAAAGTTCATAACTTCTTCATACGAACTCTGTTTTTTACTTTCTTTATATCAACGGACTCCCTATCATGAGATCTTCATTTATTGTGTAGATAGTTTTGGCAAAAAAATCAACCAATCCAAAATTCGATTTATGTGCTAACACAGTTGGGCTGAAACTTCAAAAAATCATAACTTCCTCATATGAACTCAGATTTGGGCGTTCTCTATATGCACGCTCTTGGTGTAGTGACGATCAAAACCAGAGGTGATTGACCGATCAGTTATCCAGGGGCGAGCCCGAGTGGTTATGGGAATCCAGGTTGGAACTGGTAGAGACTGTTGAGCTAGGGTTGGACCTTATGATACAAGATCTGGTGGGCAAGTGGTGTATGTTTTTGTAGGGCTGCGGCTGGGTAGCCCTGATATTGGATCTCATAAGAACCTGGTGGTTGGACCGGGTGCGAGAGTGGAAGTCTCAGGGAATCGGCTAAGGGTATTTATTAATCGGTCGAGTAATGGATGATTGGGAGTCATGGTGTATTATATAAGTGCCGATTCGAGGATCTCTGGATAGGAGTGGGGTAACAATTCGGATTTGGGTTGGAACCTGAATCGAAATCCGTGCAGGATTTTGTTTCAGTGAGATGGGGTGTGGGGCATTTATATGCCAAGTGCACCGAGGGTAGAGTTCTACGGTGGTGAATGGGTTGGTTTGATGGTAGTTTAAGGCATTGTGATGTGTCTCGGGTGGCTCTATCCATAACAGAGCCACGACATGTTGGAATCAGGAAATGGTGAGTCGAAGGAGGCTGGGTATGATGTAAGACTACAACTATTCTGGTAGTATTCACCTTTTTGGTGTTGGGTTCAGTGGCGATAGGTTTTCAGCCTATCTTGATCGGATGGATCAACGGGTTGAAGGAGATAGGGTTGTTATGGTTAGACGAGGTATCCATCGGAGGTCGCAGGGGATTGCTGAGTGTGTTTTTGTCTCAGCAATTGGGTATGTGTGCGGTGTTCCAAATAGTTGGCAGATAGTTTAGGACCAGGGAGGTCTTCAGGTGTTCTCCAGGAAAGCAGCCATGTGGTAGCAAGAGGAGTAGGAGCGACTTCAGTGATTTGGGGTCTGTGTGTGGTATTGATGGTTATTCGGTAGTCGTAGTAGATCGGTGACTTTTTTTAGGAAGCCTCAAGGTATTGCGAGTGTGAAGTATTCTATCCAGACTAGTTTCTTGGGAAATTAGTTTGATGATGATTTGTTGTGGGCAGTCTGTCAGGGAGACAGACCATCTTGAACTTTAGGTTTCGGATGAAGCATATGTGATCAGGTTACAAGGAATTTGTTCATCTTCGGATTCTAGAAAAATACGAGGGTTGGTTTCGGTTGCCTTGGAAAGGCTATGGTATGTTTGGGGATATGGCGATGAGGCCTTAGTTATTTGGCACGAGGGATGTTAAGGAATGATTTCGGGGATGAAATCTAATTTAAGTGGGGGAGAGCTGTAACACCCGGTTTTTTTGAAAGTCTTCGATTGTGATTTCGGAGGCCAAGGGTATAAGCGTAATCTGTTGATTCGATATTTTATGAGTCTCGGGTTTATTCTAAAGGTTTTAAGGCTTGGGATGTTGCTAAGAGTGTAGGGCTTCTTGCCACCTTTTGTGGATATAGAATTCATTGGAAACGAAATTGGAACGAAGTTATAGCACTTTGAAGTGGTTGGCAGAATTAGTCTGTGAATGGAAAAGCTTGCATTCAGTCCATGCATGCAAGGTGGCAGCTAGGTAAGTACGCCCAACGTAATCTGGGTTACGCCCAACGTAATATGGGGTACACCCAACATAGTGTTGGTTAATGAATCGTGGGTGCTGAAGACGTACGCCCAGCGTATGGGGATTACACCCAGGATATGTCCAGGATCTCTAAAACCCTAATTTTAGGGTTGGATCATTATTTAAGCACCTAAAGTCCGAAGGGGTACGCCTCCCTTTCATTCTTAGAGTCTTAAACCCTAAATTATAGTGGTAGCTTCATCCAAAAGGGTTGTGAGCTTGGTGGGTGCATTTTGGGTGGTTTTCGGTGCATTTCAAGAAGATGGAACTTGTTGCAACGATGGGGATTAAGGAGGAGCTTGTGGATCTGGCATTTGGGACTTATTCTTAACTTGATGAAGGTATAAAGTTTTGATCTTGATCATTTATCTCCTTGGATCTCTTAAATTAGGTTTTGGGATCATTTTGGTCCAAAGGTTGAAGCTTTGTGGTTCAATCCGATTTCTAGGACTTGGAGTTGCTACTCTCAGTTCTAAATGAGTCCCTCATGCGTAAAGTTGCCACCTTTGACGTCCTAATGGGTTCATGCATGAGTTAAGACCATTTTCATGGAAGTAGATTGTCATTTTTGGAGTTTGAGCTTATGTGGGTCATGCAAAGCCATCAAGTAAGCAACTTTATGGTTTAAGACGTTAATAAGGACTTGGATCTATGATTGTAGCTTCTGGATTGGAGTATTAAGCACTTAAAGGAAAAAGGGCTTAACAGGAGGAGTACGTTGAGCGTACATGCAGGTACGCCTAGCATAAACACAATTTGGCTAGTACGCTTAGCGTACATAGGAGTACACTGGACGTACTCATCAAATATGGGATTGGGCTGTTTTGGGCCTCAGCTTAGGCCATTCAAGGGACTTTGGGTCTTTAGGCTTCAGTGGGCCATCAGGAGTCAGATGTTTAGTCCAGGAATATGTTTGGGCTTAGGGTAAGACCCATTAAATGGATTGGGCCCAATTGAGCAAGTTGGGCTATTATTGGTCCACTAGTGGTCTTGGAAAGCCTACCTAGTATCGGGCTTTTGTTTTGGAATTGAGCCTAAGTTTGGATCATACTAGGCCAGGGGTAGAATGGTCATTTTACCCCATGAAGGGATTAAGGATTATAGTTTGGGACCCAATTGCTAATTGGGTATATTTTTTGGTAGAGGCAGCTCGGGAAGTTGGCGAGGCAGCAATAAAGGATTTCTTCAGGAAGCTTCTGCATTCGAGGTGAGTCTTCTCACCATACCAATGGGTCTAAGGCAGCAAGGCTGGGCCATTTCATCTTATGTGGTACACTAACTGTAGTAAAGATATGTGGTATGATAGTTAGCTTTATGCTAAGTGGTATGCTAGTGATTGTATGATATGTGTTATGCTAGTTGTCTTTGCGATACATGCATGAAAGACCCCAGGGGGAGCCCCCGGCATTGGATGTAAGACCATGTGGGGTAGCCCATGACTGTCCTAGGTAAAGACCATATGGGGGAGCCCATGGCATTGGATGTAAGACCATGTGGGGTAGCCCATGGCAGTCCTAGGTAAAGACCATATGGGGTAGCCCATGGCATTGGATGTAAGACCATGTGGGGTAGCCCATGACAGTCCTAGGTAAATACCATGTGGGATAGCCCATGGCATTCTTACAGGTTTTGTATGCATGGCTTATGTGTTATATGTAGCTTTTATAGCTAGCAGGAAAATGAAATACAGGTAGATTTTATAGCAACAGGATATGTGATATGTGGTTTGTATGTATGGTATGCTCTAGGAAACTCACTAAGCTTCGTGCTTACAGGTTTTGTTTATTGTTTCAGGTATCATCGTTTTTGGAAAGGAAGAGCTCGGATTGTTCGTAGTGCACACTCCTATGATTTATGCAATTAATGATTGTGGGATGAACTCTGATAAATGTTTTACTTAATGATGATTGAATTGTTAGAGTAAATGGTATCAATGTTTTAGCTATATTAAAAATGAAATTTTTACCTTTGATTTTTGGATCGTTACATTCAAGGAGCTAAAACACTCAAAACTTGCCTTATGAAGAGGTTTAGGGCATGGAGAAGGGCCAAAGTTGTTGGATTAGGTGTCTAAGCCCATAACTGTAATCGATATGTACTTGACCCGAGAGCAGCATGGTCCATTTAGGTTGCATTCACCAGAACAAACTGATAGGATGGATATTTGAGAATGTGGTTATTTATGATTTAATATATTATAAGTATAATATATTAATTGAGAGATCATATTATTTAATTAGTATTGATCAAGAATTATTTGGAATTAATTTAGTGATCAAAAGAGACTAATTAAATTAATAGGGACTAATTATGTGAATTAGTGATACATATGGTTTGGGCTATTAATCCATGGTAGGCTAAGTTTATGTGAGAGGCCATGAAGAGCTAGTCCACATGAGTTATGGATCATAAGCCTAAGTGTAAGAATTAGGGTCACATATGACTCTTGGAATTTTAGCACTATATATGTAACCCCTTAGACCCCAAAATCGGATGCACATGCCATATAGCAAGAGTATAGCCGATTTTAGGATGCTCCTAACCTATATCTCAAGTCCTCCAATTGTTGGTGGTGATTTGTAAAGCATATGAGGCATCACACTTGAGGTGCTAAGCTCTTAAAGGCCAAGTAATACAAGCTACATAAATTGGTAATCATCTAACTAGTTTTTTATGATTCATATATCAAGGTGTATGCTAGATAGGCTTCATGCTTTGGAAAAATTAAAGTTGCATGTATAACTAGAGAAAAATTAGATCCAAAGCATTAGGGTTGTATGTGCACCATAGGGATGTTATAGTGCTCAAAACCCATCAGTGATATCAGAGATTGGGGTAGTTTTCTGTTATATTGATGCATGGTTGTTTTTCAAAGATGAAAAAAATACAATTTTGGCCCCTGACTGATGAACTCGACGATTCCAATGATCTGACTCGACGAGTTCACTCACAAACTGTCAACTCGGCGAGTCTACTTCATGCACTCGATGAGTAGAACCTTCTGCTTACAGATTTTTGAGCCTTTTGGATAGAATTGGATTAGGATCATTACCACAAACTGTTTTGTATGATAAATTTCTCTTTTTTATATGGTAGTGATTATCCTCATCCAATTAAAGGACCATTATCAAATTTTAAGATAACAAGTTGATTATTTGTATTATTTGGTTTGAATTTCCTTACTATGTGAGTTAGATTAGATCAACTTGGTAAATAATAAATTGTATGATAATTGAATAAGTTATAATTGATCTAAACGGTTATTGAAGAGAGTTTCATAACTTGTCCTCAAGTTATGAAATATGAAAAGTCTAATTCATGAACATTAAACTCATAAGTTATAGAAACCAAAAGTTTTGAAAAGTTACAAAACTTGCCCTCGAGTTTTGGAATTTGTAAAGTCTTACTTATGAAACATTTAATTCCAAACCTTAGAATTTTAAAAGTTTATAATTCAACCCTTATACTATTATAATATTAAAAGTTAATAGCTATATATATGTATAAGACAAGTCAGTCTTACCGTTAGTATGCCTCATTGACAAAGCCGGTCTATAGGGGAGTGTAAGGAAATTGCTTATTAAATGACGATTGAATGGGCATCAACTCTCACCCACTGCTTCCTTGATTGGTGGAGGGTCGTTAGCCGAACGGGTAGGATAGGATATTAATTCTCATTAAAACTATAATGATAATTATATAGTAACTAAATTTTTTTTATAAAATTCCAAATCTTAGTTACTGTAGGAAAAATGTGAAAATGATGTTATTCCATGAAATTGTACTTTTCACCTTGTCAAGTCGTTAGTGGAGCGTGTGTAGTAAATCAACACACTAACTTGGACTAACAAGGGTAGCAAAGGGTAGCTTGATGTTTGTGATAGATCAATGGAGCGTGTGTGGTTAACTGACACATTGATTAGGTGATAAATGACATCAAGAGTACCAAGAACATTTGCATGGTTAATTCCACCTTGTTTGTGATCCTCGGTATCCCAATCACAAACTTAAAGGGTATAATCGAGATTTAAACATGCCATTGAAAATTTCAATGAATCTCAAAAGAATCTATGAATTTCAATTCATTTAAATATTAATAATCAATTTTGTTTTTCATGATGGAGATTGGTAAATCGTCATTTACCTACCTTCAAATATTTTGCAATTGGATTATAGCATCCGTCTTCCAAATTGTAAAATATTTTGTTGGGGTCCTAGCCTTAATGTTTCATTTGGGTGTTATATTAAGGATTCTTATCTAATCTAAACTTTATCTTTCTTTTTCAGATGTCTTCCAACACCGCTTCTGGCTCAAACCCTTCTAGCTCTTTCTCCCTCATGAACTTGTGTGGGAGGGTCATCTTTGATGGTTCGAATTTCAATGATTGGATTCGAAACATTAGGATGGTCACGCTTTATGAGGACAAGGAATATGTCCTCAATAAAGAGCTTAAAGAGATTGATGAAACAACTGCTACTCCTGAAAAAGTTGCTGAATATAGGACTCATGAGAAGGACGCCACCAAGGTGTCTTGTATCATGTTAGCCACTATGACAGCTGAACTTCAAAAGTCCTATGAGCACTACTACCCTTTCGAGATGCTCCAAGACTTGATGGAAAGATATCATCAAAGTGCTCGATAGGAAAGGTATGAAATCATTAGCTCCATGGTTACAAAAAAATGAAGGATGAAGAGTCCATCACGGCCCACTTGCAAAAGATGCAAACGTTTATGGACCGCTTGCTGAAATTAAATGTTAACTTTGATGAAGAGTTAGCCATTGATATTATCCTACACTCTTTGCCTCCTTGTTATGATCATTTTCGTATGACTTATCATATGAACAAGGAGGAGGTCACTCTAAGCAAACTTCAAGGCCTTCTTAGAACTGCGGAAAGTAGTTTAAAAGGAAAATCTGTTGTATCTACTCCTACTGCTACTGCCCCTATTCTGGCAATTGGACATGGGAAAGGGAAGAAGAAGAAGAAGGCTCCTGCTATGAGCTGCAAGGGAAAGTCCCATGATGGATCCTCTTCTAGTGGAACCGAAGGTGATTCTGCTACTCCCTCTACCAACCAAAAGGAAGCAGAGTGTTTCCAAATACTTGGACATTGGAAGTGAAGCTGCCCCAAATACTTGCAAGACATCAAGGATGGGAAGATAAAATCCACCCATGTAGGTTTTACACTATTTTGTCTAATAACTCATCACATGCTAATTCTTGGGTCCTTGATACAAGTTTTGGTTTTCACATTTGTTCTGATTTGCAGGGACTAAAAAGAAGTAGGGATGTGGAGCATGGGAAGATAAACTTAATCACGGGGCATAGGAAAGTGTCGTATGTCACCAAGATTGGAGTTTATTCTTTATTTCTTAGTAGTGGGTTAGAATTAGATTTAAATAATTGTTGCTACTTGTCCAATATGGTGAGAAACATTTTTTCCTTTCATGGTTTGTATAAACAAGGTTTTAGATTTTCATTTGATAATGACATTGGTTCTATTAATGCTTTTTATAATGGTACATTTTATTTTAAAGCATTGCTTTGTAATGGTATATATGAAACTGTGATGGTTGTAGACAACTTAGGAAATAATGTATTGCACATCGATTCGTCCAAAGGTTTAGACAAGGCATGCTTGTGGCATTGTTATCTCAACTCCACAAGGATGGAGTCTTAGAGTCATTCGACTTAAAGTTGGATGACACTTGCGAATCTTGTTTGCTTGGAAAGATAACCAACTCACCCTTCACTGGTACTTGTGAAAGGGGTGAGGGTCTGTTGGATCTCATACACACCAATGTGTGTGGACCCTTCAAATTCGCCACAAGGGATGCTAAGCGCTTCTATATGACTTTTACTGATGATTACAGTAGATATGGTTATATCTACTTAATCAAGCATAAGTCAGAAACCTTTGAAAAGTTCAAAGATTTTAAACAAGAAGTGGAGAATCAGCTAGGAAGGAAGATAAAGATGCTCCGAACCGATCGTGGTGGTGAGTAACTTAGTATTGAGTTCCGTGAATATCTTAAGGAATATGGGATTGTTTCACAATTGACGCCACCTAGGACACCACAACTTAATTGTGTGGCTGAGAGGTGCAATCAAACCTTGTTGGACATGTTCCATTCCATTATGAGTCGAGCTTTGTTACCTATCTCATTCTGGGGGTATGCCTTAGAGACTGCCGCATATTTCTTTAATCTAGTCTCAACTAAGAAGGTCGCCAAATGTCACACCCCCAAACCAAGGATGGCGGAAACGTCTGGGGGTGGTGGACTTCATGTATAGTATAGCAACAACGAGTATAATAGTGCTCAAAGTAAATACAACCAATCATAAATATAATCAGAAAAGAATTACATGGTTTCAAGTGTTACATATTTCAATGATTGATCATGACATGATATAAAAATAGTTGTTCAACGTCGTAGCGTTCCATCCTCAAAAGCTTGTGGTTACTTGGTTTCATTGATTTCCTGAGAATACAAGTAGTTTTGAAAAAGTATCAACAATTAAGTTGGTGAGTTCATAAAGTTTTTAGATAAAGAGTTTGGAAACCGTTCTTTGTAATGTGTTGTGTGTTACCAAGAAAAATCCAATATTTTCCTTACAAAAATGATGTGTAGTCTTAAATACCAAGACCGAAAGTGTACAGTAATATCCATACTTATTGATATAAAAAGTGATTGTAAATCGACAAAAAACCCTTTTTGATTTATAAAAATCCCCTTAAACTTTATGTGTTGTTAACCCCTATGTGAGTCGCTATAACCATATTATGATTAACCAGTACTTTGTAATGTACCCCTTTTTGTATAAACCCAGTACTTTGTATTCGTACCCCATTTATAAGAGGACCGGTACTTTGTAATGTACCCTTTTTGTATGAACCCGGTACTTTGTATTCGTACCCCATTTATAAGAATATCCGGTACTTTGTAATGTACCCCTTTTTGTATAAACCTGGTACTTTGTATTCGTACCCCCGTTTATATGAATAGCCTGGCACTTTATAGTTGTACTCCACTTAATGAATAAACCGACACTTTTTAGTTGTGCCCCACTTAACGAATAAACCTTTTGTAATGAGTTCGAAAAGTAAATGGATCATAAACTATACCTATTGTAGTTTATAAATAGTTTGTAATGTAATGGACATAACTATGCCTATGATAGTTTATCAAATGTTTGTAAGGTTAGAAATCCTTTTATTTCTGTGTAATACCTATATCCAAGGTAAAAAGATTTGTAATATAACCAACATGTATTCATATATGATAATACACACCATGCTCTACAAGTTACAAGGTGCAAATGAGTTAATAACAATTTACTAGTTTTATCCTTTCTGTTCCTATTCTTGGAATATTTATAGAAAATTCATACGGAGTCAAAAACTGATTCCGTAAATTCTGAGAGTTTATAAATTGTGTCTAGTTTGTTCATAATTTTTCTCATGATTTTTAGAATTCTAGCTTTGGTGTGAAAACGTTCATATTCACAGACTGGTCCGAATTCGTAGCTACAGTGATAGGCAGTTTTGTAAAAATCATCAAAAATCGTGGAAACATCGTGTGAATATGTGCAAGTAGTTATTTTAAATCTAAGAACTGGAACTACTTGCACCTAAAACAGTTTTAAAAAGTAAAATGCTTATGTTTCCCAAAACAGTCCGTGAATGGAGTTGAACTTTTCTGATGAAGGCTGTTAAATGAGTTTAGTTGTGTTCTTGGTGTTTTAACTTGTATTCCCCTCCCCCCCCCCCTTTAAAACTTAAGAAAAACATGAAAAGATAGTGGAATGAACTCATTTTGAGTGATTTCAGTAGATGGATGATGGAGGAAAGAAGTGTTCAACTCAAGAACATTCGGGAGGTGCTTGAAGATTTGAAGATGTAACACAAATATGACGAAATTTGTGTAAGCAATCTAGGATTTGGATGAAAGATAGTAGAATATCTAAGTGTAGGAGAAAGATACTTACCAAATGTACAAAGAAAGCTTAGAAACAAGCCTTGAATCTAGAAATCTTAGAGAGATGGAGTGAGAGAGAATGAAATTGTCACTTGATGGAAAAATGGAGTAATGTGAGGAGAGATGAGGGTTTTCTAGCTCTTGACCAAGTGTGTAGCTGCAAAATGCTGGGAAAAGTACTATGAAATGACTAGGTATGGTGTAATAGTGACTGGGGGTTGTACTATAAAGGTATGGGGAGGTTGCTTGTGTCCTTGTCCAAAGGATAAGTCAACACTCCACCTAAATATCTTACCAAATAGATTTTATTCTTAGGTAATGATTTCCCCATAATATAGTTCAAATATGAATATTTAGGGTTTATTATATTAAAATATGATTTTTGGTGAAAATCTTGCGTTAAAATCTCGAAAAATGGGCTCAAAACGCTAAAAATATAGGAAACCAGGCAAAAACTATCAAATTCCGAAATTCAGGCCGAGGATGCGAAGGTTCGGCTCCTTAGGAGCTTAAAACTAAAGGTGAGGCTCGGTTGTACATGGGGACCGAGAGTAGAAGAGGAACCGAGTGTATAGTCTCGGCTGCGCGGGTCGCCTCTCGGACCGAAAGTGGTAAGGAGAGAGCCGAAAGTAAGGTCTCGGTTCGGAATTGTCAGGGGATCGAAGTAGACCGAGCCCTCAGTCCATTTCGGTTGGGGGGGGGGGGGGGTTCGGTTCTGATGCAAGGTTACGGTTCTCAGGAGGTTCAGCTCTAAGAGGTTCGACTCCTTAAGGCTGTTTTTCGAGTAGACTTCCGTTTTCGAGCTGTTTTCATCAAATTCGAGGGTCGGGATGCCCCGAGTGATTATAAAAAGTTGAGAGAGAGATTTTAAGAGAGATTTCACATTCTTGGAGAGATTTCTCATAAAGAGAGAGATTTGGGAGAGATTTGTCATGCTTAGAGAGATTTGGGAGAGATTTCACATTCGTGGAGAAATTTCTCATACAGAAAGAGATTTGGGAGAGATTTCACACACTTGGAGAGATTTATCATACAGAGAGAGATTTGGGAGAGATTTCACATACTTGGAGAGATTTCTTATACATAGAGAGATTTGGGAGAGATTTCACACACTTGGAGAGATTTCTCATACAAAGAGAGATTTAGGAGAGATTTCACACACTTGGAGAGATTTCTCATACAGAGAGTGATTTCACACACCTGGAGAGATTTCTCATACATAGTGAGATTTGGGAGAGTTAGAGTGAAAGTGATGGGGAGAGGTTTCGTTTGTGACATTTTTGAGTGTCCGGCTTCGCAACGCAAGGTCCATAAACTCCGTTAAGCCATGTTTAAGGGTCCTACACACTCCAGATGAGTGTCCAATAGTGTTTTATCAGTTTCGTTCATTACTTACCACAGTTTTAGGTTAAAGAAATCTAGATATACGAACTTTTCAATTGATAATTTCTCATTAGAATACCGAGTTGTACAGTAATTACATAACGTAAACCCTAGTATACAAGGGTTAACTGAGTTGACCGGTTTGCCTTGTTGACTTTGCTTGACTTTGACTTGACCAGAATTTGATGGTTGTCACACCAAAACACCTCACGAGATGTGGACAAGGAAGGTTCCCTCATTAGAATATATTAAGGTTTGGGGTTGCGAGGCATTCGTAAGACGAAAGACTAACGACAAGATCAAACCTCGTAGTGAGCGATGTATTTTCATCGGCTACCCACAGAAGTCCATTGGATATATCTTCTATAGACCAAGTGACAATGTTGTCTTCGTTGCAAGTAGAGGGGTTTTTCATGAAAGAGAACTCAGATGCCAAGAGGACAGTGGGAGGAAAATTGACCTTGAAGAGCATTTATAGTTTAGTGATAAAGGAACCTCAAATAACAGCGCTCAAGCCGAGGAGGAAACTCCTGTTGAACCAGTTGACGAGTCCATACCTCTGAGACGTTCTAGTAGAGTTAGTGTTCCACATGTGTTATATGGTTTTCATATAACAACTGAAGGTGATACTGTTGGATTAATGTCTAAGTCCATAACTATAATTGGTAAGACTTGAACCGACCCAGTATGGTCAATTTGGGTTGCATGGCATCGTGAATTTAGATAGACTATAATGAGAGAAATAACACTTAAGGTTGGTTAATATATTATAAGTTCTAATATATTAATAAGGTTATTTAATTAGTATTGATCAAGAATTAATTTGGAATTAATTAAGTGATCAAAAGGAGACTAATTAAATATATGGGTTGATTGTGTAAATCATTCATTCTTATATGTGTGGGCTTGTGATCCAAGATTCCTTATGTTGGACTAAGTGCATGGGGTGACCCGTGGATAATCCATGGAGCATAAGGAATGGGTAAAGTTATGAGTTACATGGTGTAACCCTAATGGCTACCATATAAAAGAATCCCTTGGCTAAAGAAATCGTGCACTAGTGTATGAATATGAGGGCTAGACGATTTCAAGGAGTGTTCCACTTCTCTCAAGTCATTCTATGTGAATTTGGTGTTGTGTGAACCATTTGAGGTGTCACACTTGGGGCGCTAGGCACTCAAGCTTCATGAATACATTCTACATCAAAGAGGTATGTAATTCTTACTTGAGATATCCATATGAATCAATGTTATTTTATTAGTTAGGATGAATACCTTGGAAAGTGCATATTTAGATGTATAATAGACAAAACATAGATCCAAGGTATTTAGGGTTGCATGTACACATAGGAGTGTTAGAATGCTCAAAACCCAACAAAGGTATCAGAGCCTAGGCTTGCTTTCTCTTATACTTGATGCAAATAGATTTTTCGAAGCCAAGAATTTGTCAGGGCCTAAAACTCGACGAGTTCTGGTAGAAAACTCTACGAGTTCATGTATTAGAGCATGAACTCGACGAGTTCCATGAAGAAATCGACGAGTTTAGCCTCCAGATAGGATATCTTCGTGTTTTTTGGTTGGAATTGTACTAAGAACATTACCCTAAGTTGTTTTTGAACTTGTAAACCTATTTTGATGTGGTAATGTTCATGCTAATCCAATTTCAAAGATAATTGTCAATAGATTCATGTTTTGTATTAGTTTAAGGATTAGGCTAATTATATGAAAAAGTTTGATTTGAATTATCTTGTTCTTATGAGTTGCTTAGATTAATAGAAAAGTTATGTGAAATTGTTGCTTTCAATCTAAATTAATGTAAGAGTTGATTCTAAAATGTGTTTTTGTAACTTGTCCTCAAGTTATATGAAAAGTCACATTTAAGATTCATAAAACTCATAAATATTTCCATAGGTTATGAATAAAGAAAAGTCACATTCTTTTAATAGTTAAAAGTCTTCCATAACTTGTCCTTATGTTATGGAACTTGAAGAGTTTTTGGATTAAAACTACTTTAAACACATAAGTTATGGAATTGAATAGTTTTAAAAAGTTTCAAAACTTGCCCTCAAGTTTTGGAATTTGAAAAGTTTTCACTTATGAATACTTTAATTCCAAGTTAAGCCCTTAGAATTTTAAAAGTTAAAATTCAACCCTTATACTTTATAATATTATAAGTTAATAATATATATATATATATATATATATATATATATATATATATATATGTGTGTGTGTGTGTGTGTATGTATAAGAGTAAAGTCAGTCTTACCGTTAGTAGACCTCATTCACAAAGCCGATCTATAACGGGGGTATAAGGTTATTGCCTATAAAATGGCAGTTTAATGGGTGTCCACTCTCACCCACCTCTTCCTTGACTGGTGGAGTGTCGTTAGCCGAACGGGTAGGACAAGGACTAGAATTCTCCCTTCATTTAAAATATTAATTGTAAATACTAAGTAACTAAACTCTTATTAATACCCAATATTAGTTACTTAGGAAAATGTGAATTGGTGCTAACCCATGAAATTACACCTTGCACTTTGCGTAAGTCGTTAGTGGAGCGTATGTGGTTAACCGGCACACTAACCTGGACTTAACAAGGTAGGCAAAGGGTAACTTAATATTTATAATAGTATCGGTGGAGCGTGTGTGGTGAACTGGCACGTCGATTAAGGGGTAAATATTAAGGGTACCCAGTATATTTGCATGGCTTCACACCTTGTTTTGTGATCCTCGACATCCCGGTCACAAAACCTGAAGGGCACACTCGAGATTAAAACATGTCATTGAACAGTTTAATGAATCTCAAAAGAATCTAAGAGTTTCAAAACCAATTAAAACCTAATAATACATTTTGTTTATCTTGGTGGAAATTGGTGAATCGTCATTCACCTACCTTCAAATATTTATAGCTTAGATTACGGCATCCCTCTTCTGAGTTATAAAATAGTTTGTAGGGTCCTAGCCTTAATATCTCATATTGGGTGTTATATTAAGGACTTTTAATCAACTATCTTGAATGTCTCCCAAAAGATGTCTAGTTCAGACATCTATGATCCTCCCAAATCTCTTGGAACTTCACTTTCTCCACCTCCTCCAATTATTCTCCCTATCCCACAAGTTCAATGTCACTCAAGCTCTATTGGCAAGGCAAGGTCTATGTGTGCTCACATCTTGGAGATGAAGTCGCATATTGACAAGCCGAGAGAGTTGGGTGTCAAAGTCTTGACGTTTATAACCTATCGTGTTGACATATTTCTGTGCCCATTCCAGTTAAAATTGGCTTTGCATATGAGTTCTTAGAGTTCTCATTTGGTTGCATAACAACTTGGAAGCAATGGTAGGCCCTTGAGCTGCCAGATGGAAATAAATTAAGATTGAAGTTCAGTCAATATGAGTTTGGATTTGTCATTATCCTTGTATTGTGACTATGGTTTTGATAATTCACATGGATAAGAACACATACACCATTAAATCTAAGTGTCATAAGGTTTCTCTCCAAGTCATGAAAATGATGGTGACGAAACACTTTCACTAAGTAGATTTTAGTTAGATAGCAATTGTGATATTTGCATTCTCAAAGTCATTAGTGGAGTGTGTGTGGTTAACCGGCACACTAACATGGACTTGTGAGAAGTGTCCAAGGTCCAAACAATCAAGACTATGATTACGGCATCCCTTTTCATACTTCTAAAATTGTTTAGACACACTTATATGCTATCTAAGGAAAGGTGTATGATTTTGATAAAGTTCTTATCAAGTCAATCTCGTCTTACAAATCTGAACTTTGTGTTGGATTAATGTCTAAGTCCATAACTATAATTGGTAAGACTTGACCCGACCCGGCATGGTCCATTTGGGTTGCATGGCATCATGCACTTGGATAGACTATAATGAGAGAAATAAGACACTAATGGTTATTAATATACTATAAGTTCTAGTATATTAATAATAAGAATAATGAGATTATTTAATTAGTATTGATCAAGAATTAATCTAGGATTAATTAACAAAAGAAGACTAATTAAATATATGGGTTGATTGTGTAAATCATCCATACTTGTATAGTGGGCTAATGCTCCATGGATAATCAAGTTGGGCTAAAACCCATAGGATGGTCCATGGATGCTCCATGGTGTATTTGAACCCATGGATCCAAGGAAATGGAAAGCCATGACAATTAAGGGTTTACCCTAATTGTAACACTATATAAAGATCACATTCTTGGTAAAAATCGGCCACAAGAAAGAGTAAGAAAGGGCTAGTCGATTTTCATGAAGTGTAGAATTCTCTTAAGTTATTCCAAGTGTATTTGGTGTTGTGTGAACCATTTGAGGTGTCAAACTTGGGGCACTAGGCACTCAAGCTTCATGAAGACTTTCTACACCAAAGAGGTATGTATTCTATCTTGCTATAGTCATTGTTTTGTATGCTACATTAGGATAATATCTTGGATGTTCTTATTTGCATGTATAATAGAGAAAACATAGATCCAAGGTATTTAGGGTTGCATGTACACTTAGGAGTGTTAGAATGCTCATAACCCAACAGTGGTATCAGAGACTAGGCTTGTTTTCTTGTTATACCTGCAATAGAAGCTGAAAAAAACGAATTTATTGCTGTCTGATCATCAAACTCGGCGAGTCCATTAGGAGACTCGGCGAGTCCATGCCTAAAATGTGATCAATTCGATCCAACTCACTGAGTTGGTTCATACACTCGACGAATTGGACCCCCAGACAGCATAAATTCGACCTTTTTGGCTGGAATTGGACTAGGAACATTACCCTAAGATGTTTTTGAACTTATAAACTTGTTTTTTATGTGGTAATGTTCATGCTAATCCAATTTCAAAGATAATTGTCAATAGATTCATGTTTTGTATTAGTTTAAAGTTTAGACTAATTACATGAAAAAGTTTGATTTGAATTATCTTGTTCTTATGAGTTGCTTAGATTAATAGAAAAGTTGAATGAAATAGTTGTTTTCAATCCAAATTAATCTAAGAGTTGATTCTAAAATGTGTTTTTGTAACTTGTCCTCAAGTTATATGAAAAGTCACATTTAAGTTTCATAAGAGTCATAAAAGTTGGCAAAGGTTACAAAAATGAAGAGTCTAGTTCTAATTAATTGGAGTTATGACTCCATAATTTGTCCTCAAGTTATGGAGGACCAAGAGTCTCTTCATTAAATTAAATAATAATAAAAAGTGTAACCTTAATTAATTCCATAAGTTATAAAATAAGGAAAAGTTAATTCTTTTATTAGTTTAAAGTCTTCCATAACTTGTCCTCAAGTTATGGAACTTGAAGAGTTTTTGGATTAAAACTACTTTAAACACATAAGTTATGGAATTAATTAGTTTTGAATAGTTTCAAAACTTGCCCTCAAGTTTTGGAATTTGTAAAGTTTTCTCTTATGAATACTTTAATTCCAAGTTAGCCCTTAGAATTTTAAAAGTTAAAATTCAACCCTTATACTTTATAATATTATAAGTTAATAATATATATATGTATAAGAGTAAAGTCAGTCTTACCACTAGTACGCCTCATTCACGAAGCCGGTCTATAAGGTGGGTATAAGGTTCTTGCCTATAAAATGGCAACTTAATAGGTGTCCACTCTCACCCACCGCTTGCTTGACTGGTGGAGGGTCGTTAGCCGAACGGGTTTGACAGGACTATAATTCTCTCTTCATTAAAAGTATTAATGATAAATACTAAGTAACTAAACTCTTAATAATTCCCAATCTTAGTTACTTAGGAAAATGTGAATAAGGTGCTAATCCATGAAATTACACTTTACACTTTGTCTGAGTTGTTAGTGGAGCGTGTGTGGTTAACCGGCACACTAACTTGGACTTAACAAGGTAGGTAAAGGGTGACTTAATATTTATCATAGTATCGATGGAGCGTGTGTGGTTAACCGGCACATCGATTGAGGGGTAATTTATTAAGGGTACCAAGTAATTTGCATGGTTACTTCACACCTTGTTTTGTGATCCTCGGCATCCCAGTCACAAAACCTGAAGGGCACACTCGAGATTGAAACATGCCATTGAACAGTTCAATGAATCTCAAAAGATCTAGGAGTTTCAAAACCAATTAAAACCTAATAATACATTTCGTTTATCTTGGTGGAAATTGGTGAATCGTCATTCACCTACCTTCAGATTGTTTTATAGCTTGGATTACGGCATACCTCTTCTAAGTTATAAAATAGCTTGTTGGGTCCTAGCCTTAATATCTCATATTGGGTGTCATATTAAGGACTTTAAAATCAACTATCTTGAATATCTCCCAAAACATGTCTGGTTTAGACATTTATGATCTTCCAAAATCTCTTGAAACAAGCTTTCCTATATGAAGATGATGTCCCATGGAAATCATAATTCTTTTCACCTCCTCCAATTATTTTCCCTAACCCACAAGTTCTTGAAAAGTTTAAGGTCACTCGAGCCCTATTTGCAAGTAAAGGTCTAGGTGTGGTCACATCTTGGAGATGTAGTCACATATTGACAAGCCGGGAGAGTTGGGTGTCAAAGTCTTGAGAAAGTTGGTGGTTCAACTACTTTCTAAGTCACATAGTGAGTTCTTCTGGAACACCTATGAAACAGACTATGACAAGACCCTTAATGATCCTATCTATTTGCTAAGATCAACTTCCTGAAACCTTATGGACATTGACAATTGTGACACTAGAAGTACAGAAAAAGCATTCTCTTCCCAAGGAAAGGGGTTGACCATAGTCAACTAGGTTGACCAAATGGTAAAGAGAAAAGGCTAAGTCTGTAATAGTCCCGTGTACCATTATCAAAGGGTCCATATGTTTATATTGCCAAAGGAAGGGGCATTGGTTGCAAAGCTGCCAAATTTACCTAAGGAGGTTAAAGTCAATAAGTTTGACTCTACTTCAGGTAAAGTCCACTAATGTAACTCTGTTAAGTTTCTATTCTGAGATTCCTGATACATGATGTGACTGGGTCACATGGTAATGTTTTAAGAATCAAAGAAAAGTAAAGGAACTTAAAGAAAGAATATGATGAATCTGATCGCATAGATGGATTTCTATCGCGTAGTTTGATAATCAGATTCTTGAGCTACTTCTTAGGAGTTATGAGATATTGCTAAGGAATAGATAACAACAAGTTTTCATATGGATTGTAAGGATATGTTTTTCCGCATAGTTTTAAAATAAAAGAAAATTTTGATTTTATTTATTTTAAAATATCCTTACAATGGCATTTGAGGAAAAATTGTTGCTTATATGATTCCATTAATAGCAAGAGTGGAAATATGAAATTGATTCCTTCATTTGTGGTAATGTCTAAATTTACCAAATAAGGAAAGATTCTCATCACCCAAGTTTCATTTGGACCGGAACTTGGAATCATGCAAGTGGTATAGCATGATGAATGAGAACTTTCAAGTATTGGAAAATTAAGACTAATTACTTATTCACATGGATGTGTGAGTCAAGTAATGGACTAAGGAATCGAGTACATAGTCATGTGCACTGATTAAGTCCACCACAAAAGATATAAGGCTATTCATCATAGTTTACTAAAGCTCAGTAAATATGATTATACTTACAAGCTTAAGTGTAACTCTGATACATTGGAAAAGGTTCCAATGTAAGGTAGAGCGAATATGAAGAATCAAATTAGGCAGAAGGATAAAAGTTTCTCAAATCTGAAAAGATGGGAGAGTACTTTAGTATCAGCTTTGTGATCATCTTAATGATTAACAAACCATATCAAAATTAGTTCTCTAAGGAAGTCTTAGTGCATTCTTATGACTAAGAAGAAGGGATCTTGAATTGTTAAAATGGTTAAATCAAGAAGATGAGTCATACTACGTTCCAATACAAGTCTTAGAGTCATACTCCAAGATTGTAATTTGAGTGACATGTCTTAAAGAAGGTTTGAAACACTTGTCAAATGTAAGAGTAAAAGTTTCCTACTCTTGTACATTTGAAATTGGTAAGTTGTGATGTTTTGGATAAAACAAAGACCAACTTAGGCCAACTATGTGAAGTGTTTGTCTTGATAAAGAACCCACACTATCCCTCGAATATCTGACAATAGAGTCTTATATATCAAGAGGACAGTGGGAGTCTTAAAGGTCTTGAAAGTCTCAAGAACTAATCAAGAATGAAACTTGAAGTTCCTCACTTGAGGTTCACAACCCATCGTGTTGACGTATTCTGTGCCCATTCCAGTTAAAGTTGGCTTTGCATATGAGTTCTTAGAGTTCTCAATTTGTTGCACAACAACTTGGAAGCAATGGAAGGCCCTTGAGCTGCCAGGTGGCAAGAAATTAAGATTGAGTTCAGTCCATATGAGTTCGGATTTGTCATTATCCTTGTCTTGTGACTATGGTTTTGACAATTCACATGGATAAGAACACATACACCATTAAATCTAAGTGTCATAAGGTTTCTCTCCGATTCATGAAAATGATGGTGAGGAAACACTTTCACTAAGTAGATTTTAGATAAATAGCAATTGTGATATTTGCATTCTCAAAGTCGTTAATGGAGCGTGTGTGGTTTACCGGCACACTAACCTGGACTTTTGAGAAGTGGCAAAAAGGTATAAGCATTATGATTACGGCATCCCTCTTCATAATTGTTTAGACACACAAGTGTGCTATCCAAGGGAAGGTGTATGTTTTTGATAAAGTTTTATCAAAACAATCTAGTAATAGAAATCTGAACTTTGGTAAGAAAGTCAGCTGATTTCTGAGTACATGTCAAAGCTAGTGGGAGCATAAGTGTTATGCTAATAATCATCATGTTAGTGGGAGCATGATAATTATGATAAAGATTGCAAGTTAGCAATGTTAATTATAGAAAACAAAAGGTTTCAATTAGGAAAACGTTGTTTTGCTATAATTAAGGGAGAGGAAATTATACTTCATCTCAAATCTATAAGCTTAGATCGTGAGGTTTTAATCATTTAGTCAAGGATATATATATGAATTTCATGTTGGAATGGCTCAACATAAGGAAATTCTGTATATGGGTCCATTATTTGCGTTCTAAAATTCGATTATGATTATGGCATCCCTTTTCATAATCTGAATTATGAGAACTTGGCAAATAGAAATGGAAATGTTATAGCAAAAGACTGGTTTAGTCTTTATGTGAGACATCATGAATCGTGTCCCATATGCTTCGGATATAGGATCGATTACATGTGCTATAGTTATCCGTTCTAAAAGTTTCCAAATTCCTGGGGCATTAAGAAGGGAAAAGGTTTAGAACTGGATATGACTAAAAGGATTAAACAATTGTCGAGGACAATCTAAGGTTTACCAAAGATTGGTTGCTCAAGGACAGTTGGAAGCATAGTGATAATTCTGGAAGGATCATATTGACATAATCTGTAAGGAGGCAACTCTTATTCAGAAGTGATAGTCAAAATGAATCTGGAAATGTTTCAAAGTTAGAATTTTTCAATCTGTTTAAGATTAGGAAACTTAATGCAAGAAGGATGTTTCTAAGGAGCTGATCTCCTTTGGAATGCTCTGTAATGGTTATTGTCAAGTCTTTCTGACTTTGTGCATAATCATTACAAGAGTATCAATGCATATAAGTTTAGAATCTAACAGATTTCAGTAAATGGCATGAATTTAGAATTCTTGCATTTGCAGTAAGGATTTGGGACTGTGAAAAAGAGAATCATTGAAGTTATGTTCAATTGATCTAGTTCACAAATTAAAGATCATAGATAAACATAGTATGCATACTTGGTGTATGGCATGACTAGTGTTTAGAAAAAAAACATAGTGTACATGCTTGGAGCATGGGACAACTATTGTTTTAAATTCAAGAATAAAGTTGATAGCTAAAACAGTATACAATGAATAATGTGTAATCATATGGTGATAAATAAAAGGTGTTTTATTTATGTTCATAGGTTTTGATACCACATTGGATTCAATTATTATTGTGTTTCATTTTGCATGTTTTGACTTCCCGAATAAACTAGGTTATTCTTCCGGAATGACTAAGTTATTCAAAACATCCATAGTCGGTCATATGTTGGAAGTAGATATGAGTTAAGACTGTCATGGGTTGGCTTGTAGAGGTTTAAGGTGTTGGACAAAGGGCTACAACACTCATGAGTGCTCATAAGTTCTGAGTATTGGATTCAACCCGCGCTCATTGGAATCACTTCATGGATTTTATCATGAGTGATCATGAGACAATAATATCTTATATTCTTCAAACCTAAAGATATGAGTTGTTACTATGAGTTGGTTGTACATTGATTTCACGAAACGGCATTTGGTAACTCGGTGCTATAAAACGTGCCTTTGTGTATGATTCAACAAGTAGTAGAACAAGCCATATGAGTCGAAGTTTATCCATTCCTTTTACCTTCAGGATAAAAGCGATATCTGTGGGCCCCTCGATGATTTGATGATGGCAAATGGAAGTGCTCGGCCGGGCCAGGACTGATTTGATTTGTTCAATTAGTCAGTCATCATAAATCAGAAATCGGGAAACAACAAATGGACAGAGAGAATGATTATAATCCATGTCTCAGTTCATACGATATCTAGAATGGAGGAATATATGATCCCTTATCTAATGGACAAGTCATTGAAAAAGGTCAGAGTTCATCTACAAGGTCAAAGTTCGACAGAAGCTTTTGAGAGCTATGATTGCCAGTTGGTTCCTGAAGTCATACGCAATAGTAGTTTTAGACTTATCCAAGTGGGAGACTGTTGGATTAATGTCTAAGTCCATAACTATAATTGGTAAGACTTGACCCGACCCGGCATGGTCCATTTGGGTTGCATGGCATCATGCACTTGGATAGACTATAATGAGAGAAATAAGACACTAATGGTTATTAATATATTATAAGTTCTAGTATATTAATAATAAGAATAATGAGATTATTTAATTAGTATTGATCAAGAATTAATCTAGGATTAATTAAGTGATTAAAAGAAGACTAATTAAATATATGGGTTGATTGTGTAAATCATCCATACTTGTATAGTGGGCTAATGCTCCATGGATAATCAAGTTGGGCTAAAACCCATAGGATGGTCCATGGATGCTCCATGGTGTATTTGAACCCATGGATCCAAGGAAATGGAAAGCCATGACAATTAAGGGTTTACCCTAATTGTAACACTATATAAAGATCACATTCTTGGGAAAAATCAGCCACTAGAAGAGTAAGAAAGGGCTAGCCGATTTTCATGAAGTGTAGAATTCTCTCAAGTTATTCCAAGTGTATTTGGTGTTGTGTGAACCATTTGAGGTGTCACACTTGGGGCACTAGGCACTCAAGCTTCATGAAGACTTTCTACACCAAAGAGGTATGTATTCTATCTTGCTATAGTCATTGTTTTGTATGCTACATTAGGATAATATCTTGGATGTTCTTATTTGCATGTATAATAGGGAAAACATAGATCAAAGGTATTTACGGTTGCATGTACACTTAGGAGTGTTAGAATGCTCATAACCCAACACTTTGGTAAGAAAGTCAATAAAGTATTGATTTCTAGAAGTTCAGCTGATTTTTGAGTACATGTCAAAGCTAGTGGGACCATGACTGTATAGCTAATAATCATCATGTTAGTGGGAGCATGATAGTTATGATAAAGGTTGCAAGTTAGCAATGTTAATTATATAAAAAAAGTTTCAATTCGTGGAGTTGCAGGGGTTGAAAAGGTGTTTTGCTATAATTCAGGGAGAGGAAATTATACTTCATCTCAAATCTATAAGCTTAGATCGTCTCAAATCTATAAGCTTATATCGTGAATTTT
Organism: Lactuca saligna; assembly: GCF_052625555.1. Classification (NCBI taxonomy): domain Eukaryota; kingdom Viridiplantae; phylum Streptophyta; class Magnoliopsida; order Asterales; family Asteraceae; genus Lactuca; species Lactuca saligna. The sequence continues at coordinate 309,223,687 of NC_136421.1, forward strand.
AATCAAATTTAGTCAAGAATATATATGAATTTCATGTTGGAATGGCTCAACATAAGGAAATTCTATATATAGGTTCATTATTTGCGTTCTAAATTCGATTATGATTACAGCATCCCTTTTCATAATCTAAATTATGAGAACTTGGCAAATAGAAATGAAAATATTATAGCAAAAGACTAGTTTAGTCTTTATGTGAGACATCATGAATCGTGTCCCATATGCTTCGAATATAGGATCGATTACATGTGCTATATTCATCCTTTCTAAAATTTTCCAAATGCCTAGGGCATTAAGAAGGGAAAAGGTCTAGAACTGGATATGACTAAAACAATTAAGCAATTGTCGAGGACAAGCTAAGGTTTACCAAAGATTGGTTACTCAGGGATAGTTGGAAGTATAGTCTTAATTGTTAGAAGGGCCATATTTACATATTCTGAAAAGAGGAAACTCTTGTTCAGAAGTGATAGTCAAAAGGGGAATGTGGAAATGATCCCATTGGTAGAAGTTGTTCAATAAATCTGTGTAAGATTAGGAAACTTAATGCAAGAAGGATGTTTCCAAGGAGTTGATCTCCTTTGGAATGCTCTGTAATGTTTGTTGTCAAGTCTTTGTGACTTTGTGCATAATCCTTACAAGAGAATCATTGGATATAAGTTTAGAATCTAACATATTTCGGTAAAATGTCATGAATTTGGAGTTCCTGCATTTTCCATAAATATTCGGGAGTGTGAAATTAGAATCATTGAAAGTTTGGACAATTGGTTTATTTTAAAAAGTAAGGATCATAGACAAACATAGAGTGCATACTTGGTGTATGTCAAAGCTATTATTTAAAAAAAACATAGTGTACATGCTCGGAGCATGGGGAAACTATTGTTTTAATTCAAGAATAAAGTTGATAGCTGAAACAGTATGCAATGAATAATGTGTAATCATATGGTGATAAATAAAAGGTGTTTTATTTATGTTCATAGGTTTTGATACCATATTAGATTCAATTATACTTGTGTTTCATTTTGCATGTTTTGACTTCCAGAATAAACTAGGTTATTCTTCCGGAATGACTAAGTTATTCAAACCATCCACAGTCGATCATATGTTGGAAGTAGATATGAATCAAGACTATCATGGGTTGGCTTGTAGAGGTCCAAGTTAGTGGTCAAAGTTGTGCTACAATACTCATGAGTGCTCATAAGTTCTGAGTATTAGATTCAACCCGCGCTCATTGGAATTACTTCATGGATTTTATCACGAGTGATCATGAGATGATAATATCTTATATTATTCAAACATAAAGATATGAGTTGTTACTATGAGTTGATTGTACATTGATTACACGAGCACGCATTCGGTAACTCGATGTTATAAAATATGTCTTTGTGTATGATTCAACAAGTAGTAGAACAATCCATATGAGTCGAATTTTATCCATTCCTCTTACCTTCGGGATAAAAGCGATATATGTGGTCCCCTCGATGATTTAATGATGAGACATGTGAGTGCTTGGCCAAGCCAGGACTGATTTGATCTGTTCAATCAGTCAGTCATCATGAATCGGAAATCAGGAAACAACAAATGGACAGAGAGAATGATTTATAATCCATGTATCAGTCCATATGATATCCAGAATGGAGGAATATATGATCCCTTATCTAATGGACAAGTCATTCACAAAGGTCAGAGTTCATCGACAAGGTCAGAGTTTGACAGAAGCTTTTGAGAGCTACGATTGCCAGTCTGTTCTTGAAGTCATACGCAATAATAGTTTTAGACTTATCCAAGTGGGAGACTGTTGGATTAATGTCTAAGTCCATAACTGTAATTGGTAAGACTTGACCTGACCCGGCATGGTCCATTTGGGTTGCATGGCATCATGCATTTGGATAGACTATAATGAGAGAAATAACACTTAAGGTTTCTAAATATAATATAGGTTCTAATATATTAATAAGTTTATTTAATTAGTATTGATCAAGAATTAATTTGGAATTAATTAAGTGATCAAAAGGAGACTAATTAAATATATGGGTTGATTGTGTAAATCATTCATTCTTATATGTGTGGGCTTGTGATCCAAGATTCCTTATGTTGGACTAAGTCCATGGGGTGACCCGTGGATAATCCATGGAGCATAAGGAATGGGTAAAGTTATGAGTTACATGGTGTAACCCTAATAGCCATCATATAAAAGAATCCCATGGCTCAAGAAATCGTGCACTAGTGTGTGAATATGAGGGCTAGACGATTTCAAGGAGTGTTCCACTTCTCTCAAGTCATTCCATGTGCATTTGGTGTTGTGTGAACCATTTGAGGTGTCACACTTGGGGCACTAGGCACTCAAGCTTCATGAAGACATTCTACATCAAAGAAGTATGTAATTCTAACTTAAGATATCCATATGAATCAATGTTATTTTGCTAGTTAGGATGAATACCTTGGAAAGTTCATATTTGCATGTATAATAGAAAAAACATAGATCCAAGGTATTTAGGGTTGCATGTATACTTAGGAGTGTTAGAATGCTCAAAACCCAACAGATACATTTACCAGTGATAGTACATTGATAATTCGGATGAACCTAATAAGTACAAGGAAGTCATGGCAGCCCCCGAGTCTGCAAAATGGAAAGAGGCTATGGATAGTGAGATTCAATCCATGTATGACAATCAAGTTTGGAACTTGGTTGACAATGTACCAAGTCATAAGACGGTCAAGTTAAAATGGATCTTCAAGAAGAAGACCAATATGGATGGGAAAGTACACATATAAGGCGCGACTGGTTGCGAAGGGCTTTAATCAAACTCATGGAGTTAAATATGATGAGACCTTCTCACCAGTAGCGAAGATTAAATCTATAAGGGTGATGCTAGCCACCGCTAAATTTTATGATTATGAAATATGGAAAATGGATGTCAAAATCGCTTTCCTTAATGGGAAGTTGGCTGAAGATGCTTACATGAGTCAACCAGAGGGTTTTATTACCATAATAGAGTGTGTAAGCTTGAGAAATCAGTTTATGGATTGAAACAGGCATCTTGCAGATGGAATCTTTGTTTCGATGAGAAAGTCAAAGAGTTTGGATTTCAAGAAGCGAGGATGAATATTGTGTGTATGTCAGAGCTAGTGGGATTATAGTTAGCTTTCTAGTGTTGTATATCGATGTCATACTTCTCATAGGAAATGACATCCCAACCTTGTAGGAGGTTAAGTCCTGGTTTGGGAAGTGTTTTACTATGAAAGACCTTGGGGAAGCTGCTTATATTCTAGGGATAAGGATAATAAGAAACAGGAGTAAAAGACTAATAGGACTTAGTTAAAGTAGCTACTTGGACAAGGTGTTGAAGAGTTTTAACATGGAGAATTCCATGAAATATGACTTACCTATCCAAAGCAATACCATACCGAGTAAGACTCAGAGTCCAAGTACAGAGGCTGAGATAGCAGAGATAAGTCGAGTACCATATGCTTCCGTAGTTGGCTCGATCATGTAAGTTATGACTTGTACTCATCCTGATGTGGCCTTTGCTTTGAGCATGGTCAGCAAATATCAAGGGAATCCTGGTTAAGCTCAGTGGACTACGGTAAAGAACATTCTTAAGTACATACAGAGGACTAAGGACTGGGTCCTTACTCTCGGTGGGAGTGATGACTTAAGAGTAACAGGGTATAGTGACGCCATCTTTCAAACCGACAGAGATAAATTCCGCTCTCATTCAGGCTAGGTATTTACTCTGAATGGAGGAGAAATAACTTGGAAAAGTTCCAAGCATGAGATTGTAGCTAATTCAATGTGAAAATCAGAGTACATAGCAGCAAGTGAAGCGTTGAAGGAGGCAATATGGCTAAAGAACTTCATTGGAGACCTTGGAGTTGTACCAACTGTAAAAGAGCCTATGGAGATTTTATATAACAGCGAGAGTGTGGTCGCCTTAACAAAGGAACCAAGGGATCATGGAAGATCCAGGCACATCGACAGAAAATATCACTTCATATGACATCAGATAGAAGACGGACACCTTGTAGTAAAAAGGGTATCGTCAGAAGAGAACCGAGCAGATCCCCTTATGAAGGGACTAAGTATGGTTAAGCACTTGCAACTTGCGAGGAGCATTGGGCTGAAGGACGATATTAGCTTTAATGATTAGATAGTTGTTTAGAAACTTGTAATAGATAAAATGTAATTGACATTTGATGATTAAATAAAAGGAGTTTTATTTATGAGTAAAGTTACTATCTTGTGTGAATTGTTTACTTTTGTTTCATTTTTCATGTTTTGACTTCTAGAATAATAAGATTATTCAAACTATCCACATTCGATCATACTTTGGAAGTAGGTATTAAGGCAAGACTGTCATGAATTGGGCTTGTAGATTGTCTAAAGTTTTTAGACATAGCAAACGTTTGCTAAAACATTCATAAGTGCTCCTGAAACAAGATTTGAGTATTGAATTTAACCCACGCTCACATGAATCACTTCATGGAATTTATCACGAGTGATTGTGTAACATCCCGGAATAGCAAGAGTAGAGTAGAAGGACTAAAAGTGCAAATTTTGAAGGGCAACTCGGCGAGTCCTTGGGTTGACTCGGCGAGTAGGGTTGCAACTTTGGTCGCGAGTCAGGTGGCCTACTCGGCGAGTCCAAAGATGGACTCGGCGAGTAGGTGCTGAGTGGAGAAAACCCTAAATCCGGGGAATGAGCCCTATTTAAAGAACATTATATCCTCTCCCCGGGCTCTTTGATCCCCCTTGAAGTCCAGAAACCCTAGAAAGCGTGATTGAAGAAGATTGGAGTGCATTTGAGGCTTGGGGAGGTGTTTGTTGAAGAAATCTTGAAGGAGAAGAGGCTTGGATCAAAGGGCTTTGCTTGGATTCGAGTTTCATTGCAGTTGGGGCATTCTTTTGAGGTAATATCTCGTTCTTGGGCTATCACTCATATGGATTCATCATTTTGGGGTGTGTGGGGAGTATATCTTGGTATGTTTTGGAGTTTGGAGGTTAGATCTGAGGTTGCTACCTCAGATCTGGAATATTGAAGGCCTAGAGTGCATTAAAGTTCCTGTGTTTGAGTGCTTAGTGAAGCCATCATGTCCCAAACCCTAGCTCTAAAGTGAATAAGGCCTAGATCTCTTTGGATTCACGTAAAGTTTGCCACTTTACGTGATGGATGGGTTGTAAGAGGCTAAATCTATGTTTTGGATCAATTGCATGGCCTGGAAATACTTCTGTTTGGATTCAAACCGGTTGTACTCGGCGAGTCACAAGGGTGGACTCGACGAGCTGCTTGAAGATAAGATGGAACTCGACGAGTTGGATGAACAACTCGGCGAGTAGATTGAAGATAACCTTAGACTTGGCGAGTCTGTTCTTGGACTCGGCGAGTCTTGTCGAAGAGTCCCAATATTTTCTGGTTGAGTCGAGAATCGGTGAGTCAAGGGATGACTCGGTGAGTTGGGTGCGAGTGGACTCAGAGTTGTTGGACTCGACGAGTCTCGGGGTGACTCGGCAAGTTAGGTCGCGAGTTGAGGGAAGTTCTGAGCTTGGCGACTCGGCGAGTCATCGGGTTGACTCGGCGAGTAGATTCAGTCAGGGGTTGACTTTGACTTTGTCCAAGGTTGACCAGTTGTCGTCCAGGGGTATTTTGGTAATTAAGGATATATATTGAGTTGAGTGTTTTGGAGTTCAGTGGAGGAGTTCGTGTCAGAGTTCGGAGCAGCGGGATCTTATCCTTTCAGCCGGCAATTTGAGGTGAGTTATCCTCACTATATCAATAGGGTCTACGGCACTAAGGCCGACCCTTTACCGGATGGAAATCCGGGTAGTTGTTTGTTATGGTATTGCTTGATATGGGCCGCAAGGCATTATGATATGGGCCGGAAGGCATTCTACGTTATGTGGACCGGAAGGTCATGGCCTGGAAAGGCGTATGTGTGTAAGTAGTATCTTGACTGAGATGTAGGGTGATATATGCTCGTGATCGGCTAGGTCGGTATCCTGGTTATGGTAATGATATGTTATGTGATCTGCTTGATCGATTTGTTGATTGTGAACTGTTATATGGTTGAATGGTATGTGCACAGGGTTGTTTAGACTGGAGTTTGACTCGATATGCATGGTTGTTCTATGTTCTGTTATGTTATGTATGCTTTTTATGTTATGGGCCGGAAGGCAATATGTTTTGGACCGGAAGGTCGTGGCCTGGAAGGACTTATATGTGGTTGGTATTTTGGGGGTATCTCACTAAGCTTTCGGGCTTACAGTTGTGGTTTAATGTTTTTTCAGGTTCTTCAGGAGGCTGTGGCAAGGCAAAGGCGTGATCGTACCGTTCCTCGTGTTTATGTTTTATGAAATGGACCTGGGAATATTCTGATAAGTAATGTATTGAAAACCTTTTTGTAATAATGTTATTAAATGAATTGTTTGGAAAAGTTTAAATTATGTTGGAATTTTTGGTCGTTACAGATTGTGAGATGATAATATCATATACTCTTCAAACCAAGATGTATAAGTTGTTGACTATAAGTTGGTTGTACATTGATAGCGCGAAAACACATCAGTAACTAGATGTTATAAAACGTGCTATTGTGTATGATTTAACGAGTAATTAGTACAAGCATATAAGTCGAAGTTTATCTGTTCCTTTTATCCTTAGAGGATTAAAAGCGATATCTTGGGCCCCTTGATGATTTTTTCTTGACTTATGTGTCGGGCTCAATCAGGACTCAATTGATGTGTTCAGTTGAGTTCTATGTCAAACAAATCGGTAACCGGGAAACAAACTGTTGGACAATAAGTATGACTATGTTCCATATATTTTTCCGCATAATATCTTGAAGAACAGAGGATTATATTATCCCTTATCTAAATGTCGTGTCAGAGTTCGACATAGGCTTTTAAGAGCTATGATTGCTAGTGGGTTTTGAGTCATACTTGCAGTTATAGTTATTAGACTTATCCAAGTGGGAGACTATTGGATTAGGTGTCTAAGCCCATAAATATAATTGTTTTGTACTTAACCCGAGAGTAGCATGGTCCATTTGGGTTGCATTCACCAGAACAATTTAATAGGATGGATATTTAAGAAAGAGGTTATTTATGATTTATTAATATATAATAAGTATAATATATTAATTGAGAAATCATATTATTTAATTAGTATTGATCAAGAATTCATTTAGAATTAATTTAGTGATCAAAAGAGACTAATTAAATTAACTGGGACTAATTATGTAAATTAGTGATACTTATGGTTTGGGCTATTAATCCATGATAGGCTAAGTTTATGTTAGAGTCCCTGAAGAGTTAGTCCATATGAGTTATGGATCATAAGCCTAAGTGTAAGAATTAGGGTTACATATGACTCTTGGAATTCTAATACTATATATGTAACCCCTTAGACCCCAAAATCGGATGCACAAGCCATATAGCAGGAGTATAGCTAATTTTACGGTGCTCCTAACCTCTCTCTCAAGTCCTTCAATTGTTGGTGGTGTTTTGTGAAGCATTTGAGGCATCACACTTGAGGTTCTAAGCTCTTAAAGGCCAAGTAATACAAGCTACATAAAGAGGTAATCATCTAACTAGTTTTTTATTATTCATATATCAAGTTGTATGTAACTAGAGAAAACTTAGATCCAAAGCATTAGGGTTTTATGTGCACCATAGGGATGTTATAGTGCTCAAAACCCATCAAAATCTTCATAAAGCTTGAGGCTTTATGTCAATGAGGGCCTAGAGGAGTCCAGATCTGAAGTTACAACTTCAAATCGTGCTCAAAACCAAAAATGCTTCAAGGATAAGCTAGAAATGGCCCTATACTCTTGAATGAAGAGATATAACAAGAAAATGATCAAGGTCATGACTTTTTACCTTCAAATGAATGCTAAAACGATGTAGATGCTGGATCTACAAGCCCCTTCTAGTTCTAAGCTTCTAAATTTTCAAGTTTCTTCAATAAATGCACCAAACACACACTTTTAGCCTTACACACACTCAAAATATGGTTAGCTCAATTAGGGTTTGCTTCTGGATGTGAAAAGGTGGCAAGGAGGCTGGAAGGAGGACTTAAGGTCCTTTAAATAGGGTGCAAACCCTTAAATTAGGGTTTTCATGCACAACCTCTACTCACCGAGTTGGGATCCACCAAATCGTCGAGTAGGTTCCATAAACCACGCGGCCTGATCAGTCTCTACACGACGAGTTGGGGCAGCCAACTCATCGAGTAGGTCTATAATTATGAATAATAAGCTTTAAAATTTGTACATGGGAGTCAGGGTGTTACAGATCTATTAGATCTGTATCCTGCTATATAGGATGATGCTAGGCTTAATGATATGTAAGGTTTTTCTGATTGTTTGTTGATTGGTTATATGTTTAGTTGTGTATATGTCGTTGTGGTGTGGATGGGTTGAGACTATACTGCTTTGTGTTGTCAATCAACAAACCCGGTAATGTTTATATTGATATGTTGTTATGGTTTACTAGGATTATATGTGTTTTGATATGGTATATGTTGATATGTAATGGTGTGTTGGGTTGAGGCGGTCCTATTGTTTGCTGAAGGCCAAGATACCTAGGGTGACCCGAATAAACTGCAGACCAGAGGGGCATACCAGTCAGGACAAAGGCCCAGTGAGGTTCTCCAGTCATGCTAAAGGTTCTATGAGCGGTCCAAATAGGTTGAAGGCATGTAAGGCGCTCCAATCATGTTGAAGGCTCTGTATGCATGTTGTTTGTTTATATATATGTTATTTGTTTGTGTGGTGGTACTTTGGGGGAACTCACTAATATTTGGGCTTACAGTTTTTGGTTTATGGTTTTAGGTACTTCAGAGAATCGAAGCAAGGCGAAGGCATGACCGTACACATCCTGATTTTATGTCATTGATCTTGGGAGATAAGCATTTTAAATAATGTTTTGGAAACAATGTTTTCTAAACAATTTTATTAGTAAATGGATTGTTTTGAAAAGTTTTAATTAGTTAAAAATTTAGGGATGTTACAATGGTTCTCATGAAGGTGTCATCCAATTCAGGAATAGGGGCAAGCTGGGCCCCCAGATACATCGGTCCTTTCAAGGTTTTGGCACGGGTGGGTTGGGTTGCATATCACTTGGATCTTCCATATGAGCTCAATTAGATCCATAGCATGTTCCATGTCTCTTAGTTGCAAAAATGTTTAGTTGATGATTCTGTAATGGTTCTATTGAAGGATATTATGGTGGATGGTCGTTTGAATTATATCGAGAGATCGGTGGTGATTCTTAACCAGAAGACAAAAACCTTTAGTAACAAGGTTGTTGGGTTAGCGAAACTCTAGTGGCAACATCGCAAGGTTTCATAATGGACTTAGGAACTGGAAGATGAAATGAGGGAGCACTATCTGGAGTTATTTGGAGCAGCGGACTTCGAGGATGAAGTCTGATTCAAGTGGGAGAGAATTGTAACACTTGAATTTGGTAAGTTTCGCATTTAACCTTTTTTATTAAAACTTTTCATTTTAGTCCTTAAGCTAGTACGGGGCGTACAGGGTGGTACACTTAGTGTGCTATCTCGAAGTTGGTCGCGAAGCACATCCATGTATGCTGGGCATAGGTGAAGTATGCATGGTGTACGTGAGTTTTAATGAAACCCTAATTTTTAAGGGTTTACCCTATTTAAACCTTGTGATAGCCTCATTTGGTCATTTTAGCCAGCCTCCACCTTCCCTTGTCCAAAAATCAAAACCCTAGTGTGTTCTTGAGAATTTTGAGCCATAAAGAGTGTTTGTTGGTGCTTTGTGAAGGAAAATAAGAAGTGGACCACTTGGAGTTGTGCTTGGAGCTTGAGGATCCTGTATTAGCTCATCATTTTCTAGCCTTTTGAGGTAAAAAGCACACATCTTACTAATCAATGATAGTAGATTTAGTTATGTTGCCATTTTATGCTTTTTGAGTCCTTGGAGTGATTAATGAGCTTCTTGATTCACTCCAGAAGTGATTGTTGGTAGATATAGGATTCTTTTAGTCTCTTTGGCCATAAAGATGCAAGATTTGTGGTGTTTATGGACTCATGCATGTGTTAAGACCCTATGTTAAGCTCTTTTGAGATCTAGAGCCCCATTAAGCCATGCATACCTGTAAAGTTGCCAACTTTACGTGATAAGTCACCCTAAGGAAGTTAGATCTGAGAGTTGGTTTGAGGTATTAACCGAATAATAGATTAATGAAAAAAGTAGGCATATGAGGCGTACGTTGGGCGTACGAGCTAAGTACATCCTGCGAACTCAGCAGTAGGCTTCGGAATTTTGGGATTTTCGGTATTGGACCCATGTTAGACTTTATGAGTCTAGGGCTTTATTGGATCATTAGAATTCTATTTTTGTGCTGATGCTATTTTATTTGACTCTTTTGGTTGAAGGCCCACAAAGGGGTTTGGGCCCAATTTGGAAGATTGGGCCATATTTGGGCCTTGGGTGACCATTTTTGGAATCGGGCCTTTTTGAGTAGCTGATTTGGGCTTTGGCCTTGGGCCAAGTTAGGTAAAGGGCAAAATGGTCTTTTACCCTAGTTTGGACTCTTAGTTTGAGTCTGTAACATCCAAAATTTCAAGTCTACAATTTTCGTTTGTAATTAAGTAATTTATAAAATTATTTACTAAAAACATTGTCAATATCATATCAATCCATAAACCATCATGAACATGTCTAAAAATCACAACATCGAACAGTAGTATAAATCAGAGTACAATCCCAGAAAACTCATTGCAGAAATCATGTGTGTGTGATGCGTTTCTACGCCGTCGACTCCTTCTCCTTGGATGAAGAGGTACCTGAAACCAAAACTAAAACTTTAAGCACAAAGCTTAGTTAGTTCCCCTATCATACCACATACTATACAATCATACATGCTGTCGGGCAATTCTAGGGTGCCCGACCTACCCATCTCAAGCCATTCCAGGGTGCTGACTACCTGTGTCAAGCCATTTTGGGGTGCTGACTACCCATGTTAGGCCATTCTGGGGTGCCTGCCTACCCTCCGGTCTATCTCACCCAGTCATGGGGACTATTTCACCCCCTACTACTATCATATAACAACCTATCGTAACATGTTGTCATACATATCTGGGGTGTCCGACCTACCCTTCGGTCCTAACAACCGATTGGGGGACTATTCCCCTCCTACTACCACTATCATATAGAACATAGCATTTTGGCACATAGAACATATCAACTAATAACAAACCAGAAAATTATCATGAAGAAAACCATCTCACCTATAACCAACTACTAGTGGGTCAGCCTTGGTACCTCAGACCCACTTCTACTGGAAGGCAACTCACCTTGAAGCTGTGTAGTGTCTGCGCTGATCTCGGTGTGGAAATCGACTTTCCTCAACTCCTCAACCCCTACAGAACGATCTTTCTCGGTTACTATACATACTAATAACCTCTACATGGTCAACCCAAACCCAATTCAAAGTCAACCTCCAGTTGACTCGACTCGTCGATTTGGCCCGCCAACTCGTCAAGTCCCTATACCATTATCTGCCCCTAACCCGACTCTACTCGTCGAGTATAGCAAGAACTTGACGAGTTCCTCTTCAATCATAACATCGAGACAATCTTTAACTAACTCACCGAGTTCTTCCTTGAACTCGTCGAATCCAGATTCCTCATATGAGCTTGTCTAGTCCGTAACTCGCCGAGTTGTATGAATAACTCATCAAGTCTGTCTTCATGAGTTGGGAGATTGCCTTGGACTCGCCGAGTTTGTTCATAGACTCGTCGAGTCCCATGATTTCTAGGTCTAGAATCTCATCCAACTTTTTTGAGTCCTTTTCTAGACTTAACCAGACCCCTAAAACAGCAAAGTTAGGGAACAACTATCTAACTCGCCGAGTCCCAAGAAGAACTCGTCGAGTCAATTAAGTTCCATGTCTATAAACTCGATTTGTGCTAAGATCTTCTCATCCAAAGAGTAGATCTGGCCTCTTAGGGTCGATATACACGTAAAGCCATGAACTTTACGTCCATGCATGGGTCTTTAAGCTTAAAAGGACCAAAAATGAGACCCATAAGATGCATGGGGCTCTCATGGCCATAAATTTGGCACCTTTATGCCATGAGAACCCTCCAAAGACCAAGATTTGAAGCCATAACTCTATATTACACTCCACAACCCGAAGATGGCTTAGAATTCCCTAAATATACCAAAATCTAAGACCTAAAAATGAATAAACACATGGAAGATTAAGATATAAGCTTTTTACCTTAAATGAGCTGGAAATGGAACACAATCTCTGGATCTTCTAGCTTCAACTTGAACTCCCAAGCTCCTTTCCTCTTCTAAAGCTTCACAATCCACCAAAATTCACAAAAATGGCCTTAGAACACTCAAACAAGGCTAGGGTTTCAGGCTAATGTCTTCTGGAAGTATAAGGGACGATGGAGGCATAAGATGGGGAGAGATAAGTTGTTTAAATAGCGTGCAAACCCTCAAATTTAGGGTTTCACTCGGACATCTCCTACTCGCCGAGTCGGTCTCCTAATTCGTCGAGTAGGTCACTTAAACCCCCGATGAAAGACGAGTCTACTCGATGGGTTAGGCCTCCAACTCGTCGAGTCCTAGGGTAAAACATGAAGTTTTCTTGAATTAAATACGTACCAGGAATCGGGTGTTACAGAGTCGGGATCTAATTATTAATTGGATGTTATTTTATGATTATAGCGTGGAGATTATCGGAACAGCAACCATATTTTATCTATGAGATTCAACAGTCTGAGGTGAGTTTCCTCACCTTGTTTAGCGGGTTGAAGGCACCAATGTCGGTCTGTGGTCTATTATGTTAGGATGTTATATGTCTACTTTACTCTTGCATGTGTATGCATTGGTACGTATGCAGAGCGGGGCTCGATGTTAGGATTACCTTTGTGATTATCGCATGTGTTAGTATGATTATGTGTTTATATGCTAATATGTGTATCAGGCGGGGTCTGATGTCAGGTGCGGCCTGGTGATTGACAGATTTGTAAACCGAGTGGGGCTTGATGCTGGGCGGGGCCCGAGGCTAAGTGGGACTCGATATTGGGTGGGGTCCGATGAAGGGTGGGGTCGCGGTATGTGTTTTTTATGTATGGTATGGGGTATTTTGGGGAACTTATTAAACTTTATGCATACAGTTTTCAGTTTATGTTTCAGGTAGTCCTGGTTCGAAAGGGAAGAGTCTGGGATGATTGCAGAGCACACACCACCTTATTCTGCATTTTGTGATTTACTCTGATATGATATGATATAGTTACATACTTTGTTCTATCTTGGGTGTATGACAATGTTTTGAATTACCATTTATTTAAATTAAAAATGAACTATTTGGGTCTTATTTTTAGGATGTTACATTTGGTAGATCCGGGCTAGTCAATTTAGAGATAATAGAGGTCGAAAACGAATTTTTGACAAAATATTATTTAGAATAAATAATCTTAACCAAGTTTTAGAATACGTCTCAAGGGTTTCGTACATATAAAGAACGTTGAAATCCGAGGTATAATGAAGAAGTTATGGTCTGTCGAAGTTTTACGGCAAAACCGGCACGACACCGTGATACGTAAATAGTGAATTTATGATGGAGGACTTTTAGCCTTAGAAATCTAAACAAAATTTGTAGTATACGTTAAACTGAGAACATACAAAAAAGAACACCCAAATCTGACTTCGTATGAGAAAGTTATGAATATTCTAAGATTTGGCTTAGCAGTGCACACCCCGAAACTCGAATTTTAGATCCAGCGGTTTTTGTCCTACGCGGCCTAAATGAGAATTAAATATCTCATTAATAGGAACTCAACAGTAAAAAGACAGAAGGAAACGGACACCGTATGTAGAAGTTATAAATTTTACGCGAATATTTAACAGTATAATCTCCTCGTACTGTTAAATTTAAGATCGGTCATGAATTAGCCGACGGATTCAAAATGAAAGTTGTAGATCCTATTTTTACCTACGCGTGGATTTAAATAACGTCAAAAACGGAGGTCGTATGTGAAAGTTACGGATTTTAGAAGTCGAAAGTGTGCTGTGCGAAAATGGATGATGTGACACAATCTTGGCCATTGTTTTCTCCCCAAGTCTTGCCACTAGATGGTGACATGTGGCACCAAGTTCAGCCATTTTCACCCTATAAATAGAACCTCTCCCACCCTCATTTTCTTCACACATTTCCCATTCTTTCTTCTCTTTACTCTCTCTCTAGAACCTCTCTCTAGTCTCGAAACCCCCCGAAAAGCCTAGGGAACCTCCCTAGCACGAGACGGAAGCCCCGTAGTGCTCGACGGCTCCAAGAAGAAGAGATTTTCGGCTCAGGAACGCTGCTCCAAGCAAATCCCGGTTTTCTATAAAACCCGCTGCAAGTGAGCTACGTCTATGCTATTTTTAATATAACTTTTATTTAATAATAGTAATGTTATTAGGAACTTATAATAAGTACTTGAGCTTTTTTTATGGGTTATATAAGTATTTTTTAACGCTTATATAATAGTAATAATAGCTAGACTATTAATTAGTCTCGGCGAATAATATACTAAACTCTAGTTGTAATAATACTAGGTTTCGTCGAAGGAAATTATTTTAAAGTAAACGAAGCGTTGTTCGAGTACCGAGTCACCACCTTATCAAGTGAGTGCATGGTTCATTTCATCTTACACATAGATATGAAGTATTTAATATAAATTACGTGCTATGTGTGCATATTGTCTGAATACTTGTTGTCTACACTGGGTGAAATATTTTCATACACGTTTTAAATGATTTAAATTGTATATGTATTTTATATCTACAAAACGTGTTAGGTAAAACATGGGTAGATATAATAGTTGTTGTGTGACCAAATAAAATAATGAGAGGCCTCAATATAGATGTTATTGATGATCCAGTCATCTAGCGGAGTATAGATGACGACCACAGACTATTCTAGATAGTCTAGTGGAACGCTAGCAGGCTCGCAACCTGTAGGTGTTTATTTGAACTGTGTGTTTATTCGAACTGTGTGCTCACCAGCAGTACTCCATCCCCCATATGGTTGCCTTATTTGACATGAATTGTTGAGGAACCCCCGAAACATGTGTTGTCACCCCGATGAAAGTCCTTAGACTAGGTCCCTTGTGTTAGATGTTTTAGGGACGTAAAGTGAGGATAACGGGAACGGGTAATCGGGTTTGTTTGGTTTGATAAAGCTAATAAACTTATTTATTGTGGATTGAAAACCCTATGTACTCACCAGGTTTCCTAACCTGACCCACCTAGTTTATTTATATCACATGTATTGATATGAAGTCACATTACACTAAGAGATTAAGGAGATATAAATCACTAGTCATCATGAATGTAAGTTCTGTTTATGCTTATGTTTCTGTATTGACGATGACATCCCAAATTTTTTAAAATGAATAAAAATACTTTTCTTTGGAAATGCTTTGATAACGTATTTATTATGTTTTACTAGGAACAAATTCCACAACATTTTTATTAAAAGAGGTACTTTTATTTTTATAAAGCATAAACAAAATCGGTCTTTTCTGACCGTGAAAATGGGGATGTCACATATTACCATTAGAGTCAATAGTACAATGTGTATTAATTAGATTTTGATTTATGAAATAGGTACTTACAAATCTATTTTTAAAACCTTTCTCTAGACTGTCAGCATTATAAAAAGTTTGTCTAGTCTCAACCTTTTTAATTAAGGAGAAAGTGCATTCAATATCACCTCTAAGAAAATTTTCACACTGGTCAGGAATATGATCATTAATAATTCTAGTGACATTATAGTTAGAAGAAGCCTAATTATTTAAAATAAGTTGAATGCTTCTTGCATGATCAATAGATTTTTCTTTTTCTGTGTGAATAAAATTGTTGGTCAAAGAGATACAAGTGTATTCCCTTTTTAAATGAGAAAGTCATTTTTTGGAAGAGGAGATTTTTTATTTGAGATTTTTTAACTCAATTTTAAGAGAAGATTTTTCTTTGTTTGAAATAGATAAATTGAAACGCAAGTGATCAAGCATGTCATCTTTTTTGATGTTTTCGATGGATGAATAGTTAACAAAGTTTTTTCCCTGATATGTTGAGGTTAATTCCTAGTCATGAGACTTAGATTTTGTAGCAGCTTGAGAAAGATCAATGTCAAAAATGGTAACGTTGTCACTTCGTGCATCAACATGAGACTCAACGATCTGAGCCATGAGACACTTACCTTTTGAAACTTTGCATCTGAGAGATTTTCTCTATTAAAAATAGATGATTATGTGATCATCATCTCTTGTGCAGTTAAGCAATTTTGAACCAAATAATAGACAAAATATGGGAGAGAGTTTCCAATAGCAACTATCACCTTTACATCGAGATTTACCACCCTTTTCTCTTCTTTGTTATATTTTGGGAAAAATTTCTTCTTTAGTTCACTATTATATGCGCTATCATTGGAGGATCGACGCATAACAATGATGAGACCTTTGTTGATGATGTCAAGCATGTCATAGTCCATGATCTCGAGAACATCTATGAAATTTGATTTCCGAACAATAAAGTTGAGTTCGTCGAAAGGAGGGATCTTGTTGCAAGCAGACAACTTAGGATTGTAATAGGTCGACATGATTACTTGAGTGTATCGTAAACCCACTCTGATACCAATTAAAGAGCATCGACCGGATAGACTTCAAGCGTTAGGGTGTAAAGTTCTCCTTGGATGTGAGTTACCTTCTTGTGATGTGTAATGGGTTTAGCCTTTCCTATAAATAAGAAGTGAGTGACTCCCATTTTATGTAAGACACATTTTGGATAGATTAGTTTTAGTGAGACAATTAACAATACCTACTTGTACTCTTACTATTCTAATGGAGCTTAAAATGATTTTATTTACCCTTGTGTGCTTCATGATTGATTGATTCACTTGATCTTTATTATTCCACACATGTGATCATAATCTAGGTCACTACAATTGGAATCAGAGCTCGTAATTCTCACTACAATTGGTATAGAGCTCATAATTCTCACTAAAATTTGTATTAGAGCGGGTGTTCTTGAATTTCTCAAGAATTTAACCCATGATGCCAACATGATTTAGTGAATCTCAAATGGATGTAAGTTCTTCATCTTTTAGAGAGTTTTTGTTCTAGCAATCAAATTTATTCCTTGATTTGAGTCAAAATTCGATTTTCCCTCTCTAGAATACTTGTTAATTTCGCTTTCTCTCTCTAGAACTTGGTTCATATTCACATTCGCTCTCTAGAATTTATCTCGAAGTTTACTCTCTCTCTCTAGAAATATCTAATTTCTTGTGATATTTACTGTTATTTGATCAAAGATGGTGATTTTACATTATGATTCTTTGGTCGTGATGATTAAATGTTAAATACAAAGTATATAAGAAACAATTTTATGGGTTATTGTTGAAAGGCGGGTTGATTACATGGGAAACTTTGATTTCTTATGGAGACAAGAAAGATGATCATGGGAAATTGATATTTTAACCTCTTTCAAAGATGGGAAGTTTGATTGATATTACCATGGATATGTTATCTTGGTTTGAAAATCAAAATGAATGAAAAAAAAAAGAGAATTATTCAAAAAGGAATATGTTTCTCTTATTGAAGACCCAAATGATCTTCATGTTCTTAAATTTGTTGAAGTTCAAGAAATGGGAATTCAATGTGATTTTCATGAAGATGTGAAAGTTTTTCGTTCAATTAGAGTTCAAACCGATGAATTCTTGAATTCTTGTGATTCGTCTGAATGAATGGTGCCATATGAAAGCCTTCAATCCAAGAAGTTCAAATATATCAAACTCCAAAAGATTTGATTCAAAATTGCAAAGTTGAAGTTGTCAACCATACATGAGTTGATTGAATTGAATAAATTGGATTAACTATTCTTATAAGTCTTGCTTGATACGAACTGAACACTAGGTAACTTGTTAACTTAATCACTTGATCACTGTTTGAATTAACTTGTCTACTAAAGGATTGGTAATAATGAACATGAACCCAATCACATTAGGAATCGGTAACCATTGACATATTAATTCATTACACTTACCACGAAATAAACCATAGGAATAAATGAATTGAATCTAAACAGAAGTCACTTTATCATTGAATCTAGTTGTCCTTTCTAGTTCTTCTTAGTTGTTAATTGTCTTTGTTTGAGTTTTAAAGTGCTTGTTTAAGTTTCTAGTCTTGCAAAACTAGAGAAAACCCCCCTCTTTTATTAATTGTTTTATTTAGATAATATTAGTATTAATTTTAGCTGTTACCATTCCCTGTGTTCGATACCTTACTTGCTTGAACTAAACTACTATCGATAGGTACATTGTTGTGTGTTTTTGTTTACATTTGAGTTTGTTACGATTAAAACTAGTTCGTTTTACACACATCAAAGATCCATTGATTAACGATCCAGGTTTTCTCGAAATTAAATCATAATTTCGATTCGTGCTTTCGTTTTTCATTTTCGATCATTTTGATTCTTTGGATCTATTTTGTTTCAACCCCATTGATGATCCAATAAATTTTTAATTGATCAAACCCAAAGCCAAAATTAAAATCTCTTTGAATTTGTTACTTTCATTCAATCCAATAAGCCCAAAATTAAATCAAATCTTTTTTACTTTTACTGTTTATGGGATGATTTTGAGTCTGATAGTCCATATTTGATCCATTACTGTGCATCAAATCCTTTTTTAGCCCAAATTAAAAGCAATTTCACCATGTGTTGTATGTCTTGCATCAGACAAACATTTCGAGTATCGAACTCGTGTGAGTGAAATCAAAATAGAAATTGATGTTTCGAGTTTGCAGTGATGGTAATTTGATTTTTATGAAGTCTTTCTTGAAGTCAAAATCAAGTTCGACAGGTGTTGACTGCTCAATCAAGTCGAACACTTTGTGGTTTACATTTATTGGTGTTCTTGAAGTTTATTCCTTGAGCGCTTCTCATCCTGTGTGGGTTTTATAATCATTTATTGATTATAAAAATGGGGAGAATATAGAAATGGGTATTCGAAGCTTCTCGGGTATTATGTTTCAAAGCGGATTTGAAGACCTGTAGTGTTACTTCGAAGGGGATTTGGTCTTGATTGCTTGAAGCTCGTTTGGAAATTGAAGCCGGGATATCCAATCTTAACTTTGAGGGGAGAATGTTAGGGTGCAAAGTTCTCCTTAAATGTGGCTTAGCCTCTTGTGATGTGTAATGAGTTTAGCCTTTCCTATAAATAGGAAGTGAGTGGCTCCTATTTTATGTAAGACCCATTTTGGAGAGATTAGCTTTAATGAGATAATTATCAATACTCACTTGTACTTTTACTATTCTAATAGAGCTTAAAATGATTTTATTTACTCTTTGTGTTCTTCATGATTGATTGATTCACTTGATCTTTACTATTCCGTACATGTCTTCATAATCCAGATCACTACTATCAGTATGTATAACAAAGAACAAACTAACTAAACAGAAAAACAAAGAACACGAGTAATCACAAAGATGCTTTCACTAAAAAAGGGTGTTCTCACCAAGAAAATGAAGGTCACAAAGACGGTCACCAAGACATTACATTAGGGTTTCTCCATAATGTTGAATATAGATGATTACATAATTGATATCCCACTAATTAAGGGATGTCTACATATCTAAGTAAAGGTTTGATCCTGATCACAAAGATTACACATCATATATCTATTCTATATATCATATATCTATTCTATATATATATATATATATATATATATATATATATATATATATATATATACGTATAACTGCCTACTATACAAACATCATTATCTTCACGTTGACGCTGATAAGGTATTGTGTTGTCGCTGGCGCTGGTGATCAGCATATAAAGTGTTTGACTCATCAGATCATAAGGTGTGAGCTTACAGTATGCTAGTGTTGTAATTACTACTATATGATATTTGATGAAGTATGGATTAAAGTGCTATGCTTGGTGCTAGAAATACCAATGTAAAGGAATATTGTTAGTCATGATAGTTTTAGTCACTGTAATATCGTAAACTAATATCCGCGGTGGTCTTGGTGACTGTAACAATATAATCTTGAAAATGAGTTATTAGTGGTGGTTTTGGTGACGTTAACACCAGTGTATTAGGATTGGTTATCTGTAGTTGTCTTGGTGACTGTAATATCATTTCGTTATGAGGATGTATAGATGCTTGGATATTAGTATTATATTATGATAATCGCCTTGGTGGCTGTAATATTATCATTGGAAAATTATAAATTAATAGTAACCTCGGTGGTTAAAATACTATACGTGTAATAGAATATATTGCAGTGAAAGTTTGAATGTTGCAATGTCAGAGGAGAAATTATTGGTTGGAGTAGTTTGTAGTATATTTAGTATAGATTATTACTGAGAAGAGGTTAGTTGGAACTGATAATAGCTTACTTGAATGTAAGTCTAGTATGAATGATAAATGAGAGACTTGGTGTCAGTAATTTTGTATTGTGTATCGAATTATTGAAGGACGCATTGGGGTTATATGGTTGAGAATGTGATAATATATTCAGTTGTGTATTAATTTGCATTTTGTTGATTTGGTTACTCACTAAGCTCGTTATAGCTTACTTTTTTGATGTGTGTGTCTTTCAGGTTCAAGTGGATGTGTAGAATGAAGTGGAGTTAGTAGCGACCAACTTGGATTCTTACATTAGATTCTTGTAAGATCCACCTGATAACTACTTGTGTTGATTTATGATATGGTTGTACACTGACTTTGAAATGATTAATGTTTTGTAAACAAAATGGGTGTACTTTGTATTAAGAATCTAAGTGTTACAATAATGGTTACTCTAATCAATATTTCAACTAGACATGAACAAAAAGACCCGTCTTAGACCGATCTTGAAAAAAGATCAAGATCGAACCAGAATAAAACAAGATCAAACAGAAAAAAGACAACACCAACTCGAAACCATCTGAGACCGATCCAAAAAAAACAGTTTGTTTCGAGGCCGGTCCCAAAAGGTATCAAACCGACACAAGTCTGATCCAAGAGCAACCCAAGACCGATCTAAAAAAAGATCGGAAGCGAAAGTTTATATACATGTAATTTTTATGTTAATTACACGTTTTTAATCATATTACCCAACTTCTTCCTTTCATTCTTTTATTAAATTGTAGTGTACCATTTTTAGTAAATCTTAACGTAACATATTTTGGTGTTAATTACACACTCATTAATAGAAGAACTCGAAATCGAAACAAAAAAACCGAAAAATATCAAAAACATAATTGAACTGGAAAAAGACGTATTCAAAACCGCGAGACCATATCAAATAAAGACCAAGACCGGTCCCAAAAAGATCTAACCGAAAAGGACCGATCCGGAAAAACCAACCCAATATCATCTGTGAGTTGAACGAAAAATGACCGTACAATTTTCAAACCATTCCAAAAAAGACCGGACTTTTCGAGACCGATCTGATACTATCCAGAAGTGTGAATGTGCATCGCTAATTCCTACATCTAATTTTTCCTATTTAAATATACAAGGTAATTGATATAATGATAGTTTTTGAATTGTGAAAGAAAATATTATGCTAAATGATTAGAAAATATTATGGTAAATCATTTTTGTACATACATGAGATAGTACATTACCATGTATTAATTTAACAATACATCTTTTGAAGTTGACTTGACGATAACCCATCTAGCACTTTTCTATACTACACTAAAAACTGCTCTCATATACATTTCGAATATACATAAAAATGATAAGGGCATATCGCCGTATTCAAGTGAAGAATGTTCAGAGATCAAATGACGACAAAATTCCAAATAAAGATACAGGGTACCACCGTTTGATGAGGAAAACCAGAATCCACGCACTTGAGGTGTTATCCCCACGTCCATCCATGCCATGCAAGCTGCAACTTGGCTCCTTTTTTCCTGACATCACCACCTTATGTGTCAACTCCTCACCCTCCCTCCACCTCTTTATATTCTACCACCACCCTCATCGCCACCATCACTCCACACCAAGCACAATGGCTAAACTCTTTCTTTCCTTAAGCCTCCTTCTACTCGTCCATGGCTGCCTAGCTTTCCAACAGCAAAACGAGTGTCAGATTCAAAGAATCAATGCTGTCGATCCCAGTCAACGTGTCGAATCAGAAGCCGGTTTCACCGAGTTCTTTGATACAAATGACCAGCAATTCCAGTGCGCCGGCGTGGAGGTCATCCGCCACCAGATAGAACCGCAAGGCCTGCTCTTGCCTTCGTACGTAAACGCCCCTATCCTCTTCTACGTTGAACAAGGTACACATTTAATACATGACGAAAGCAAAACAGATTTTTATGGAATTAATGTAACCTAGCTTTTGTTTGTGATATTAGGGAAGGGTTTTCAGGGAATGACGTTGCCTGGTTGCCCGGAGACATTTGAAGTATCTCAACAACAATTTCAAGGACGTAAAGGTGGACAGTCTTTCCAAGATCGCCACCAGAAGATCCAGGAATTCCGACAAGGAGATGTCGTTGCCATCCCTGCCGGAGCTGCACACTGGATCTACAACAATGGACAAGACGATCTTGTTCTTATTGTTTTGCTTGACAGCACCAACTTCGCCAACCAACTCGACCAAAACCATAGAGTAAGTAGATCGATTACACACACGATGACATAAACGCCCTAAAGCTTCAAGATTCATCGCCGTTGTTGATCATTATAGAGCTTTATTGTTGCAGAGATTCTTCCTCGCCGGAAACCCACAAGAACAAAAACAGCAACAAGGACGACAACAAAGCCCACGGGGTACACGTCAACAAGGCCAATCACTAGAAGCCCGTTCCAACAATATTTTCCAAGGATTCGACGTGGATGTTCTTGCCGAGGCATTCAATGTAGACAGGGATACAGCTGAGATGCTCCGATGTGAAGATGACAACAGAGGTCACATTGTCAGGGTTGAAAGAGGCCTTCAGGTTGTCAGCCCTTCGATGAGCCGTGAAGAGCAATGGCAAGGTCAACAAGGCGGACGTGGACGTGGTCAAGACAACGGTTTCGAGGAGACCATTTGCTCGATGAAAGTCAGAGCAAACATAG
This sequence comes from Lactuca saligna, assembly GCF_052625555.1. Classification (NCBI taxonomy): domain Eukaryota; kingdom Viridiplantae; phylum Streptophyta; class Magnoliopsida; order Asterales; family Asteraceae; genus Lactuca; species Lactuca saligna. The sequence continues at coordinate 309,246,780 of NC_136421.1, forward strand.
ACGACTATACCCAAGCTGATGTCTACAACCCACAAGCTGGCCACTGCAACCATCTCAACAGCTTCAAGTTACCCATTCTCCAGCTTCTTCAACTTAGCGCTGAACAGGGTGTTCTTTACAGGGTAAGAAACTTAAACTTTTGTAGAATCAGATATGAGTCAAGATCTAATTAAAACCAATGTTGCTACTCTTTGCAGAATGCTATAATGGGACCATACTGGACAATGAATGCCCACAACATAATCTACGTGACAAACGGGAACATGAGGATGCAGATAGTGAACGATGAAGGGAAAGCCGTGTTCGACGACCAGATCCAGGAACGACAGCTGGTGGTGGTACCACAGAATTTCGCGGTGGTGAAACAAGCCGGCGAACAAGGGTGTAGGTGGATCTCCTTCAGGACCAACGACAATGCGATGATCAACACCTTGGCCGGACAAACCTCCGCCATAAGGGCGTTGCCGGTGGATGTCCTAACAAATGCGTACCAGATTCCGAGGGAAGAGGCTCAGAAACTCAAGTACAACAGGGAGGAAACTGTTATGTTCAGCCCTGGTTCATTCTCCTCCCGCGGAAGAGCGCCCAGGGCTTGAGGTCGTGGTTTGACGGTTTCTTGAGAATAAAACGTGTTGCAGGCTGTTGACTAGTATCGACTTCCATGTACAAGGAAAAAAAAAAAAAAAAAAAAAAAAGGAAGAGTTTCTTTCGTTTTGATGCTTGTTCGAATAAATAAACGAACCTACGACGCATTTCCTGTGTAATTAAACTTTTGAGGCCATATTGCAATAATAACAACTCTGCTTCTATTTAAATTCCTCCATATGAAAAAGTTTATTTAACTTGATCAGCTCAACTTAATCGAGTCTCTTAAGTAGTTTCGAGTGAACTAAACTCTAGACTCGAAACCGGGTCCGCTCGTCTCCCAATGGCTTTTTTTTTTTTTTTTTTTTTAAGGAATTGAATCAACTTCCAATTAAACTAAGTAGGTATCCGATTTTACTCTTTTAGGTAAATATATTTCTTAAATCTGCGTTTAAATTCTATTTTTCACTATGCTTAAATTTTAGTTATAAATTATAATCTTAATATTTGTTATATGGCATGGAAAATCATCAATTCTACAATTTATGTTTTATAATGTATAGTCTCACATGATAACAGTAATTTTTCAAAGTTATAAAGAATTGATCATAGAGCTTCGTAGTTCTCAAAATGGCACAAATCTTAAAGTCTTAAAGGGTGTTTGGTCAAGCTTATTTAGTAAGGTCCCGTTTTAATACATTATAAGTTGGTTAAAAAGTTTTTCAAAAACAACTATACCATTACTCTTCATTGCTCCCAAACATTTTTTTTCAAAAACTCCATTTTAATACATTATAAGTTAGTTAAAAAGTTTCTTTTTCAAAAACTTCATTTTAATACATTATAAGTTAGTTAAAAAGCTTCTCATTTTAAATAAGCACTCCCAAACACCCTCTTAATCATTATGTTTGTCAAAGCTTACACCCTCTTAATCATTATGTTTGTCAAAGCTTGATGTTGATATCAATCGAATTTGTTGTAAAAACATTATATGACAGTGAACAAACTTTTAAGTTTGGTTTTAAGAGGTTATTATCCTTTTTATTATGTTTGTCAAAGCTTGATGTCGGTGATATCAATCGAATTTGTTGTAAAAGCATTATATAACAGTGCACAAACTTTTAAATTTGGTTTTAAGAGGTTATTATCTTTTTTTAGTGTTATGGAAAATTAAACTTTCTAATAAATTTGGTTTTAAGGAGGGATTGTCACCCATTTCACTAGGCTATCCGTTTACAAATCACACATGACATGTTAATTGGCAACTGTGACTCCACTTGTTAAATGAAATACTTGTTAAATGAAGTCTGTATGACAGACAAAATCGATTTTCTTCTCATTTACGAGTGCTCCTCATTTACACATATTGATTTGCCTCTATGGTTCTATCTGAATAAAAACGATTCACCTACCTTTTTTGAAATAGATTCGCTTACTATTTTGTTCAAAGGAAAAAAAACAATTATCTTAATGGCAAATGATCAAGGGCATCCTCAGTATTTGAAATTTACACTTTGATGAGTATTTTATTCGATGTTCATTCAAATATGCTTAAGGCAGTAAATTCATATTTACCGACCACGATGTTGCTGGTATGAATTATATTGATTGTTACTAGCGTTGTTTAAAAATGTACTATTGTCTCCCTAATAAACCCTTTCATTTTAGTATTCAAAAAATAAAATGTGATGTAGACGATGTTGAGTTCATAGATATTTCATATAGTATGGGAGGAGGTAAAGCTTCACTATCTGGTGACCAATTTGATGATGATTTAGAGGGTTGATTAGAATCTAGTGAAGATGAAGTAGTTAGTCCTGATGAGGTGGAATCGGGTATTCATGGTCCAATAGAAGAGGACATAAACATAGACAATTTATCATTTGACTTGGATGAAGGAAATTATGAAATAAACAAAACTAGGAATGATGCTTTTTTGAGTAAGTTATGCATGGATGAGGAAGCCGAAGTAGAAAAAAATACACATAATGTTGAAGAAGTGGTTGATGAAATTTGCATTGATGAGGAAGGTGAGAATAACCTTCTATGTGATGTACATTACATATTTAATAAGGAAATGTCATGGGAAAACATAAACCAATTTTAGGAATAATATTAGGGAATCCAAAGCAATTAATGCACATGCTATGTAACTATGAAGTTGCTAGTGGATATCAACTTGTCTTCAAGAAAAATGATAGCAAAAGACTCTTAATATTATTTTATGATGGATTGTACATTCAGACTTTGGGTATCAATGCATCATGGATGTATGATGAACAATCTTTCCAAATTTAAACATTGATTCCTTATCATAATTGTGCTAGGAATTTGAAATTGAGGTCAACTGTAACTTATGTCTGGATTGGAAGTCATTTCATAAAGCAGGTTATGTATAGGCATCAACTAAGTCATAGACAACTAAGAATTGAGGTTATGAAAAAGTTTAGAATAGAAGTTAGTGTTAAGCAATGTAAGAAGGCAAAGAAATATGTTTTGAATGTAATTGAGGGTGATATTGTGGAACACTATACTAGACTATGGTCCTGTGCTGAGGAAATAAGAAGATCAAATCTTGGCTCCACTATGATAATGGATGTTAACCTAATGTAAGATGGTACAAATTACTTCAATAAATTCTATGTATGTTTTGATGGTCTGAAAATGGATTGGATGGATGGTTGTAAAATAGTAATAGGGAAAGATGGATGCTTTCTCAAAGGAATTTGCAAAGGGGAATTACTTATTGAGGTATGAATGAAGGCCAATAAACATATATTTCATATTATATGGTGTGTTGTCTCCGTAGAAAACAAAGAGAACTTGAAATTATTTTTGGATGTATCAATTGATGATCTTGATTTGGCATTAGACAAGGATTGACACTAATGTCTGATTAACACAATGTACTACATTATTTGTCATGTTTTTAATCTTGTATAATTGTTATTAACTCTATGTTTGTATTTCATGGACTAATGGAGGATGTTAAGGATTTACTGCCTAATTCTGAACATGGGCGATATGCAAGACACATCTTTTCCAATTTTAGGAAAATATTTACCATTGTCCACTTTAAAAACATGTTTTAAGCAGCAAATAAAGCAACAACATAAGCCGCATTTAAAGCACAAATGAAAGAAATTCAGTTCTTGAACCCATTTACACACACACACACACACACACACACACACACACACATATATATATATATATATATATATATATATATATATATATATATAATGGATAAGGACATTAACACCTAGTCAAGATCTCATGATGAAACAGGTATATGTTGTGACTCAGTAGAAAATGACATGTATAAAAGTTTCAATTCTATAACCATATATGCTAAGAAGAAGCCTATCATTACCATGTTCGAAGAAATAAGAATCTACATGATAGAAAGGATTTACCGGATGGGAGCAAAGGGAATAGCATGGGAAGACCAGGTTTGTCCTACCATAAGATTATTATTAAAATAATTGAAGATTCAACAAAGGTATTGTCAAGTTTACCCTAGTGGTCTTAATCAATTTTGAAGTAAGATGTGGTGCAAATGGTTTTGAAGTAGACCTTAAAAGGAAAACATGTTTTTGTAGACTATGGAAAATTAATGGATATGGTTGTGTTCATTCTATAGCTGTCATATGTTACCTTAACAGGAATGTGGAGTCATATATAGACCACATGTTCAATAACATTGTGTACAAGAAGGCATATAATTTTATAATAGCATACATGAATAGGAGTTCTATGTCGCATGAGACAACATACATCCTACCTTTACCACCCAAACATATAAGGATACTTGTTAGAACAACTGTTAATAGAAGAAGAAATGCATCACAAAGGGTTTCTCAAAGGCATATAGTGTCTAGAACTGGAAAGAGAATCATGTGTAGTATATGCAAGGAGTTTGGCACTTTGGGCATAACAAGGCTACGTGTAAGAAAGTAAACGAGGGCACATCTGGAAGAACCAAAATTAATGTTAGAAGGACTAAAATGGTAAATTACCAAATATAGCATTGAGTTTGTTCACATTTGGCCCCTTTTCTTTTTTTGTACCCAATATACCATCGAACTTATTGTTTATGTTCACCATAACACTTTTGACCGGATATCACATGTGATAGCCGGTTAAAAGGGTCATGGTGAATATAAACAACAAATTCGATGGTATATTAGGTACAAAAAAGGAAATTGACCAAATGTGAACAAACTCAAAAGATAGTTACCCTCCTGAGTCATTCTCCCTTTACTCATTTATAAAAAATCCCTCGTCATCTCCTACTCATATTAATAACTTTATGAGATTAATTCATTCTTCTCTTAAAAACATAACCCATAAAGAACATTACTCATACATGTACAACTTTGTAATGTATTTGCATATTTAAAGAGGAATCTTGATTGAGCTAGTGCATATTATGACTATATTTACATTTCCATTCAAATGATTTATCGTATCATGGATTCTAGATAGGTGTACAAATGAGTGGAATTACAAATGTTGTGATTTTTGGGTTTACGTGTATTTAAGATCAAATTCATAGGATAAAATACAACATCAATATGTACAGGATCATGCAGCTTTTGCAAACATAACACCATAATATACCATGAGCTAAACATATGTGCTAATAAAGATACCTCACATAACAATAATATCATTTTGTAGAGAGTTGTTGACAGATAACCACAGTATGCAGAGCATAGACTATGTTTTGACAAAGCTACCCTTTCGAAACGTTTTTCATATACGTTATGGCATAAGAAGGTTGCAGTCTTTAATGCTTTTGTAGCTTTAATTTCATTTAAGTTTTTAAGGGGAAATGTGAAGATATTATTGAGATGCAAATAGAAATGTGATACCAAGTGTGCCTTTGTCCCAGATAAAGTGTATATCAATCTTTATATGCTTGTTGTGTTGATATTGTACCGGATTCGATGACATGTATATGGAATTGGTTTTATTGCATTAGACACAAGTTGCATTCGTAGAGGAGCAACAGTGTTTCAAAGAAGGTGACAGATCCAACATGTTTCAGCTACAACATTTGCCACTCTACTATATTCCGCCATTAAGAAATAACGCCTTGAGATTTAGAGGACCAAGAGACGAGGTTATCCCCTTAACAAAATTGGATGAATTTTAAGTCATGTAATGTTTTAGTGTTTGGTTTGATTGACAACATAACATTAATCGTGGCTATTTCAGTTTAATTCGGACTACTGTTATATTGTTTTTTATGATTCATAAAATATATTTTTATAGTTTTTATTCCGCCTCCGTACTTTTAAAACCAACTACAGTAAGATGTTTTACGCATCCACTCTGTGTGAACACGCATCAAGAGAACATCTCAAACCATTTTTGTGATGATGAACAGTAGCACACCAAATTCAATGGATTACAATTCACCCAATAAATTGATGACATCATTAATATTAAATTGATGAATTAGTAAAATACAAAACAAATTTATATATGCATATATAAAAAGTGTAAACCTTAATTACAACAAACACTAGAAACCATACCGGCTACCTGTTCCATCTAAGAAACGATCTGTATGCCACCCTTTTGCTTTTAGTTGAGACACCAATTCAGGCATCATCACATTCATCTTTTCATACGCATCTTCCAACTTTTCAGCCTCCTGATTTGCATATGCCGCCACCAACCACCCTCTTAATGCATCTTCACCACTCGCGTTTTGCTCCAACACCATATCCGTCCACCTGTTTTCAAAACTCAAAACAAATTTCTCATCTGGAAAAATCTCTTTCACTTTTTTAAGTCTTGAAGGCTTCATAGCCTTATGTAAATCTCTCCCCACTTTCACATTTTCAGCTTCTTTTATCACTCTCCCTGGAAACACAAGATCCTCCTTGTACCTCAAGTCTGCAGGACTTGATACCTTTCCTGTCTGAATCATAACCATAATCATAAATATAAGATTTTTGGTGTGTAATTTGATTATTTGATTAATAATCAACCTTTATGAAATCTTCTATGATCATTGCAGTTCGTTGTGGATTCAATGTGTTGATGGGAGCAGCTAGCATTTCTTCATAGGTACTGTAAATGTGTATCAGAGAAAGGAAAGACCCAACAACCATCTACAAAAAAAAAAAGATTAAAGATTTAAATACCCAAAAGAGAATAACATTTTCAGTGTGTTTGCAAGATATAAAAGATTGTACCTTTCCTTGCATTGATGAACAAACAGTAGAAACTAACTGAATCCCTGCACCCAATCCAAGAACATTAAACACAGTAGAAATCGCCTCTCCTTTTGCGTATAAATCACTAAGATTTCCCTCTTTTGCAAATGAAGAATAAATTGGCAATCTTGTAGCCCTAGCAGCAACCATGGCCATTCCCTGTAAAATGACAAAAAAATGGTTTTATAATGTGAAGTCTTACAAGGAAAATGATTTAATCACCAGTTTAGTATTTAGTATTTACCTTTGCAAAATTCCCAAGTCCAGCCATTTCAAGAAACAGTTGTGGACATAATGGAGAAAGAACTTCCAAACCAGTGCCAAAGTCGTATAACATGTCAGCTACAAATCAAAAGGTCTCCATCAATCCATCTAAAACTGAATTTTAGTGAAAATTTAGAACAGAATAGAACAAATGTTTATTTATTGGAAGGGTTCAAACCAACAACTCGCCACCGTTTAGGCTCTGAATCCATTCTTGCACCTAAATTGCTGCATATTAGCTTTCCCACATGCTGCATACCATCCTTAAGTATCTGTTTGATACCAATTGAATCAATTAAATGTTTTCAGAAGCAGATTTGGTTCATTTACGTTAAATTGCTGCAAATTGGAATTTGTTAAAAGCTGTTTCTTACCCAACTGGCTGCGGTTGCTTGTGCTGGTGTAGGTCTTAATCCTGCAGCATATAACAGTGACTGCAAAGGAGTAGGATCAATCAATAAACCCTAATTTGAACTTGCGATGATTATAATTTCTAAGTATCAGAAGAAGACCTGAGTTGATAAGACGGATAATGCTGCACTTGAGAAGTGTTGTAATGCTCGAAATTGTGTGTATCTAAGATACCCTTCATTGACACTGCATTAGGTTTTAGTTTCATGAGAAATGACACTTTGAGTAACAGTTTACTGAGGGAGAGAACTCGTTATGATATGAAATTGTATCTTATGAACTCGCCTATATGGATAACCCGAAGGGAGAAAGGTATTGACAAGAGACTCGGAGATTTTGTGGATAACTGGTCTTGAATCATTCAGCACCTTCACCTAAAGAAGAAACACCCAACTGATTCAGTTATCGAATTCAAGAACAATCCTTCAAAACCGTGTGATATTTCTTTGGTGATAGATAATATTCTCGTTTTATTTCTGAACTTAATTGTATGAATTGCAGCACGCGATGAGAATTTAATAAAGAATTGGAGATTCCAAAATGAAGAAAACCCTAAATTTTTGGATTTATGAGTAGCATTTAGTCGAACACGTAAAGGGAGGAGATAATACTAACGGAGAGTTGGCCGTCGGGATGAAATTCAAAGTGGCGAGAGACGGTGTCTGAGGTCTCAGTCCAGGAGACAGAGACGGGGACTACTTCCGGCGATGGATTTCCCGCTTCTTTCTTCAGCAATCTTAACTTTTCCTGCCATCAAAATATGAACAACCGCCAAATTTACAAAAAGAATATTGCAACAGAGAGAAATTTTGAATAAAGCGCGGACATACCAGGAAATTCATGGCATTCAAGAAGATAGGATTTTTCTGCCACCGGCAGCCAGCTACCGGATTAGATTTCGCCGCCGGTGAACTCTGCCTTTTGTGCTTACGGAGTTGCGGTAGTGATTTCCGGTCGTTGTTTATATTCGATTCAACTCCACCCTAGAATTTCAAAACGTGCAACTTTGCCCCTTTGTTTACTAAATATTCACTTTGTGCGTTTTTTGTTAATATCCTCTAAATCGTGAAACGATAAATAATCTATGACAATTGACAAGAGGCAAAACGTAATAACGTATCACTTCATTGTTTAATAAAGTTTTTATTTTTTCTGGACAACATAATTCAAAAACATGGCAGTATTTAAGAGTGTGCAAATTGTACAAAAATCCACCAAACGAACCAAATTGATTTCCTTTTGAGAGAGAGAGAGATTAATGACTAATTTTGAAGTTTATTAATGGTAACTTTAATAAGGCAATGTTCATTAAGTTTTTATAAAATCTTAATATTATTTTTAGTATGAAACGATAATCAATTTTGAGGGTGCCAGGAATCGAGCCCTAGTCCACTGATTCTAAAGTCCATTGCCTTTCCATCTCATCCATATCTTTGCAACATGTTCATTTGCGAGGGAAGCATTTCGGATGATCCTTCAGTGGTGTGGACTACCGGAGACAGAGTTTCATTCAGTTTTGGATGTCATTAAGTATGCATCTACATAGAGCAATTGTCCAAATAAGAGGTGTAGTTTAACTGTGATCTTATTTGGAACCATATGGTGTTTAAGAAAAGCCCGGAATGATAGAATTTTTAAAAAGAGTGTCACGAAGTAGGAGAAGCTTGTGACTGATGTAAAGTCACTGATATATATGTGGGTTAAACATAAGGGAGATAATGATAGTTTAGATTGGAGAGTATGGAACTTTTACCCTTTATTTTGCTGATTTATTGTAAAATATTTTCTCTTCTAGCTACTTGCTAGTGGGGCTACTCTCTCTAATATATATCAATTTTGCCGATTCCAAAAAAAAAAAAAAAACGAAACGATAATCTAATTTACTTTTCAAGGTTTTTTTTTTTATGTTTTATAAAATCTTATAACCTAGTTTATTCATCGATATTTTCTTTATTTTCATGTTTTATAAACCAAAAAAATTAGCTTACAAGCTAATTTTTAAAAGGTTGTTAAAATTAGCGTTTAAATTTGCTTATAAATTAATTTCAATTCTCTTATGTCATTTTACATATTCTTGCTAATTAATAAACAATATTTTTTTGAGATATTTACTAATTTAGTCTATTTTGCTAATTACTTTTCAAAAAAATACTCAAAAAAATCACATGTTGCAAGATAGTCATTAAACTCGTAGATGGTCATGTACGAGCTATTTCATTAATCTTGGCTAGGTTGACTATGAATTCGTACTTTGTTGGCTATGAAATCGATGAAATGGAAGAATGAACGAAATCGTCCATTGTTCTTCGAACTTGAGAGCTTGAGAGCTTTTTTTAAACTTGGAAATGTGAAAAATGAGGCTTTTCTAAAAAAAATAAAAATAAAAATAAAAATAAAAAAAAAGTATATATACTAGGCTAAGTAAAGTAGCTGGTGAACCAGTATCAATATGCGATGTACAAGTCATTAATGCACAAACTATGCATTAATGATTTGTACATCGCAAATGGATTTCCGATTTCATAGTTGGCCCCTAATTACCTGTGATTTTGCGTGGCTATTTTGTGTAATTTGTTAATTCTTGGTTATTTTTAGACAAGTAATTAGCAAATTTGGCTATACTTGTAAATTTATTTATTTTTTTATCATTTAGTAACTAGCTTTTCAACTATCATTCAAGTAGTCCGAAAAATAGTCTAAAGCTAATAAAAGCATACAACATTTTTTATAGTTTGGGAAAAGTTGGATAAAATGAAACAATTCTAAAGTCTCCTACATAAATAAAGTTTAATTTAAATTAAAAAGTAGATAAATATGCATATGGATATCAATGCACATCTGTAACTTGTCGCAAAAATCTTGAATCTCAACATCCCTTTTGGATTGTGAAGGTCACGAGAACCCAACTTGCTACATAGGAACTGAAATTGATCTTATCCAAAGGCTTTCATAAAAGTTCCGTTCGGTTAATGCTCATAACATATTATGACAAAATTATTAATCTATCCACTATTCACATTCTCATGAACGAAGTGACAAACCATTTCTACGTGTTTTGTGCATTATTATTAATCGGGTTAGCTACAATATGTCACGATGTCTAATTATCAAATGTTAAGGATGGTGATATCACTTATGTTGTGTCTAAGTCACACAATGGCTAATGTTGCCATAATACCTCACAAATATTATTATCATGGCTTAATGCTCAGCTTCTACATAAGTCCTTGATACCATGCTTTGTTTCTCTTTTTTTACATGAAATTGGAGAACCCCCAAGATTAATGAAATAGCTCGTACATGACCTCTGTATGGAATAACAACTCAACCAACTTGCTTCATAATAATTAAGCTACCAAATCTAAAATTCCCCTAGAATGTAGGATCAAACGTTGACCTGGAGTTATCTTTTAAATACCAAAGAACTAGAAAGTAGCATGCGTATGAGATTAACGAGGTGTGCTTAGGAATCGACCAATTTGATTAATGTTACATGTTATATCAAGTCGAATTATCATGAAGTAAAGTAATCGACCTACCAAGCACATATACCTTGATGCATCAACTTCATGACTTTCATTTTTTGTATGTTAGAAAAATTTATGCTTCATTGGAAATACACTAGATCAACATACATGACATTAGTATATGTTAACAAGAAACCCTAAATTGTTGGCCATGTGAACGAGGAGTCGTGAAACCCTAGTTAGTTTAGTCAATTCTTCCAAGGTTTTTAAAGCAGTAAATTAGAAAGAGGTATATCATTTAGAAGCAAGATAAAAAGATAAATATGACAACTGAAGGCGACCTTCAAATTTCATAAAGTGTATCCCATTTTTTTATGGCACTAAAACATGGCATACATTTTTGTATGTCGTAAATTTTATATAAAAATGAAACGGTTTTATGTAATCGTTCGTATTTAAAAAAATATGACATTTAATATGTCATAAAATATTGTGTTTAATAGTGATGTGTGCAAATCTATACATATAATTCTATATCATCTTAATATTGCTAATTATTTTTATGCCCTTTATAGAATAAAAGGTACTTAATTTATTATGCATTGTGTTCTAAGGGTAAAATACATGCTTAGAGCAAAAAGAAAGCTAGAAGCTGGAAGCTAGGAGTTTGAAAGAAGACTTTTAATTGACGAAAAAATACACTCTCCATGTCGTGGTGACCTTACCACGACGTGGCAATTTGGACTTTCCTAATATTAAGGAGACTTGCTGAATACGGGATAACAACGAAGATCATGACGTGGTGGCCTTACCACGTTGTGGCCAGTGGTGAGTGTAGCATAGACAACCACGTGGTTCACCAACTAAGGTCGGTTCATGAAAAAACCAGGTTTAACCGGACTTGTTCAACCATAAAAATAACCTATTTAGTATATATATATATATACACACACACACACACACACACGTTTTAATATTGTAAATTAACTATCTAGGCATGTATAAAAACATAATACATGTGTAACTAATTATTACTCCAATCTAATACTCATTAATCATATATATAAGTTTAAAGAAAACGTGATATGAAAATCGATTTAGAAGTAAAACAAAAAGTAAAAAAACAAATTAGCAAATGGCACTACAAGAAACGGGGCCTATAGGGACGACAAATGTCGTCTCTATAGGTTAAAAAAGTCGTCCCAATAGGTGTCCGGGACGACATGTCGTCGCTATAGCTCTCTTCTCCATAGCCCCGTCGCAATAGATAGTTTTTGTCGTCGCTATAGATATTGTCGCAATAAGCTACCTTTAGAGACGATATGTTGTCCATGTTGGTGATGGGTTTTGGTCATAAGACATCCTATGTGCTCATACAAACCCTAATGCTTGGATCTAGGTTTCTCTATTGTACATGCTTTGAATCCAAGACTATAAACCCTAATTCTAGCATACAAGTAATCATATTAATATGTAATTAGGTTTAAGATCATACCTTGATTGTTATGTAGCAATAACAATCCCAATTCCTCCTTGAATTGACTTTGGAAGGCTTAGAGTCACAAGTGTCACTCCTCTAATGGTTCACAAACACCATAAGTAAGAGGATGAAGAGGAGAGAGGATGGAGGCTGCCAAAACCGTGTGTAAACCCTTACAAGAAGCTTAGCCACGTTTTTGAGCCTTAAGGGGTTTTTATATAGTTGGGCTATTAGGGTTATCTAACAAGGAAACCCTAATTTGGATGCTTAAGCCCTAAGCAACCCATAGACTCCTTTTATCAAGCCCATGGATGATTTCCTTATGGGTTTCCCATTAGAACTCGTCCATCCCTTAATATAAGGCAATCCATGGCCCAAATTATAATTATCTTATAATTACAATTCCAGTCCCTTAAGTTTAATTAATCTCTTTTAGTCACAAAACTAATTACCAATTAATTATTGACTAATATTAATTAAACAATATGATTTCTCCTTTAATATATTATTCTCATAATACATTAATAAATCATATTTAATCCTTAATCTCCATAATTCATCCTATCAAGTTGCTTTGGTGAAGGCAACCCAAAAGGACCATGCACCATCGGGTCAAGTACATACCAAAATAGTTATGGACTTAGACACTAATCCAACAGTTGGTTCGTCACTATATGTTTAAAGTCCCTATAGATAAGGTTATAGAGACGACATGGCGTCTCCATAAGTACAGCTATATAGACGACATGTTGCCTCCATACATAAATCTATTTCATATGTCATGCGACATTCTATAGCAGCAACAAATCGTCATAGTTGATGCACCTGTAGAGACAATGTGTCGTCTCTATAGATGCACCTATAGAAATGACATGTCGTCTCTATAGGTATGCCCACAAACTTTTGAAAAATTTCCAGTTTCTCACACCCTTTTTCCCATGTGCAGTTGAACAAGCACCATGATAACATAAAAGCAAACTTTTGAAGCACAACATAAAAACAACAATAACAACTATAAACTAGTGTTTTATTGATTAGGGAACTGTAACAAGGAAGAAAATAAAAACCATATAATCCACCAATAATTAGAAAGTAATTAACAAACTAATTAGACGTACAATCTTATCACCTGATGGTTGTTAAAAGCAACAAAATACAATACCATATGATTGAAGTCTTGCACAAATCACTTCTTGAATGCTTCATTGCCTTCACTATAACCAAAACAGTGAAATGACATATACACTTAAATAGACAAATACAATAACTTTGGAAACATAAAGTTCTTAATTCCCACATAAAGTTCTTGCAATCTGGAGAGTAATTAACATATTAATATATGACTGAAGGAATTATACACACATTAAAGTATAAAATTACACTTACAGATCGTAAAGATATTAGCTCATCTTTCCCCTGTTTCAACAAAAACCCCACAAAATTCAAGAATTCCAACTAGTTAAAAAGGAGATAGGGCCAATAATCATTTTCTTCTTACCTATATTTTGGTGGATAAGGAGAGAGGTTTGATACTAACAAGAAATATTATAAATGCTTCAAAAGGTAACCAAATTAGTATCAAAAGGATGAAAAAATGCTTAAACCATTAAGTTCAATCAACAAGTAAAACACTGCAGCTGTAAAAGTAACTAAATTTTATGCATGAGATTGATTGATTACCATTTTAGGGCCTTCATCATAATCATAACATAATGTTGCAGCTACAAGTGCATTCACGCTGTTATGAACAATAAGATTCCCCTAAAAAGTAAATATGTATACAAATGATCATAGGAAAAAAAACCATAAAATCTGACCTAATGAAGTTCATTATTAACTAACCTTTAAAGGAACCTTTGGTGGCTCAGAACAGGTAGAGCAGAATCCTAAAGTTTCATTATGATGTAATCAATGAACTAAAAAAAATAATGTATTTCTGTTTTTTACAAGATGAAAGGCATTAGAGAAATAAAGAAAGACATGCCTTGTACATGAAAAGTCTTTGCAAATATTGAATTTCTTCATCACCTCATTTGGAGATAAAGATGCAGTTGGAATTGTATCAAATCTCTTGGAGATTCTAGATAAAGCAATAGATACATGCACATAAATTGTAGAACCCTTCTTTATCACCTCATTATGTTTAATTTGTTTGTTAAATAAAACTAAAAGAAATTCATCACCATATTATGTTATGTAAGACTAAAATCTTAAATGGTATCTGATCTACCCTTTTCAAACTTTTTGTTTGTCCTTGTTTCCCTTCTTCATGACACTCCATTTTCACCTATAAACAACATTAAAGCCTACATGTTTTAAAAACATTGTAGCTTTTGTCATGTCACAAAAAATAAATGTACTCACAAGGCCCTTGCTGAAATGTGATTGGATGACAAAGGGTGTGACATCAGCAAAGTAATCCTTTATCCAACTAATGGCAGTGATATGAGAAGCATTCTTTCCAGGAAGAGGATGATGTGGCAATAGGGGCAATGATAAAAGATGACGTGCTTGTGGGGGAGATTTAGGAAGACACTCTGGAAAACTGCTCGTCAACCACATCATTGCACATACTACCTGAAATTAATAATTACAATTCAACATCTTTTTAGTTTTTACTAATTCCTTCCAGTTTGCATTATTTTTCCCAAGTTATAACTTTTCTATGTATCTAAGTCCCATGTAGTAAACTCACTTTTATAATCTTGAACATTAGGTTTCGAAAAGTTGTCATAGTTAGACTATTTTCATGCAATAACAAGAAACATTTATAGTAGTTGATCAAAATATAAAGGCAATGACCATTCACAAACACTTAGCTAGCTTCAAATAGCAAGATTGTGAACAGATCAATAGAAACATTACACATTTGTCTTTTTTTCCTAAAAACCTATAGTTAAGATCCCAATTTGGATTGTGCCTTGATTGAAAAATGCTTACAAGCATATAAAAAGTGCTGGGAGGAATATTAATTCTTATCTAGACTATGTTTGACGCATTCCATTAATTACATTTACATATACAATAATACTTTGGCAACTATAAATTACATGAATATATTCACAATCCGGTTCTTGAAGTGAACAATATTGAATTATTGATGAATAAGGCTTTCTCTAAATCACCTTTTGTCAGTAAAGTTAATAGACCACTTTAGCAGGTAGCTCTAAAATGGTAGCACATCCCAATTGAATAGCTAATTCCCTAATATCAAGTCGATCATGTACTTCATCACGAAATGATTGTTTAATGTTTGATCTGATACATTATACATATCAATTGAATAAAAAGCATGATGATGATATGCAAAGCAAAAGATATGAACATGCTTGACACCAATTCTGTTATACATCACATTGAAAGATCTAAAGTAAGGCTTCTCATACATCCTACTCAGCTTTATTGCGGTGTGACGATCGAATAGAAATTGATGAAAAAAATAGTAACAGGGGCAAACAACTTACGATTTCAGAATCCGACATTAGATGAATCAAATTGAAGATCAAAGACGTGACAGTGCTCAACGGCTTTACAGACGAATTGCTTCGATTCCTTAAGCCATAACTTCCTTGTAATATCCAACAAATCCATTTCAAGAAAGAGTGAGGGAGAAAGAGAAACAATTGGTATTTGAGTTCTATAATTGCTGTTGTGAATAGAGGAATATAAAAAGAAGAAAAAAATCTTTTTAGATATGTAGGGACGAGGTATCGTCTCTACAGCTTTTCACAAACCCGCCAAAGTTCCCGGGTAATCTATTGAGATGACAATTTGCCCTTATAAATTAACCGGTCAAAAAAAAAAATTGGTCAACCCTATAGAGATGACATGTCGTCCCTATAGGTCCGCTATAGCAACGACATTTGTCGTCCCTATAGGTTGCGTCCCTATAGCTGCTTATTCTTGTAGTATGGATATAAAATCCCGATGAAATTAAGGATGGTATATCCCTCCAATTCCCCCCAAAGTAGCAAAATCTAATAAGGCAATAAACAATAGATAAATTTATTTTAATCGTAATATAAATAATAAATATATAATAATTATAAAAAAAACCATATACATTTGATATTATTTTTATATTTTTGGGTCCATTCTCCCAAATGGACTCATAAAAAAGTACCAAAAGTTCATTCTTGAATATTGTGATTTTCTTTTTCAAATAGTCAAAAAGAAACTTAATTTTACTCATCTTGCTAATCTCATGGCTCTCTGTGTGTCATAACTCCGGCCGTTCCGTTACTCCAAAATCATTTCTTCTTTCTTTTCCTTCCTCTGTTTTTATAAAGTAGTTCCTTTCAAAATTTTAAGGTAGTTTCTAAATGTTTTGTTATATAATTTCTAGTGTTATTTATAAAATTAGGTGGGTCATGTGACCCACCTTAAACATATATAAACTCGCCCATGGTTGTGGTGATCTGTTTTTCAGGTATTTTTACCGATAATATGTGTCGTTGGTATAAGTGTCGTCGGCATATGGTTTTATTCTTATAGTGCCAACCATGAACACCCTTAGAAGATGCATTAAAAGTACCATGCACTTTGACTTTTAAAATAAAAATTGTAAGTTAAATTTGGGTTTCTTGAGAAAAAAATATGATGGGAATTTATTTAAGAGATCTTAGTAACATCCAAACACATGAGTTATGTTTTTCTTTCATGTTGATCAAAATTATGTCGTGTACATGGTAAGGTAGGGTTATATTGTTGTTAAAAGTATTAGGGTTATCAAAAAAATTGTATCGGGTTATTAAAAAAATTGTATCGAAACGCATTAAAAACTTGCTTGCTAGTACAAACTCGTTAGTTTTGCATGAATCTTTTAACTGTTCTCTTATTTTGAAAAGAATGCATATCTAACTCACATATTTATGGGTGTTATTTATGTTGGAGATAATTAAGGAAAGTTTCCTTATTTTATTATTTCGTTATGTTTACTTCCATTTGTGCATAAGGATTCTATTAATATACAGATTCTATTAGTGTTGGATTGAGATTCTATTTAGTTTAGTATAAATAGATGTAATTGTTGATGTTAATCACATTCCAGAACAAGTTTTTCCGGTTAAGAAAAAAGCCTTTGGCAACAACAATTTCTTGCAGCGAAAGAAAGACTAAACATCGAAACCTTCTTCAACAATGGCATAAAATGGCAATTTACAAGTTCTTAATGCACTTGACGGAGCAAAAACTCAATGTTACCATTTTACTACAATCATAATCGCCGGAATGGGGTTTTTCACGGATGCTTACGACCTTTTCTGCATCTCTTTGGTGACGAAGATGCTGGGCCGGATTTACTACCACACCCCAGGCTCTCCGAAGCCCGGAAGTTTACCTCCGAATGTGTCTGCTGCCGTGAACGGTGTTGCCCTAGTCGGAACCCTTGCTGGACAACTCTTTTTTGGATGGCTCGGCGATAAACTAGGAAGGAAGAAGGTCTATGGCATTACACTCATGCTCATGTGTGTCTGTTCGATAGCTTCGGGTTTGTCATTCGGTAGTGATCCCAAGATGGTAATGTCTACTCTTTGCTTCTTCCGGTTCTGGCTTGGATTCGGGATCGGTGGTGATTACCCACTGTCTGCCACCATCATGTCGGAGTATTCAAACAAGAAAACACGAGGAGGTTTTATCGCCGCCGTGTTTGCAATGCAAGGTTTTGGGATTTTAGGCGGCGGGGTGTTTGCTATTATTCTGTCTTCGATTTTTGATGCCAAGTTCAAAGCTCCGTCGTATGAGGTTGATCCGATTGGGTCCACCGTTCCGGAGGCCGATTACGTATGGCGGATTATTCTGATGGTCGGAGCCGTTCCAGCGATTTTGACTTATTACTGGAGAACGAAGATGCCGGAAACCGCCCGTTACACGGCCCTGGTAGCCAAAAACGCTAATCAAGCTGCCATGGATATGTCGAAAGTGTTGCAAATGGAGATTCAGTCAGAACAAGATAAGGTGGTGGAGGGATCCAACAACAGTTTTGGTCTTTTCAGCAAGGAATTCCTCCGGCGATACGGAAAGGCTTTGCTCGGAACAACAAGCACCTGGTTCTTACTTGACATTGCGTATTACAGTCAGAATTTATTCCAAAAGGACATATTCAGTGCCATCGGTTGGATCCCTGCAGCAAAGAAGATGAACGCCATTCACGAAGTTTACACAATTGCTAGAGCTCAAACATTAATTGCGTTATGCAGCACTGTACCTGGATACTGGTTCACGGTCTTTTTGATCGACAAGATGGGACGTTTCAAAATCCAGCTACTCGGATTCTCAATGATGACAATCTTCATGTTTGCGTTGGCATTCCCTTACAACCACTGGATTCAACCAGGAAACAACATCGGATTCGTGGTGATGTATTCGTTAACCTTCTTTTTCGCCAACTTCGGACCAAATGTCACCACATTTGTCGTCCCTGCGGAAATCTTTCCGGCGAGGCTGCGGTCAACTTGCCATGGGATCTCAGCTGCATCAGGGAAACTCGGTGCAATCGTGGGCGCTTTCGGGTTCTTATACCTGGCTCAGAATCAAGATCCGGCGAAGGCTGATGCAGGATATCCGGCGGGGATTGGAGTGAAGAACGCGCTGATAGTGTTGGGTGTGATCAATTTTTTGGGAACTTTATGCACGCTTTTGGTACCAGAATCAAAAGGGAAGTCACTCGAGGAAATGTCAGGGGAGAATGAAGAACAACAACCCAATGTTGGGGAAGTGTAAATCAGGCCTTAATCTTCTATTAGTAGGTTTTAGAATTGAAGGTTCATATATAGTCTTGCTTACTTCTATTTTGTTTTCTTACTTTAATTCCTTTTCGTATTTTGCTTTTTTAGTAAAGATTGTTTCAGGATTATGCTAATCAAAGATGTGGGTTTTCAACTAAATTGCAATTAGGCCTTTTTTTTTAAGTAAAAGATTGTTAGAGAAACATTTATTCTTGTATTTTTCATAAAAAGTGACAAATAGATAACGAAAAAAGGTTTAGTGACTAAATGTGAACAAAATCGAAAGTTCGTTTCCCACTAAAAAGTTCAATGGTTTAATGTGAACAAACTTCCTATTGTATTATGTTTTAGCAAATTATTTATTTTTGTTTAATTGTAGCAACATTTGTTGATGAAGAAATCTATAAAATAAAAAAACAAAATGTAACATCCGGATTTCTATGTATCATAATTTAAGTATTGTTCTTTTGAGTTAAGAAGAGAGACACGATGAGTTGACGTCTCAACTCGTCGAGTAAGGTCGCTACTGATGACTCGGATTAATGAATGGACTCGACGAGTCGGTGAGGCGACTCGAGGAGTCCGTTGTTGACAAAAACCCTAAATCTTTGGGCCCGAGACATATTTAAAAGCACTTATGGCCTTCAATTGCGACTACCTTTCCCATAAGTGAAAACCCTAGCGAGCTTGAGTGTGTAGAGTGAGAGGAAGAGCTATCTTGAGCTTTTGGTGTGATTTTGCAAGAAAGGAGAAGAGTTCCAGCAAGAGGGACCAAGGAAGGTTATTGTTCTGAGTTATTCAAGCAAGGAGCTTCATTCTGAGGTACAAAATTGAACCCTTTTCCTTCCCTATTGTGTAGAATCCATTTTGGGGTTAGGGCTTGAATCACTTCATCTTTGGGGTTTTGAATGACTCAAACCCCTCTTGCAAGTTTGTGTTATAGATCTGGACCCTTCGAGGTCCAAAGAGCCGAGAATATGAAGCTTTAGTAGAGTAAACCTTGGGGTTTGATGTTAGGAATTTCGACCCTTCTAGGTCCACAGAGCCAAGAATATGAAGCTTTAGTAGAGTAAACCTTGGGGGTTTGAAGTTAGGAAGTATTTATGGGATTTTTATGGTATATATAGTTACTTTCATCTTACACATAGATATGAAGTATTTTATATAAATTACGTGCTATGTGTGCATATTATTTGAATACTTGCTGTCTATGCTGGATGGACGATTTTATGCATGTTTTAAAAGATTAAACGGTATATTTATTTTATATCTACAAATAAGTTGCGGATGAAACATTGGTAGATGAAATAGTTGGTGTGTGATGAAATAAAATGATGAGAGATAGGTGATGATAGAAAGGTGATGATAATTAGGTAAATAGATGATGATGAATAGGTGATGTAGGATGAAAGGAGATACCATAACCTTAACCGACAATGTGGCGATGTAGTCATCTACCAGAGTATAGATGACGACCACAGACTATTTTAGACAACCCATTGGAAACACCAGCAGGCTCATAACCTGTAGGTGATTAATTACGAGTTTAGGTGATGTTGTAACTACGTATTCATGCGATGATACTCTAACCCCTTACTATGAATTACGAGTCTCGACAATGTTGTAACTACGTATTCATGGGATGTCACAAATTCCGCATGCCAAACCAATGGTCATAATTCACATCAGTGAGAATGATTCATTTTTTTGTAAAACCAAAATCACATTGAAAATTTTGATTTTTTATTTTGGAAAATGTCAAACCATTGGTTTTCTATTTCGGTTTCAGTTTTTTGTTTTTTTAAAAATATATTTTCAGGGTTTTGTTTTTTTTTTTTTGTTTTTTTTTTATTTTTTATTTCATAGATTTCTTCATCAACAAATCTTGCTACAATTTAACAAAAATAAATAATTTGCTAAAACATAATACAATAGGAAGTTTGTTCACATTTAGTCATTGAACTTTTTAAAGGCAAGCGAACTTTTGATTTGTTCATAATTAGTCACTAAACTTTTTTTCGTTATCTATTTGCCACTAAACTATTGAAACTGTTCATATTCTACCCTTATGACCGGTAACAGCCGGTCATAAGGGTAAAATATGAACAGTTTCAATAGTTCAATGGCAAATAGATAACGAAAAAAAGTTTAGTGAAAAAAGTTGAAAGTTCGTTACCCTTCCAAGTCATTATCCATAGGTTAAATGGAGTGGGTATTCAAGCGTAAGATGACTTGTGGCCTTAAGGCTTCTACACGGCTTTACAAAGAAGAGAGAGAAAGACAACGATCTTTTGACCGTTTAGGAGTAAAAAAATCCAACTCTATAAATACCATTTATAACTTAAATCTTACACTACAAACATTCATTTTATCTAGTTATACAAAAGGATTTTCAAAATACAAAACTCAAAGAAACACACAACAATTTTGGAAATATATAATTCGGAAACATACAGATTTTACAGAGCATATTTACATATGGCAACATGATTACATGACCACGAAGATAAGGACGAGTAGGTTTCCAATTTTTAAGTTTTAATATAATGTTTAATTTTCGTAACGTTTTTTTAATGTAATTTTATATTTTCCATTTACTAATGTAATTTTTATTTGGTTTAATGAAAAAATTATTTAGTTTAAAAAAAGTTGTGTTTTATTAAAATTATGTAATTTAAATAAATAAAAAATAAAATTATATAGACGATGTGGAGTGGTTGGTATTTTCTAATGTGAATAAAACTAATATGGGTGTTGTGATGTCGTGAAGTTGATGTGTCGCTGAGGTGACATATTTTTTAAGAAAGAACCTTATGGACCACTCCTTATAGCATTATGAATAATTCTTAATCTTTTTAGACTAATGAGTTGACAATAAAATATTATGAAATTTTTAAATAAAAAGCGACAATTCGTTGAATATAAAAGTATATATCAAACACTATGAAGTTTTACCATTAGCAGATTGTATCTATTGTGTTAGTTTATATTGTATTTTTCGTATTGTATAGAGTATAGACTTCATTGTAACTTTCATACATATAAGTATATTGCAATACAACGCATCCAATCATTGAGGCTTTTTTCCACAATTAACATGGTATCAAGTAGGGTTTTTAGCCAATCTTTGTGTTAGTCGTGTGCCTCATCCCTCTTTCTTGAACATTTTTTTCTTTCCCTCTTTTGGTCGGATTTCCATTACAGAAAACCTTTGTATACACGTCGTTGTGCCGCCACAAGTTCTCATCCGTTAGCGTTTGTAGAGTTGTCACATCGATCTCAACCTCACGTCGTCGATCAGTCACAACCTTACTGCTGTTGATTAGTCTTGTCGTTGATCAACCTCATCGGACGCCTTTAGATCGACTGATCCTCCATTCATTGGTGTTTCTACTACCGTTCTCCCCTTTTGGTAATCATTAATGTTGGGTCCTGATTCTTCCTATACTTTGTCTCCTTTTAAACTCAGCCTCATGTGCACACTCACAAATGTGTACAATCAGTTTAGTTTCAAACTGGATGTTGACGGGTCTAGGTACAAACTTTGGTGACAAATTTTCTCCAACATGTATCGTGGTTAGGGTTGTAAACGAACTGAACGTTTAGCAAACAGTTCATGAACCGTTCGACAAGAAGTTCGTTTATGTTCGTTTATTTAATAAATGAATGAACATCAACAAAAAAAATTTGTTCGTTTAGTTAAACAACTGAACATGAACAATGATCTCATTCATTCATTTACATTCGTGAACGTTCATTTATGTGTATTTGTTCAACTTTATTTATGTTCATATGTGTTTAATTGTTTTTAATATATTATTATACTATATGTTTGTTTATGTTCATATATGTCCAATTATGTTTGTTTATCTTCATTTGTTTATGTTCATTTAGCATGTTCACGGATATAAATGAACGAACATGAACAGGATAATTTGTTAAACAAACGAACATGAACAAGAAATCTCGTTCGTATATTTGTTCATGTTCGTTTGTTTGTCCAACTAACTTAAATGCACGAACATGAACAAGAGCTTGTTCATGTTCGTTTGGATCTTTTATAACCCTAGTCGTCTACTTTAAGCTATGGTCGTATTTCAGGAAAATTGACCCCTACCAGTGATGATGATGAGGAATGGTACTCGGTCGATGCTCGTATCAAATCTTGGTTCTATAGCATGTCTGATCCAGGCTTGCTTCAAATCATCTGTAGTGAAGATTGCACCGCTAAAGATTTATGGGATAATTTGGATGAGTTCTTTCTAAACAAAAAAATGTCTTGTATGTTGTAATTATAGGATCTATTTTGGAATACAATGAAAGGTATAAGTTCTATAACGAAGTTTTATCACACACTCAAGAACCTTACAGATGATCTCAACCATGTTGAGTCTCCAACCACCGAGATAAAGTTGGTAATGCAAATATTGAGGCAATTACTGCCCTCATATCACAACCTCTTCGATGTCATTTGTAACACCCCAAAATTTTCAAACTTTAAAATGCTATGGTTTTAATAAAATCATATGAGTATTAACCCATATTTAACAAAAAAACTGGTCCTAAAAAATACATTTATGATTAAATCATTGGGTGTTAACATTAAGCATCATACAAACTATAGCAAGCAAATAAGAATTACGTCAATACAATAAATAAGGAACTTAAGAAGTTTCACTCCATTCTCTCTCTTGACTTCTAACTTTCATCTATCATTCTCTCTACTTAACTATAACATGAGATACATGACATTAAAAGAGATACGTAAGACAATAATGTCTCGTGAGCTGTGTTGGTTTGTAACTCAAAATATTTTATCACATTTTCATAAAAAAAAACATTTCACCTTTGCAAAACATAGTTTTATACCATAAAACATTTTCAATCATTTTCAAGGAAAACTTTTTTCATACACATCATATATCATTTCATATCTTATCATTTCATTTCAAAAGACATCTGTCCACATTTCTTTCCCTTTTATTAAGGGTTAATTTCGGTATTAAATTGTTGCCAATTTTTATACTTAGGGTATCCCCAAGTCTAGATCAAGGTGGAAAGAGTAAATCAGTCCACCAAGGCATCATGCTAACTAGTACATTTACTTTGTAAAGGGGAGGCACCACCCCCAATAGATTCCTCTAGACCTCTTATAAGGCATCATGGCCCAGATAGCTTTCATTCATTCTTTACTTTCTTTTCCTGTTTTACTTTCTTCTTAGCTTTCACTTTTCACATTAACAATACTCATATCATCATTTGTAATATCATAGGTTATTAGGAGGATATACTTTGAAAACACACATTCCACATATCAACATTTGTTCTTCCAAGGCTCTTATTTTCAAAACATTCTTTTCAAAAACATTTAACACTTTCATTTAAAAACATTTCATATATCAAAACATTGTATTTCATTATCATAAAATTGTTTTTCCATATACCCTAAAGTGGGAAAATGTCAACACGTACTCACCTCAATCATACATACGTTAGCTAGTCCTCTTCTGGTTCCTTTCCTTAGAGAAACACTCTCAATAATAACCTATATTACATTGACATAAGTCATTAAAATGACCAAAATACCCCTCATATGTTTCATTATTAAATTTTATTTCTTGAAACTATTCCTCATCTAAAATATGAATGTAGACAAAAATCACGCGTATATTTGAGCCCATATGCAAAAGTTATGCAAAATTTATTTGGCATTGATCATCTAATTACACAACCCATTTAAAGATTTGTCTTGCAATTATACGGCCGTGTAATGAGGTATGCACACACAAAAATCTCAATTTTTCTCAATATAACACCCTACAGTGCATAGTTCTTGAAGACTATTTTCTCATTCACTTTGTATCATTTGTTTAGGTTTTCACACATGATTAGGAGGTGTTTTATCATCCTATAACACCCCAATCAATTCATTAAGTGCTCATTGAAATCATTTAAGACCATATTGGTTGTTAAATTCCATAAGAATGGGTAAGTGGCCAATTGTTCAATTGACCATTCCAAAACTCACAAGGTTTATTCCCAACTTGTTGAATACTTATATGTAAGTTGTCAAGAATATAAAACCACCATTAATCTCATTGTAAATGCCTAATCTAACAATGAAATTCTCAATTACATTCCATGTTCCAAAATTTCCCTTGGGATATAAAAATCAGTGGAGTCAGAGTTGTGCTAACATTGCTTCATGTTTATGTTTCACTATCATCTCTAGGCTATCAATGCATGTTCATGAATGTCATTCACTTAGTATATGTGATTCATTATGTAATTATCAATAGATTTCCTAAAATGCCCTTATAGTCAATATTCCATAGATTCATACAAAGATCATTGAAGCCTTCATGCTTTTGAATCCAAATCATTCAAAAAGTATCTATTCATGACTATTAACTTCCTTTGCTCATCAAATACTTCAACTACAAAGGATTTTTAAGTCCCCAAATTCGCTTGACATATCAATCTGATCCACTTGATGGTGCGGAATCCCAATCAAGTGGATGATGCAAGATAGAATGGAGAAGAAAAAGAAGAAGAACTAGATGAATCTTCAATGTATTCAATGATTTGAATGATGATCCGTTACAAAAGATTCACACACATACACACACATACACACACACACACACACTTCTTCTATCTAATTTCTCTCTCTAGAACATATGAATGATGCTTCTTGCTCCTTTGACCGAAAACTTCCTCTCTTACAAGTGCTCTAGTGTCTCACCTAAACACTCCCCTAATGACTGTTTATACATATGGACCGAAAACCCAAGGCCACAACTCAACGGCTAGACCGAAAACACATGAGATTTCGGTCCAAGCTACACTTAAACCCAAGAGGGTTTTCGATCCTAGACAGAAAAATACAAATGCTTAGAAAATAAAAGTATAAACCATATTTTAGACCCAACAGTCTCCCTTTGGTTTATAGCTTTCTTTTCTTCTCAATCTTTAATATGAGCTTGGCTTTAGCGTTTATCTTCGATTTCTTCACAACTTCAAGATGAACATATGAATCTTCTATGTGAATGACTTCATCTTACACATTTGGAATTTTCTTCAAGAATTTGACTCTGAACGCACATTGGGTGAGGAGGCTTCTTGTAAAGATTCTTGAAAATCAGCACTTTCAGCTTGAGAATCTTCGGAGAGAATAACAGAGAGACCAATTCTTCGGGATCACTTCAGTAGGTTCATAGATAACAACAAATTGATTGAGGAGACTTCAATGCAATCTATCATATAATCTTCAAATACAGCTTCAACTTGCTTCTGGGGTTGAAAGATTGAATGTTGAAAGAATAATCTTCATTTCTTGTTCATTCGAATGAATATTCTTCGATAATCATGGATGAAGCCTTGGCTCAGAAAAATCTCGATATAGTCTCCATGAGTCTCATCTACATGTGAATTTACTTTTCAAGACAAAGAAAATTTTGAGATAAAAAGAAAACTAAAAGAAAACATGGCACACAATATTTTTGGATTTTTAATATTTTCTGAAAAAATAACACAGAAACAAAAATATTTTTGGATTTTGGAATAGCAATATTTTTGGATTTTTAATTTTTTTTAATTTTTGTTTGATTTTTTTAAAAAAATTTTAATTCTCCCTTAAATTTGTGCATAGAGGAAAACTATGAACAAATTTAACAAAAACAAAAATAATTGGGATCCAAGTTGTCAAGCAATTCGATATCGTTTATCAGCACACACATGCATGTCTAGACCTAGTAAATCACCAGTATTATCGTCCACTTAAACACAAATGATATTTTTGACAAATTGGATAGATAAGAAGTGACAAGTCATTGTGAGTTGTATTCCTAAATGAACCATTTGGCTGATGACGACCAAGGATATTGTTGTCCACTTAAATTCAGCAGCGAGATCTACATATAACCTTTAAAGTGGTTCAAGTTTAGATGCACTAGAACGTGGTTCCCACTTCCCAACATACCCTGGTAATCAAGAACTTCCAAATAACTCCTTACTTTAGGTGAGTATTCAATCATTAAGATAGAAGATAGATATAGAAATGCATATGTTGTATCCTAGGTTGGATGTGTTCTAATCACGCAGGAGGAACGACATATAACTAACATAGATAGAGGGTTAGAGAGATAGTAGGGTGCATATGTTGTGTCCCAAGTCGGATCTTTCGATCACGCAGAGGGGACAACATATAGCTAACAGACAGAACGAATTGCATAGATAAGGAGATGCATAGAAATAGAGTTGTATATGTTGCATTCCAGGTCGGATATGTTCCAATCGCGTAAAGGAGGCAACATATGACTGACAGATTAGAAAGCAAGAAAATAATTTCCTATAGACCTACTTAATCAGAACCCCCCCACCCCCCAGTCACCCTATCAGTACAAGAATTAAGGACATAAGTCCGTACATTGAAGAAATGTTGAGCCACAGTTCTAGATAGTTAACTTTAATGTATCTCGCAGGTTCCCATGTTTATCTTACTGCTCAATCTACCCTGGCATCGTATGGTCAATCTAAATGAAACTATCGAAGTCCACACTTTCAATACCTTTCATTATCAAACTATGTCTAGTCCTTTTGAATCCTTCGTGCCTACCAGCGTATTGAGCACAGAGTCTAAACAATTTAGTTTCAGTGCATTACATGCATCATAAATTGCCCTTTAGCACTAGACTTCATATCACTTCCCAAACAATACCTACAAACGAAAAACTATAAGAAAATAAAATATTGTCTTCAAAACTAATCATTTTAAGAAAATTGCTCTGATACCAATTGTAAGTCCCTAAATTCGATTGACGTATCAATCCGATCCACTTGATGATGCGGAATCCCAATCACGTGGATGATGCAAGATAGAATGGAGAAGAAGAAGAAGAACTACATGAATCTTCAATGTATTCAATGATTTGAATGATGATCTATTACACAAAATTCACACACACACACACACACACTTGTTCTTTCTACTTTCTCTCTCTAGAACATATGATTGATGTTCCTTTCTCCTTAGACCGAAAACATCGTCTCTTACTAGTGCTCTAGTGTCTCACTTAAACACTCCCCTAATGACTATTTATACATATGGACTGAAAACCGAATCCCACAACTCAAAGGCTAGACCAAAAACACATGAGATTTCGGTCCAAGCTACAATTAAACCCAAGAGGGTTTTCGGTCCTAGACCGAAAACTACAAATGCTTAAGAAAGCAAAGTATAAACCATATTTTAGACCCAACAGGATTCCCTTGATTTCATCATGTTGTCCCTAAATCCATTTCAATCCAAGCATATACATGATTCTACAATCATGGATGAGTTCAAGCACTACAATTGGATTTATTGTTGTTAAACATCATTTAGATCACAAAATCTAATCTAATTTCATCATCAATTGTAATATCACCAATTTGGGTTTTCTAGAGTTCATGAGGATTTTCACCTAAATCCTCTCCATTAATGGATGATTGGATTAAGATTGGGATCATCAAAACCACTCAAGGGAGGTTAGAAAACTAAACCATAATCATTTTATATGATCTAATTCGACAGTGAGGTTCAAACAACTTCAAAAACTCAATTTCTAAGTTATATAGAGGAGAAATTATACCTAGAAAGCCCTTTTGGTTCTTCTTTCCTTTGCTTGGATGCTCAAATCTTGCCTTGTATCAAACTCTACGAGCCAAGGAGGTGAAAATTGCCATTAGATGTGATCTATAACGAAATTTGAAACCAATCCATAAAGCCTTATAAAATATGCCCTTCGATACTTATTAACAAGTATTCGATTGTACTTCACGGGAAACTACACAAGTTGTTGATTATCTCTCTTGATAATTAGCGAATCGATCTTTGCTTGGGATCTAACTGCCTTTGTGTCGAAATTTTATTTTCGACATCAGATGAATCAAATTTTTTTATTTGTTTCTCATATTTTTATTTGGCACACATTGTACTTATGAAATCCTTAAGGTTCTGAGTAATACCAACTCAGGCTGATGATTTCGCAAGTCTGGCACATGACTTCGCTTTCTAAACCCGAAAGTGAAATAGCCCAACCTCCATGCCAAAGATTTTTGATACTTATCCACAGGGTAATTTTGAAACAACGTTTAGTGTGACAGTTTAGTTACTATGCTATTTTCTAGGGAAAAGTGCTCATCACTTTATCCTGACATGGCGTGCTTTATGGCTATGGGTACAACTTTCAAGGCACACATGGAATGCTATTAATTCTAAGCGTTTGGTATTCAAATTGTGATTACATATAAAAGGGGATTGAGGATTTAATTCCAACTTTACGCTCACAAATTATTCTGAAAAGATTTGTGATTTTGTTCTCTTAGTTCTTTCAAGTTCTTTCCAAAAACCCTAACCATGGCTGCTCATCAATCACAAACCACTGACGATGTCTCGTCTCAACTTTTAATGAAGATTCAAAGCACAAATTACCAAGTTCAAGGCGATGAAAGTTTTTATCCAGAGGAATTATAGATGCTCATAGTGGCACTCAATAGTTTTTTTTTGTCTACTACCATGTTCAACTCGTTTGCTGTTCCTATGTCTTGGTTATCTTTGGCTGGTTCTACTACAACATACAGCAAAACCATGGTGATTGTTAATTTCCAATTGACGAATGACAAGAAGTTTAGTCTGTTAAAGAAGTTGTTCGCCCAAATTGTGAACATTCCCAATTTTGAACCGTTTTACAAAGTTACTAATGAACAAGTGATTCACATGTTTAATGAGGTGGGTTATCAACCTACTCTCACCAAGATTAGTGAGTTCAAGAAATCAAGGTTGGCGTGTATTTGGAACTTTCTCTTTGGAATCTATCTTTGATGCTTGATAAGTCGAAGTGTGGGACTAGATAAAGATCAGTTGGAAGTATACACAATGGTGGCTGCCATTTATTATGACCCACAAGTAGATTATGCTACTCAACTGTGGGATAAATTTTTTAAAGGTATTGGGATTACTAATGCCAAGGATGGGATTTCATGTGCTAGGTACTGGAATCTTATTCTTCAGTTCGTGTATGATAAAGAGGGTATTCTAGTCCCTAAGAACGAAGAAACTGTTGGGTTTGCTATGTATCAGTTTCCTAAAACTGTTGAAGATGATGATGAAGTTTTTCCAAGTGTTGCTAGAATTCCAGATGCAATGCTTCGAAAGGTTAATCCTATGAATTTTATCTTGGTGAATTACTTAACGATGATTGATCCGGATATTGAAAGTGGGGTGTTGTTCACAAAGACAACTGAAGGTCCTTCCAAGAAGCACAAAGGATCTAAGAAGGAAGCTCTGCCAAGTCCTTTGAAAGTTAGTATGGTTGCAAAAGAGGTGAAATCTCTAAATAAGGTTGCTGTTAAAGTAAAAGCTTCGAAGAAAAGCTCGTTGCCAGTTGTTACTGAAATAGTTAATCCTTCGAAGGATGTAGTACCTTCTAAGACTGGTACTCTAAAAAGACTCAAGAAAATGGCTCATAAACCTCATCATTCTCCTAAACGGTCTGGAAGTTTTTCACCATCCTTTGTCAGAAAGCCACAAATTGGTTGAAAGGGTGTTCTCATTCGTGAAATGCCCATACCAGTTTCTCCACAAATGAATAAAAGACAAGTAGAAGATATGGCTAAGAAGATCTTAAAGAAACAAAGGAAGCAGAGGAAATTAATCATTCAAGATGATTTAATGGATGATGAGGTTGTACCAGAATCTCCATTGAGACATGATCAGATGGGACCTTCTTCACATATGAGGGATTCTCTAGTTAAGTTGAATCTCGAGGAGACTGGAAATTTTGATGGCACTGTGAAAACTTCTATAGTGGAGATAACCATAAATCAAGGTGAACAACCACATATTTCTACTCCTAAGCCGACAACAATCATACCACCTGAGGTTTCGAATACCGAATCATTTCATGAGGAGCTTCGAACCTCAGGCATCACAGCAAACGTATCTGATACGGATGCAAATGTCACTAAGGGTGATGGAGTATCGACAACTACAACCCAATGTACTTCGTCTATAATTGTTTCCTCTACTTTCTAAACTTCAGGTGTTGATCTAATTGTTTCCTTACCTCTATTTCATATTACCATTTCTACTACATTACCAACAACCACTCATTCACCTACTTTTGATACCATTTTGCAACAAACCATTACATCCTTATTTCCATCACAATCCACTGAAGAACCCATAACAGTTCCTGATGATGAAACCGATAATGAAGGGTTCGTAGGTTCATTTGCTGATATTGAGTTTGATCTTGAAGAAAAGAATATTCCTGACCAAATGCTAATGTCTGAGAAGCATATTTAGAAATTAATACCAAAAGTTTACAAAAGCAATTATTGATAGTAATTTACAATAATCAAAAGCATCTTGTTGATGTGAAATGATGCCAACAAGATCAAGGAGGTAAAATACAACTTGAAAAAATAGTTTAACATCAAAGACTTTGGCTTACTCAAATAGTATATAGGAATTAAGTTCGCATGATGTCCATAAAGTTTTTGTGATCAACTAGAGAAAATATACACTAATTATACTTAAATATGCCAATGTGCAGATATGTCAACCTAACGCATTTCCAATGGATCATAATATTCTCTTTTAGATAGAAAATGAAAATCCTGCAGTTGATGCATCAATGTATATTGTCTTGGTAGGCCGATTACTGTACCTCATAGTAAATTGACTTGATATATCGTATAATGTTAATTAGCTCAGTCAATTCCTTAGCAAATCCTGTTAATGTCACTTGGATGTTGCTTTCATAGTTCTTTGGTATTTGAACACCACTCCAGGTCAAGTTGATTGATTTGTTTTTCCTCGGTGAGGTCATAAATGATCAATTTCATTTGCCTTGGGTGCTCACCGATGTCTTGGAAGACAAAGAAGCAAAACTTGATCTTCAAGGCATTGTTGGTAATTTAGTGTCACCACATCATTTGAGTATAATAGAATTCACAAGATTACAATGCAGTTCAAGTTTTGATATTGAAAAAGTTAGAAAATGCGAAATACACACTTGTTTAAAACGAGTTTGTTCTCAGTACGATCATAAAGGCAGAATGTAACGCTCATAAATTCGGGCTAGACATTTAGAGTATAATAATAATAATAATAATAATAATAATAATAATAATAATAATAATAATAATAATAATAATAATAATAATAATCGTTGATTAGAGTAATTCTGTGACATCTCCCTCTTGCACGTATCACAATATTGTCTATTTTAGTCTCCCGACATGAAAACTTCCCAGAGGGCACCCATCCTTCAATTGCTCTCGCCAAGGCACGCTTAACTACATAGTTCTTATGGGATCTGCTACCCTTACGTATTTAAAACACATTGTGTCAGAGAATTTATCCACACCCCTTTTAAGGAATGCTTAGTTTTACTTCCCAATCGATGTGGGATCAGGTGTAGCTAACCTGCCCAACTTCACACCCATTATAGGTTTCAACGTCCCCGTCGAACATATCTATTGGAAAATTGGTGTTAACTAATTTATAAAAATGGGTTTTCCCTATTTTTTAACACGTCCAAAATGGATTTAATATGAATGATAAATTAATCCTTAAAGTAAGGGTGTTGGAAGATATAAATAAAAGAGTTTAATGGGTGGGAGAAAGAAAAGAAAAGTTCAGAAAAGAAAAGTTCAGAGACCTTTCTTGCAATTTTCTTGCAAGTATATTTTTTTTCTTTCGTAACTGAAATTGTAATTAATATTACAATCTAATTACATATTAACACACATTAATCTTTATTATTAATAGATCTTTATGATTAATAGATGTTCAAATGGGAAGTTATAGAATGTGTAGTATAAATATCACTACTCTACAACCATTTGAAGACACCAAAAAAGAATGCAAGAAAACTCTCTTCTTCCCCACTTCATCTTCATCTTTTTTCTTTCTAGCTATATTGAGGATATAATCCAGGCATTTTAAGGGTTCGGGTGGTCTAAAAGAACCACTTCAAACTGTTGTTTCATGGGGAACAAACACATGATACCGAACGAATTTGTTTTAAGGACAATGTGTTAAAAAAATGCCTCATTTTTTCTATTTTCTTGTTTGTTTTCGTATATTACTAGAATATTATTCCTACAATCTTAAAACAAAATTCGTTTGTACGAATCGAACTAGAAATCGGAAACAATTTTACTTACATTATTTTGATATTGTACGATTTTCATAAGGAAAAATGGATTTTTTTTTTGTGATTTTGAAGCACCTTTGGTCATTACCTCATTAAGACATGTATTTTGTTTTAAGTATCAGATTTTCCAGTTTCGGCACTGATTCTATTAAGTACCTAATGGGTTAAGAGCTAGCTTAACTCAAAAACACAATTTACGTGTTGCTGTGAAATGCTCTAATCTGTCCCAATATTTGAAAAATCATAACTTAATATGCTCATTTTTGGTTGAAACAAATTCTCAAAGTTTGGTATATGAGTCTACTTCGTTTCATTAATTTTAGCCGAAAGCTTGAAACAACTCCAACTAGGGTGAAAAATATGATTTTCACTGACTGGTTAGATTGTAATACCTTTGATACATAGTTTTGTAAAATTCATAATAAATTGTAGAAAAATCATATGAACTTGTGAAAATAGTCTCTAGAAAGCTAAGAGACAGGACTATTGGATTATGAACTTAGATTTCATTTTTGACAAGTTTAAGTGGGGCTAAAGAAGTCTTGAACAGATTATATTATTTTATGAAAAACAAAATGACTTTATTTAGTAAAAAACGACTTCAATTTTATGTAAAACAACTTTGGAAATCGGAAAAAAGTTTGGTTTTACTTAAAACCATGGCATTCAACATCGTGTTTCCTACCCCTACACTCAGGAATAAAACGGATCTGTCGAGCGACAACACCACATAATTGTAGAAAAGGGACTCACTCTCCTTGCCCAATCATCCATTCCTCAACAATTTTGGTAGCATGCGTTTAAAACCACCACCTTTCTTCATAACCTCACTATAACACCTGTCCTTAACTATACTTCTCCTTATTAGAAAGTTTATCAATAAGCTCCTGACTACACTTTTCTCAAAACATTTGGCTGCATGCGCTACCCTTTCTTACGACCTTACAACACTCATAAAACTGACTTTTGTTCACTCCCATGTATCTTCAAAGGGGACAACACTACACATAAAGGTTACCTATGTTTTCACCATCCTTCTTCCAAAATTTATGTCTCTCATTATGTAGTCTTCAGTGAAGACATATTCCCTTACTTATCCTCTCAATCTAACTCAAACTCTCCAGTTCCTCCATCTAACCAAAATGACACATCCTAGCTACTTACTCAAGCTGATTCCCTTTCCTCTTCGCTTCCCCTCCCCTGGTACTTCTCCTCACTTCCACACACATCACCATTACCCTCTTCTGATCCACCAATAGTTCACAACCCACCCCCATATCCGCTACAAAATCAAACCAATCATCCTTTCCCTACCAACTTACATGTGACTCAAAATCAACCGTTTACTTCTCATTATCGCCCTGCACCACAAAAACACCCATCCCAAGGTCACCCATGCTCGTACAAACTCTTTAAAACCCAAAGCTTTCCAAACCTCTCTTATAACCACCTCTGAAGTTGAACTTCGCCTTTTTTCATAAGCTATTAAACATACTTGCTAGCAGCAAGCCACACAATATGAATATGATGCCCTCATGCAAAATGACACATGGTCTATTGTTTCTTGTCGTACTAATGTCAATAATATTGGTTGTAAGTGGATTTTCAAGATAAAAAGGCATTCTAATGGGTCAATAGAGCGTTACAAAGCTCGATTGGTGGTTCAAGGGTTCACTCAAGAGGCTAACTTGGACTACTTCGATACATTCAACCCTGTCATTAAACTAACAACCATTCGATTGGTTCTCTCCATAGCTCTCTCTCACGACTGGTCTATCAGATAACTTGACATAAATAACCCTTTCCTAAATGGAGATCTAAAAGAAGTCGTGTATATGAAACAGCCACGTGGATTCGAAGATCCAACTCGTCCATACCATGTTTGTCGTCTCAACAAAGCTATCTATGACCTAAAATAGGCTCTAGTCGCAACTCCTGCTGATCCCAACTCCCGAATTACACGCCATGGTGAACCCTTTCACGATCCCACTTTCTTTCGCCAAATTGTGGGCTCTCTTCAATATGTCACCATAACGCGTCCTGATATAGCTTCTGTAGTTAACCGGGTATGTCAATTCATGCACTACCCTACAGTCCAACATTGGCAAGCCACCAAGCACATACTTCGTTATTTAAAGGGTACATGTCATCATTGTCTCCACTTTTCACCCACTAAAGCTAATTTTTTTACTTTCCTACTCGAATGCGGGTTGGGTTTCCAACCAAGACAATAGTCGCTCTCAATATGGATATGCCATTTTTCATGGTTCGAATCTCATCAGTTTGACTTCAAGGAAACAATGCGTTGTGGCCAAATCTAGTACATAAGTAGAATGTCGGTCATTAGCCTACACTATTGCTGAATTATTGTGGCTTAAACAGTTGATTCAAGAACTTCATGCTCCTATACAACAACAACCTTTACTTCTTTGTGACAATGTTGGCACGATTTTCATGAGCAAAAACCTAGTGATTAGTACCCACTCAAAGCATATTGCCTTAGATTTCCACTTCATCCGTGAACAGGTAGAAAGTGGGGCGTTTAAAATCTATTATGTTTCTTCCATCGACCAACAGTCATATATCTTCACCAAACCATTGTCTAGAGATTGTGTTCTTCTTCTTCGCAACAGCTTCAATCACATCCCGTCCTTGAGCTTTTCGGGGGCTAATAACCACGTGATTAATGTTGAACTGAACCTACGCACTGAACATGAAAGATAAAATCAATGCAATTGCAACTTTGTTTTGTCTATAAAGATTAAATGCATATGCATATATCATCCATGATCCACGATCCACTATTTTGCTTCTCATTTTTGTTTGCAAACATTAAATATTCGTCTATCTCATCTAATCCAATTTCATCATTCTTATTTGAAGTTTGAATTTAGTCCCTATACTAAGTATACCAACATAAGTCTGTGTACTTTTTTCCCAATGATTTTTTACACACGTAATTACTTTTATTTAAATAATTATCAAAAATTATATTAGTTTACTTTCAGTCATAAATACTTTTACAACCTTTTTTTAACATAATAAATTATTATTATTAAATTTTTGTTTACAAAATTTATGTTTCATCATATAATACTACTTAGTTTACAATTTTTTTTAACAAAAAATTGACTAAAATGGTCAGGAAAAATGAAAAATACAAGCATTTTTTTTTTCCAAACCAAAAAATATATTTGAGCTTTAATCTAAAAAAATACAAAAAATAAGATATTTTTTAAGATTAACCGTATAATAATTTAATTAAAATTAATTGTACATTTCTTCCCCATGATCCACAGGTTATAAGTTAAACTATAAAAACAAAACACACCAAGAAGACCAAATTCAAAAATCAAAATACAACATAACTATTAAATTAAAAATTAAAAATTAAAAATTAAAAATTAAAAATAAAAAAATTTGTCAGCGTGTTCCACCCTTTTAGGTTTCCTTGCCAAGCGTGTTCCATCCTTTTAATGAGACTAAATTTTTAAAATTAGTCGACTTGATGAATACCTGATTTTGTCCCACCAAACGCTCATTTGAAAAAGGTCCGTGTGTTCTGTTTCATGCAGTAGTTCTGTTCTATCTTGTATCTACTAAAGGCCGAGTTCACGGGTGGCGAAATCTAATCCGATAGTTGGCTGCCGGCGGCTGAAGAACCCTCTCTTTCTTGCATGCCATGAATTTTCCGGTATGTCCCCGCCTTAATCCAAATTTCCCTTTTTTGTAAATTTGGCGGTTGTTCACATTTTGATGACAGGAAAAGTTCAAACTTCTGGACAAAGAAGCGGGAAATCCGTCGCCGGAAGTAGTCCCCATCTCTGTCTCTGTCTCTGTCTCTGTCTCCTGGACTGAGACCTCAGACACCGTCTCTCGCCGCTTTGAATTTCATCCCGACGGCCAACTCTCCGTTAGTATTATTATTTATCCCCTTCCTTTACGTGTTCGACTAAATGCTACTCATAATTTCAAAAATTTACGGTTTGCTCGATTTTGGAATCTCCAATTCTTATTAAATTCTCTACAATTAAGTTCAATTGGGTGTTTCTTGAATTCGATAACTGAATCAGTTGGGTGTTTCTTCTTTAGGTGAAGGTGCTGAATGATTCAAGACAAGTTATCCACAAAATCTCCGAGTCTCTTGTCAATACTTTTCTCCCTTCGGGTTTTCCATATAGGCGAGTTCATAAGACACAATTTCATTCCATATCGAGTCTCTTGTCAATACTTTTCTCATGAAACTAAAACCTAATGCAGTGTCAATGAAGGGTATCTTAGATACACACAATTCCGAGCATTACAACACTTCTCCAGTTCAGCATTATCCGTCTTATCAACTCAGGTCTTCTTCTGAAACTTAGAAATTAGAATCATCACAAGTTCAAATTAGGGTTCATTGATTGATCTTACTCCTTTGCAGTCGCTGTTATATGCTGCAGGATTAAGACCTACACCAGCACAAGCAACCGCAGCCAGTTGGGTAAGAAACAGCTTTTAACAAATTCCAATTTGCAGCAATTTAACGTAAATGAACCAAATCTGCTTCTGAAAACATTTAATTGATTCAATTGGTGTCAAACAGATACTTAAGGATGGAATGCAGCATGTGGGAAAGCTAATGTGCAGCAAGTTAGGTGCAAGAATGGATTCTGAGCCCAAACGGTGGAGAATTTTTGGTTTGAACTTTGAATCCTTCCAATTTTGTTTTAAATCATCATTAAAATTTAGTTTTAGATGGATTGATGGAGACCTTTTGATTTGTAGCTGACATGTTATATGACTTTGGCACTGGTTTGGAAGTTCTTTCCCCATTATGTCCACAACTGTTTCTTGAAATGGCTGGACTTGGAAATTTTTCAAAGGTAAATACTAAAAATACTAAACTGGTGATTAAATCATTTTTCTTGTAAGACTTTACATTATAAAACCTTTTTTGTAATTTAACAGGGAATGGCCATGGTTGCTGCTAGGGCAACAAGATTGGCAATTTATTCTTCATTTGCAAAAGAGGGAAATCTTAGTGATTTATACGCAAAAGGAGAGGCGATTTCTACTGTGTTTAATGTTCTTGGATTGGGTGCAGGGATTCAGTTAGTTTCTACTGTTTGTTCATCAATGCAAGGAAAGGTACAACCTTTTATACCTTGCAAACACACTGAAAATGTTATTCTCTTTTGGGTATTTAAATCTTTAATCTTTTTTTTTGTAGATGGTTGTTGGGTCTTTCCTTTCTCTGATACACGTTTACAGTACATGTGAAGAAATGCGAACTGCTCCTATCAACACATTGAATCCACAGCGAACTGCAATGATCATAGAAGATTTCATAAAGGTTGATTATTAATCAAATAATCAAATTACACACCAAAAATCTTGTATTTATGATATGATTATGATTCAGACAGGAAAGGTATCAAGTCCTGCAGACTTGAGGAACAGGGAAGATCTTGTGTATCCAAGGAGATTGATAAAAGAAGCTGGAAATGTGAAAGTGGGGAGAGATTTACATAAGGCTATGAAGCCTTCAAGACTTATAAAAGTGAAAGAGATTTTTCCAGATGAGAAATTTGTTTTGAGTTTTGAAAACAGGTGGACGGATATGGTGTTGGAGCAAAACGCGAGTGGTGAAGATGCATTAAGAGGGTGGTTGGTGGCGGGAT
Organism: Lactuca saligna; assembly: GCF_052625555.1. Lineage (NCBI taxonomy): Eukaryota > Viridiplantae > Streptophyta > Magnoliopsida > Asterales > Asteraceae > Lactuca > Lactuca saligna. The sequence goes on from NC_136421.1 coordinate 309,285,818, forward strand.
ATGCAAATCAGGAGGTTGAAAAGTTGGAAGATGCGTATGAAAAGATGAATGTGATGATGCCTGAATTGGTGTCTCAACTAAAGGCAAAAGGGTGGCATACAGATCGTTTTTTAGATGGAACAGGTAGCCGATATGGTTTCTAGTGTTTGGTGTAAGTTAGGTTTACACTTTTTATATATGCATATATAAATTTGTTTTGTATTTTACTAATTCATCAATTAAATATTAATGATGTCATCAATTTATTGGGTGAATTGTAATCCATTGAATTTGGTGTGCTACTGTTCGTCATCACAAAAATGGTTTTGAGATGTTCTTATCAGACTTGATGCAGGTTCGAGCTTGGAAGCTTCAATATCTCAAAGAATATAATTTTTTTTTTCTTAGCATCGCTTGAACTAATTGTTAGGAGTGTGCATAAAAACCAAAACTAAACTAAGAACATTCATAATAGGAGCTTTCTCTGAGCCTTTTCAAAGAAAAAGCTCTCAACATTTTAATACGCTATAGGGAGAGCTTTTTCAAAACCAAACTTTTTCAATTAGCTTGCTAATTAGCTAGATCTATGATTAGATTTGTACAATTTAATGTTATTACATTCATATATCTATATATTTTGTTTTTGATTGATAACGTGGGACCATAAAAAAAACTATGTGAAAAAGTCATCATATAGATAGTGAGTGATTATAAAGCTTTTTGGATTGGTGATGTGGCCATGACATGACATGGCATCAAAAAAATACCAAAAAGTTTTCTATTGAGTGCTCTAATAACATAATCTAACAACCAAGAGCATGAAATATTTTGGTAATTTCTTAGACCATACTTCGGAACTCAAAGATTGAAGAAGACATTTAACTTTTGTATAAATTGGATTCACTCTATAGTGCTCGAGACGTGAAATTCATGCAAACATTTAACTTTTACGGGTAAAAGTTCTTTTTGTAAAATGATTTTTTACAAAAGTTATTTTTTAAAATGTATTTGGATTAGCTTTTGAGGGGGAAAAGTCAAAAGTTGGGGGTATAAAGGTAATTTAATGTTTTAAGTTGTTGAATTGATGAATTGATTAGGATAGTTGAGGGTATAAAGGTAAGTTAAAATCTTTTAAGTGGTTGAAAAGTTGGAGTGACTTTTCAAAAATACATTATTTCCTCTATTGAAAAAGTTGATTACAAAAATCATTTTCATTTTACCAGACATCTTTTTGATTTTTAGAAAAAGAAAAAAGTGAAAAATCATTTTAAAAGTTATGCCTTAATAACCAAAGTTTAAAAGTAGGGAAAATTGTCTCCCGGTGGAATAAATATAAAATAAAGTAAATTACAGAAAGGTCCTTGTGGTTTTTTAAATTTACAATTTTGGTCACTGGTTATTAAAACTGATAGGTTGCATCCCTATAGTTTGGAGAAATTACACTATTGGTCCCTCCGTTAAATGTAACAGCTTAACTGTTATTTTTTAAAATAATGATCATTTTTCTCTTCATCTTAAATAATAAAAAGACTAAAGTATGACGACCAACTTAGTAAAACTTATAACTAAAAGGACCAAATAAGTAAAGCTCTAACCTAATATATCTTTCCCTTATACTATCAGTAACAAGCAACACCCCCTACCATCTCTATGGCTCCCTTTCCCCACCTCTATCACTGCCGTCAACCTCCTTCGACACTTAAAACCACTTCCTCACCTCTTCCAACCCGACAGACCGAATACATCGTCGATTAAAAACCCTCACCATCATCGATCGTTCCCACCCTGAATCATATACCTTCAACACGCCTTCATCTCTCTAATTGTCACTGCCACCTGCTTATGTGCTACCCACTATCGAAATCCCCTTCACCCACCACCAATGTTCTTTTCACCATTTGTCACCCACTATCGGAATCCCCTTCATACATCCCTCTTTTGCTTGACACCATCGACACTTCTATCTTTCGGCGATGATAATTTCCACCAAGGCCTCCTCTTCTGATGTCTCTCCATTTTGACGTGTCCCTTTTATGTGGAAACAATTTGATTGAACCCCCATGAAAGTTAGATGATCTAGATTAATGCCTTGGTGAGAAATCCACATCGAAAATAGCTTGAAGTGTTTGCACCGTAAATAGAGATCATAGTTGATCAAGATTTGTTTGGGTTCTAAAGAGTAAAATGTCCAAGATTCTTTATATGTTGATGCTTTGAGACAGATACAAGCTGAATCAATCGAGACTTGTCAATTTTTATAGAGTTTGATACAAGTGATAGGAAGCAATGGAGATGGCTATGCATCAAATCACATAAGAATATGGTTTGTGGTTTATGTTTGTACATCAAGTTGCTTAAATTTTCATTTGGAAATTGTCTATTTTTGTTAATAATGAGAACCGTACTTTGTCACTTTCTTCTTCATTATGATCTAATTTTTGGCTTGTGTTTATACATGAAATTGCATAAGATGTTTGGTATCTAGTTTTGTCATAGGAAAAAATACGAATTTACTAGAAGGACCTTAATAGAATTTGTTGAAATTTTGGGGGGTCTCAATGTACATTCGTGTAGTTATCTATTCTTAACTGCCTTATCCAAAAGAGGTTGAATTCTAAGAGATAACAAATTAGTTCTCTCTCTCTTTCGTTTTTGAAACATACGGAATCTACACACATCATATTCTTTCTCGTTTTCATCTAGTTTTTTGTGCCTAGAATCTTGATTGTTCCTTTAAGGATCCTTCAAGAATCGATTCAGAAATTAAACCTACATGATCCTTGAAGAATCCAATTATCACCTATTCTATTTCTACCCTATTTCCAACAATCGAATCGATATTTCATGTTGGTGATCATGGCAGATTCTGTTAAAGACATGACTTTGAAATTCAACGAACTTGACAACTTTGAAGGAAATGATTTCAGAAGATAGCATAAAAAGATGCATTTTCTGTTGACAACATTGGAAGTGGCGTACGTATTATGTACTTTGATTCCTGAAGAAGTGGAAGATGAAACGCCGGAACAACCTCAAAATCGCAGCAAGTGGGAGAATGATGATTGTATCTGTAGTGGAACACATTTTGAACGGTATGTGCGATTCTTTGTTCGATATTTACCAAAATGTTGAAAGGGCAAAGGCATTATGGAATTCCCTTGAATCAAAATACATCGCTGAAGATGCTTCTTGTAAGAAGTTCTTAGCGAGTGATTTCAGTAACTATACGATGGTTGATTTAAGGCCTGTAATGGAACAATATAACGAACTCCTTCTTATCTTGGGGAAATTCACCTTACACAATAAGAATGTGGATAAATCCATTTGATGTATGTAAAACCAACTAGTTTTAATCCTACTTTTTAAATATAAATTTGATACTCAAAGGCAACGAACCTATCAATTGTGATGTAGCTAAATAAGTAGGGTATCGAACTTAGGGAACGGCAAATTAAATTAATTACTTGAATTATCTAAAAAGAAAATAATAAAAGGAAAGGTTCTTTCTAGTTTTACGAGACTAGAAACTTAAATAAACTAACTAACACACAATTTAACTAACTAACAGCTAAAACAAGTAAATACCACTAAATTCAATAATTAAGAGGACTTCTGTTTAGGTTCGAATCACTTGTTCCCATGGATGATTTTTATGGTGAATGTATCAGATTAATTCTTCGTTGGTTACCGACTATAGTGCTTAGATTCACATTCGCTATAGCTAATCCTTAGAAAACATATTAATTCAAGCAATGTCCAGTTGTCTAAATTAATGAATTTCCTAGTTTAATTATTCATGTTAAGTAAGACTTGTAATTAGCTAATCAAATTGGTGATTCAATTAACCTCTAGTTGAAGGTGTATCACACAAGCTCACACATCAACTTACCTATCTTCTAGTTAATTATAGTTTCATATTCGTTATTCCTAGACATATAACCATGTGGTCACATAAATCATATGAAATTAATAACTAAGAGATGTTGATACAACTTAGTTACTGATTTATTAACAGAGAATAGTTGTTATTAACATATGAGGTTCTTTAACAAGCTTAACAAAACGATATCGCCAATTAAAATTAACCCTAACCATAAAATCAAACCATGTTTACAAATTCATCTACCCTAAACAGAAGTTATGAGTTTTTAGCTCATGATTACAGTAAAAACAGATGCAAAAACGAATTTAAATAGTTCCAACATGATTCAAGCAAAAGGTTTAATAACAATAAACTAGAATTTGCCTTAATTCTCTTCGAAATTGAACTTAGGGTTGATTCCTCAACTTCTCTCGGTCTAGCAACACCTTCAATCGCAATATCAGCCTCCTAGGGTTCTAGAGAATTCCTCATCTCGATCTCAAAGTCCCTATTTATAATTTTCTGAAAACAGAGGTGACTCGTCGAGTCAAGGTCCCAACTCGTCGAGTCTCTCATTAAAAATCCGTGTATGGCAAGGACTTCTAGAGCTTTGCGAATCTTCGATCTGACTCGTCGAGGCCTTCTTGTTTTTGGCATTATTTCTTATTTGTTTCAACTCCCAAACTTCCAACTGCTTCTCCTGCTTCCTTTTGCTTCCGAGCTTCTCTTTTGGACTGAAAATACAATTCATACGCTATTAAGTACCTTTTGTCCATAATATGCAAATATTAAGTTAGTAAATAAGAAAAATCTACACTAAATATATAGCTAAATATGCACATATCAAAATACCCCACACTTAACCTTTGCTTGCCCCCAAGCAAAACTGAATTTTAGCACACTAATATTTCATAAGACAATCCCATTCAAACCCAACCATTATGCATAGACAGCAACACATGCATTTGTGTCTAAAATTTTTCCTAAGGACACCCTAATTCTAAATACTCACAATCCTCATAAACACTCATCCACTTTTTTCCGAACAATGCTCATTTTATGCATCCCTCCGAATCCATCCACAGAAGACTTTCTTAACCTCAAGGTATTTTTGGTCAAGCAACCCAAGCATACATAATCTAGAAAATTACAATTTTTCGATACCACTATAAAACTATTTTGGAATTTTTCACTTCTTCGATATCCGACTTTGATTTCTTTGAATTCACCAACTTTTTGTTTTTGGTATCTTCGACTTTGAACTTCTTCGGAAATTTGATCTTTTAATCTTCATATTTTAATTGCTCCAAAACTCTTCAAACTTTTCTTGTAGTTCTCTCTCTCTTTTTTAACATGTAACTCACTTTTTTCACTCAAAACCCTACATGCTTACGCAGGGGTGCTCAACTTCAACCTTTATTGGTTAAAGTATTAGTCTTCCTGGATACATCTCAAGTACACGATGCTAAACTTATTGCATCTCTCAAACTAAGCGAGGTTGTGTTTTTGTCCCATGGTTTCACTAGAATAAAGGAGGCCACAAATGCATTATAATGTATATTGGCTCAAATAAACATTTGGGTCTTCATAAAATCATCAAACATAATACTAGCATGAACCCTAATTGCTTTTTTACCAAAATTTCTAAATTAAGTCCTAGCAATTTTATGCAAAAATATTAAAATTTACAAAATTTAACTAAAATTTTAACTAATGTAACCAACCCCCTACTCCACACTTAATTTATACAATGTCCCCATTGCATATTTTGCGTGGTAAAGAACAATAAAATAAAGAGGAGATTGGAACAAACTCCCCTGGGATAGTAGTGGCGAGGGTGATCTTCTTCAATTTAGCTCCATCTTCAGCTGACTTTAGACATGGGAACAGCTCATCCATGCCTTGGGTGTCAAAATGTCGTGTGGTGAGCCCAAATATGCAGGAAAATCCCTCGGAAAATTTCAAGAATTGATCTTTGAAAGTGCAGCCAATTGTCATCCGAAATAATCATCGAATAATAAGCTTGAGAGGTAAAATACGCATCAACTTGTAGAGTGTTATTGGTGACTCGCCGAGTTGTAGCACGAAAGGCAGAATTTTTGAAATTACATTGGGACTCGTCGAGTCAATATGCGCACTCGTCGAGTCCATCGCTGGGTGATAAAATATAGTTTGCTCCAGAGTTAATTCTGATGCGTTTGGAAACTAATCATTTGAAACTCTCCTATTTTTTTTCCTCTCAATAATTAGGCAGTTTCCAACTCTTCTCTTGACCAGACTCTAAACTCGGACCCCATTCTCTCTCGCCTAGAATTGACAATTCTATCACTCTCGAGATCCTTTGCATGCAATCCTTTTGTCCAAATTCTGAAAAGACTAAAACAAACATGTAATAAAAAGGAAAAACACACCATAAGCAAATCCTACTTGTCCAAATCAAACAAATTCAAACAAACACAACCAAAATCAAACAATAAAAATTGTTTTAACACAACCAAAATTAAAAGGATAAAACTTCAATCTTCATCTTCTTCCTCCTCATCCTCTTCATCATCATCACGTGCTCCTTAAACACCGGTTCTTGAATGCGGAATATCTGGTTGCATCCATCACAAGGGATGGATACCCCACCATTCATAAAGACTTTGACAAGATATGGGGCCAAATCCTCTTCATAATGAACTCTTCCTAACCAATCCCAATCTATTGCATTTGGCATATAGATTTCTTTCTTTTTAATGTCAACCAGCTTCTTCTTCCATCTTCTCATCATAGAATCTGAATCAATTCTTGGAAAATTTAACCAAGGAAGGTCTCCTTGGTTACCCCTAGAGCTTTGTCCACCTCTGAAAACATTTTCTAGCAAAATAACAATACCATACAAACCAGAAAACACATAAACATTAAAACTTAAAAACTAGAAATGCGTTTAGGGGCCGACTCGTCAAGACCACGAACAGACTCGACGAGTCGCAAGAACTGTTTGAGTTGTAAGTTCGAGATTCATCAATTCATCCAACAAAACCCAAAATTGGTCTCAGTGGTTTGATTCAGGATGCATACTAAGTATAAATTCGCTACCAATTGCATCTATAACAAGAATGTAAAAAAACCCTAGAACCCTAATCAAGTCAAATGAAATGGGTTGCAACACAATGGGACCATTATTCTGCAAAGATCAAAGATTTAAGAAGATAATAAACAAAAATTGTTACCTTGTTAGAAGGAAGTGAAAAAAAAATCAAAAAATGGAATGGCTGATTGAGAGGATCTTGGCTCATCAAGTATAGGAAGGTTGGTCGTATGAAGTGAAAATGGTTTTTATTTAGGTTAAAACTGCTAATTTTACAGAAATGTAATTTTTTTTTTAGTAAATTAAACCGACTCGTCGAGTCAATATATGGACTCGCCGAGTCAGGTCACAAAATTAGTTCACAGTCACGTTAAGACTCGTCAAGTCAGTGTATAGACTCGTCGAGTCTATTAATGTGTTAGAAACATTTTTCTCTAATTTTTTTTCCTTAAAAATAACACCACACCCCACAACCAACACTTAGACCTTAATTACCCTCAAGCAATCATTTTTGGATGAAAATGAAGATTGAAATAGAAAAGAAATCCTAAGTAATTCACACCAAAAGCGAATTAAAAACAAAAAAGAAAACCAAACTCTTTTGACGGGTTGCCTCCCGTTAAGCGCTTCCTTTTTTTGAGGAGTCTTTAGCTAGACTCCACCCCACCTTATGTTTCTACTGCTTCTTCAATCGCGATCTCCTTCTTTAATTTTGTACCTTATATTTTGTCTTGTACAAATGGATTTTTCTCTTGTATGCCCTCTTTAATTCCCCCATTCTCTTTCTTGCAATGATTTCTTCAGTCTTACGCTTTTTCCCTTTACCATGCTTATTTTTCTCCACTACGTCCTTTTCATGCTCCATCAGTTCCCTTCCTTCCTTATCTTTCTTGATTGCCTTTTTGGTTGTTACAGAATACGATGTTTTGAAGGTGAAAACTTCAAATGTAGTAGAGACACTAGCATGAGGCTTGGTTCTTGTACTTTTGATTGACATCTCTTCTCGATCTAGCATATGTGTTTTAATGGAAGAGTTATGATTATTACCATTCAAAGTTTTAGGATCCCCTTTATCTTCTAAAATTCCTATATTCTCCTCTTGGACAGCCACATCATTCTCCACAATTGTTTTGAGAAAAGACAAATGTGCATCCTCAAAGTTGATGCGATCTTTAACAACCTTCTTTTCCTTACGAGGGTTCTTCGAGTAATCATGCAAAACATGCACATTTGGTTCACAAAGAGTATTAATGGCTTCCATATTAAAAGTTCCATCTGATTGGGATTCTTCGTATGGACTCGTAGAGTCAGTAGGTACAACTCGGCAAGTCAGAGAATTTTCAACAGTTTTGAAACTTTCCTTGCAGTCAGCTTCCTTGATTAGCCTTTCTATCTCCTCCAGATCTCCCTTGGCATCAGAATTCTCTTCCAAGGACAATAAGAATTGGTTTGGATTGATCTCTTGCAAGTAAGCAAGATCTCTCTCCAACAATTCATCATCCAAGATTATTGATGAAACCTTATCTTTTTTTGACTCTTTGTGCTTCTCCTGTTTCTTAGCTTCAAAAATTATCGAATCATCTCCCACCCTTAATGTGAGTGTAGATTCACGCATATCTACCAAAGCACAAGCGGTATTCAAGAATGGTCGCCCAAGAATGATTGGTACTTTAAATTCCTCCTCCATGTCTAATATTATGAAATCAACCGGAAATAATAACTTATCAATTTTGATAAGGAGATCTTCACATACTCCTATTGGATGTATTATTGTTTTGTCAGCTAGATGAATATTCATTTGAATAGGCTTTGGGACCGGAAGATTTAACTTTTGGAAGAAGGAATATGGCATAATATTAATACTTGCTCCCGAATCCGTCAATGCTCGTGTGGTCATTATGTTTCCAAATTGACAAGGTACGGTGATGCTCCCCGGATCGCCCCTCTTTTCTGGCAGTTCATTCAACACTACTTCAAGAACTTCTTCTATATTCCTTCTAGTGGTAAAGAGGTTTTTTAGTAAACGAGAATATTCTGGTGTTTGTAATATCGTTTCAACAAACGGAATATTTACTTGGAGTGCTTTTATGTGATCCATAAACTTCCTATATTCTTGAATCTGCTCATCAGCTATGGCTCGGATCGGAAATGGAAAAGAGGGCCGATAAGGATTCAGAAAAGAGCAATTTTTGTTATCAGGTCTTCGACTCATCGAGTCCATGTTGGCGACTCGGGGAGTCGAGTTAGGTTTACTCGAATTCCAGCTGATTACATCTTCTGTTCTCACTTTTTTAGAATTCTTCTGGATATAGGTGAGAGGAGTGTAAAGTGGCTCATAATATGTTGTTGTTGCATTCACATGCACCATCCTTGGATTTTGCTCGGCATTGCTAGGAAGTTCACCGGGTGCTCTTTGGTTGATTCGTTGTGCAAGCTGACCTAGCTGTGTTTCAATGTTATGAATAGATGCTTGCTGATTCCTAAGCATATTTTGTTGATCCTTCTTCATAGCTTGATGTTCTCCAAGCATATTTAGTTGCTCTTTCATTTCAGCATCTGTATCATTGTGCCTCTTCTCAGACGCAACTACAAATCTAGTGAACATATCTTCCAAGTCAACCTTTCTCTCCAGCACCGCTTCCTATTTTTGATAAAAACCCCTTTCTTTTTGCTTATATTCTTCATCCATTGCCTTTTTGTACTCATCATACGAGAGCCATTCCTTCTTTGGTTTTCGACAATTTTCATCATACCTATCACCACTTAAATAACATACTTGCACCTTCCGATTCCCGTTCTCGTCAAGATCACAATCCTTAGTGAGATGAGGCCCTCTACAATTTTCACAACCGACCCTAATGACATGGATGGATTGGTCCATCTTAGTTATTCTTCGATCCAAACTCTCTAGTTTAGCCATCATTGCTACCATGCTATCATTAACCGAGTTCACCGTCCCCCCGACTTAGTTCATTCCTTGGGTCATGATATTCTCTAGAGTGATTAGAGAATTCTTCAATTAATTCTTTGATTACCAGGGGTGGCTTCTTTGTGATAGGTCCTTGCGAATCAAGGAGTTGCCTTGTGGTCACATTCACACCATCATAGAAAAAAAGGAGACTTCTTGTTGGCTATTAAGATCATGATGTGGGCAATACCTTAGTAAACCTTTGTATCTCTCCCACGCCTCGTATAAGGATTCTCCAGCTTGTTGTTCAAAGTTGGCAATGTATTTCTTCAACTTGGCTATTTTTGAGGGAGGGCAAAATTGATCACTAAATTCTTACTTCATCTTAGCCCATGCGGTGATGGATCCGTGAAGGAGTGATTTGAGCCAATCTTTTGCAGCACCCTTGAATGTGATAGGAAGCATATGAATTAGCACGGTTTTGCGAAGCACATTTGGAACATTAAAGTAATCGGCTACATTGTTGACCTTGTGTAAGTGCTTGTAAGCGTCTTCGTGATCTTTCCCGTAGAAGGGGATCTCCTTAAGTTGAGCAAGTATGTGGCCTTTTAGTTTGAAAGTGGTAGTAGCGGGAATAATGGGTTGCACAAGTCCTGGGCCGGTATCATCAAGTATCCTCTTCTTCCATTCTCCCATGGGAACTTCATCAATGTTCGCCATGGTGTTAGCGGGTTCATCTTCAAAGTCGCTTCCTTCTTCGAAGTTAGATTCGTAATCGTAATCTAGTTCAGCTTCTTTTGTATGATCTTCAAAACTTTCTAATTTACTTCCTTCACTCTTTTAACTGTTGGACTCACTTGCCTTATTGTCCTTTTTTTTTTTTACCAAAAACTGATTTGAGATCCTTGAACGGTGATTTCTTTGGCGGGTGATTGTCTTCAAGTACTTTATCCTTATTTTTCCTTAGTGCGGATTACAAGTTTTCAAATGGAGGGACCAAAGGTGTGTTGGATCCTGAGGTTGTGTAAAGCCTACAATCAAAACAAGAACTCGCATTAAAAGAACAAAAATAAAATAAAACACGAAACTGGGAATCAGCTATGGACTCGCCGAGTGGCCGCGACTGCACTCAGCGAGTTCAAGGGAAACAAAAAAAAATTAACGAAAATTCTAAAAAAAAGAAAACTAATAAACCTATCCTAATAACTAAATTACTTAAGAAATAACTTTGTGCAAGAAAAATCTCAGACAAAGAGTCGATAAAACTACATATTAGTATTAATTTTTGAACCGTTCCCCGGTAACGACGCCAAAAACTTGATGTATGTAAAACCAACTACTTTTAATCCTACTTTGTAAATATAAATTTGACACACAAAGGCAGCGAACCTATCAATTGTGGTGTAGCTAAATAAGTAGGGTATCGAACTCAGAGAACGACAAATTAAATTAATCACTAGAATTATCTAAAAATCAAATAATAAAAGGAAGGGTTTTCTCTAGTTTTACAAAACTAGAAACTTAAAAAAAACTAACTAACACACAATTTAATTAACTAACAGCTAAAACAAGTAAATACCACTAAATTCAATAGTTGAGAGGACTTCTATTTAGGTTCGAATCACTTGTTCCCATGGATGATTTTATGGTGAATGTATCGGATTAATTCTTCATTGGTTACCGACTAATTAAAGTGATTAGACTCACATTCGTTATAGCTAATCCTTAGAAAACATATTAATTCAAGCAATGTCCAATTGTCTAAATTAATGAATTTCCTAGTTTAATTATTCGGGTTAAGTAAGGCTCGTAATTAGCTAATCAAATTGGTGATTCAATTAACCTCTTGTTGACGGTGTATCACACAAGCTCACACATTAACTTACCTATCTTCTAGTTAATTCTAGTTTCACATTCGCTATTCCTAGACATTTAACTATGTGGTCACATAAATCATATGAAATTAATAACTAAGAGATGTTCATACAACTTAATTACTGATTTATTAACAGAGAACAATTGTTATTAACATATGAGGTTCTTTAACAAGCTTAACAAAATGATATCACCAATTAAAATTAACCCTAACCATAAAATCAAACCATGTTTACAAATTCATCTACCCTTAACAGAAGTTATGAGTTTTAGGCTCATAATTATAGTAAAATAGATGCAAAAACGAATTTAAATAGTTCCAACATGATTCAAGCAAAAGGTTTAATAAGAATAAACTAGAATTTGCCTTAATTCTCTTCGAAATTAAACTTAGGCATGATTCCTCAGCTTCTCCCGGTCTAGCAGCACCTTCAATCGCAATTTCAGCCTCCTAGGGTTCCATATAAGTCCTCATCTCGATCTCAAAGTCCCTATTTAGAATTTTCTGGAAACAGAGGTGACTCGTCGAGTCAAGGTCCCAACTCGTCGAGTCCCTCATTAAAAATCTGTGTATGACAAGGACTTCTAGAGCTTCGCTAATCTTCGATCCGACTCGTCGAGTCAGCGGTTGATTCGCATAGTCCTTCGTGTTTTTGGCATTGTTTCTTCTTTCTTTCAACACCCAAACTTCCAACTGCTTCTCCTGCTTCCTTTTGCTTTCGAGCTTCTCTTTTGGACTGAAAATACAATTCAAATGCTATTAAGTACCTTTTGTCCATAATATGTAAATATTAAGTAAATAAATAGGAAAAATCTACGCTAAATATATAGCTAAATATGCACATATCACCATTGTTGTCTCATGTGTGATTGATAAACATCACTCTTCGTGGAAGGATTTTAAGCATACTTTGAAACATTAAAAGGATGAATTTGATGGGTTTTGAGCATTACAACAATCCTATGGTGTACATGCAACCCTAATTGCTTTGGATCTAAGTTTTTCTCTATTGAACATACAAATTGAATACCACAGCAATGAACCCTAATTCTAGCATACACAATCCGAAAATCATATGAACATTAGGGTTTGATGATTACCTCACTTGTTATGTAGTAATAACAAGAACACCTTGAACTTTGAAAGCTTAGTGCCCCAAGTGTTGCATCTCTAATGGAGTCACAAACACTCAATGCAAAGGATGAGATAGGAGAGAGGTGAAAATCAGCCAAGGTTCTTCTTCAAGTTAGAGTGGCTGAAAATCCATATATGAGGGTCTTTAAATAGCTTTGGCTGCTAGGGTTTTTAGGTGGAAATCCTAATGCCTTGCGTAGGAACCAAGCAGCCCATGGACTCTCTCTTTAGATCCCTTAGACGAAATTCTATAGGGCCTCCCTATAGGATTTCGTCCACTCCACTCTATCGAGTCCATCGGCCCAGGTATGCAACTATCAATGATTTTGTACAACAGTCCCTCTAGTATTAATCAGTTCCTTTAATCCCAAAATTAATATCAAATTAATTTTTGATTAATTACTAATTAATAATATGATTTCCAAATAATATATCAATATTTTAATATATTAATAAAATCATTTTGAGTACCAATTTATTATTCATATAATAAATCCTACTCTCTTCCCACTTGTCATCCTATCAAGTTGCATGAGTGAAGGAAACCCAAAAGGACCATGCTCGTAATCAAATCATGTACATACCAAATATATTTATGGGCTTAGACACCTAATCCAACAGCCACTCACTTGGATAAGTCTAATAACTATTATTGCAAGTACTTCTTCAGAATATGATTTGCAATTGTAACTTTCAAAAGCCGCTGTCGAACTCTGATCTTATCAGTAACGCATCCTTTAGACAAGGGATCAAATATTCCTCCATTCTACAAGATATCATATGGACATGAGACATGGATTATAATCATTCTCTCTGTCCATGTGTGGTTTCCTAATTTCTGATTTATGACTACTGATAATAGACTACAATTGAACACATCAACTTAGTCCAGGCTTGGACAAGCACTTAGGGTGTCATCACTAAGTTGTCGAGGGCCCTATAGATATCGCTGATATCCCACTTTGGGTAAAAGTAATGAATAAACTTCGACTCATATTCTATACTATTTACTGATGTGTTTACATATTATCAATGCGTAACCAACGTGTAAACAACAACTATATGTCTCCGTTTCAAGAATATAAGATATTATAGTCTCACAATCACTCATGATAAAATCCATTAAGTGATTCCGATGAGCATGAGTTTAATCCAATACTCGAATCTTATTTCAGGAGTATCCACGAACACTACAACAACATTTGCTATGTCTAAACACTTAGATAATTTACAGTCAGATTCATGACAATATTACCTCATTACCTACTTCCAAAGTATGATTGACTGTAGATGTTTGAATAATCTTATTATTCGGGAAGTAAAAACATGCAAAGTGAAACACAAGAATAATCTAATCCAATATGGTCTCAAACTTTTGAATATAAATAAAACACTTATTATTTAATCACCATATTAATTAGACCTTACTCGTTGTATACTTTTTCGACTAATCAACTCAATACTTGAATTAAAACAATACTCATCCTATGCTCCAATCATGCACACTATGTTTATCTATGGTCCTTCCTTTGTGAAATAGGTATTTTGAACATATTTCCAATGAGGCTCATTTCACAATTCCCTAATCCTTATTATTAAGAATACAAAAATTCTTACAACTACTAGAATCTTGTTAGATCTAAACTTAAATGCAATGTTCCTTTTATAATGTCAAAGAACCGAATTCACAGATACTTTGCCAATGATATTACAAAACATTCCACTCGAGATTTGTTACAGAAAAATTCCATGGAAATGAAGTCTCACATTCAAAGTACATTCATTTGATCATCCTTTTTGCATAAAAGTTTCTAATCTTACACATAGTTTCTTAATATCCAACTCCCATTATGGAAACATTTCCATAATTGTCATATGACTATCCATTCCAAATAGAATCATATATATTCATAATTATATCAATATAGTCCATCTATTACTATACTTCCAACTATCCTGCAAGCAATCCTTGGTAAACCATAGATTGTCATTGGTAGTTGTTTAATAAATTTTAGTCACATCTTGCCCTAGTCCCTTTTCTCCCTTAATGCCCTAGGCATTTGGAAAAATTAGAACAGTCGAATATTATAGCATATGCAATCGATCCTATATCCGAATGATATAGGATACGAGTCATAATGTCTTATATAAAGACTTGATACTCGACCGGTCTATTGCTATAATATTTCCACATATATAATTTCTAATGTCAAAACATTTTAACAATACATTTGTACATATATATATATATATATATATATATATATATATATATATATATATATATATATATATATATCCATGAATAAGTCCCATTTCAACCTAAGCTTTTAGATTTGAAGTGAAGTATGAGTTCCTCTCCCTTAAAACTTTTTATAGCGAAACAATTTCCAAATTCCGCAACTTTGCAAATTCAGAACTTTGTTTCCTATAAATAGTATTGCTAACTTGCAACACTTGACATAATAATTATGCTCTCACTAGCATAATAATTATATTCATACTAGCATAACAATTTTGCTCCCACTAGCTTTGACATGTACCAGAAATCAGATGGATTTATAGAAATCAATACTTATTGACTTTCTTATCAAATTTCATATTTTTCATACGTAGTTCTTCGATAAGCCTTTGTCTAGACTTCTCAAGCTCATACACCTTTTAATAGACAACTTATGTGTGTGTCTAAACCTTTTCAGAACTTATAGCGATAAATCCCAAATGTTCAAATTTTTTTCCGTTTCTCACATTTTGAACTATGAAAAGGGATGCCGTAATCATACTTGAATTTTGGGAACACAATTATCACACCGGCTAACTCTAATCCTTTAAAAGCTACAAGTGAAAGCATTTCCTCACAATCATTTTCATGAAGTAGAGAGAAACATCTTACCACTAAGATTTTATGATGTATGCGTTCCTATCCATATGAACTTGTCATTTCCAACCACTATCATAAGATAAGGTTCATGAAAAAATTCAAACTCATATGGACTGAACTTGCTTATTCTCAATATCTTTCCATTTGGTAGCAAAAGGGCCTTACCATTGCTTCCAAGTTATTTAGCAGCTCGACTATACTGATCAATGTACTTGCACTTGATCAAGGTGCTTTTCCTTATACAATCAAATGAGAACTCATAGAACTCACATGCATAGTCAACTTAACTGGAATGGGAATAGAAGCAAGAATATACCAAGATGATAGGTTATTAACCTCAAGTCGTGTGCTAGTGATTACTAAAAGGTCTATTCTTGATTAGCTCTTGAAACTATTCAAGACCATTAAGACTCCCACTGACCTCTTGACATATAAGATTCTTTGTCATGCAACATTCCTTGAAAAATAAATATTCAAGAGTTAGTGCGGATTCTTATCAGGATAACACTTCATGTAATTGGTCTTACTTGGTCTTTGTTTTAGCCAAAACATCACAACTACCAATTTCCAATGTGCAAGAGTAAAAACATTTCTACTCCACATATTCTGAGGTGTTCTAAACCTACTTAGAACATCTTCCTCAAGGTACAACTTGAAGTAACCAGATTAAAACTTTACCTTTGGAATGAAGTATGACTCATCGTCTTGATTTAACCATTTCAATAATTCCTGATTCCTCTCCTCAGCCATAAAAATGCACTAAGGTGTCCTTAGAGGATCAATTATGACATGGTTGCATAATCATAAGCATGATCATGAAACACGATACTAAATTACTCCCATTTCCTTTCATATTGGAGAAAATTTTATCTTTCTGCCTAACTGATTCTTGTTATTCGTTCTGATATACTTTGAAACTTTTCAAGGTATTAGAATTATACTTAATCTTGTAAGTATAATCATATTTACTGAACCATTAGTAAATCATGACAAATAACGTTATCATCCTTTGTGACGGATCTGACCTATACACATCAATGTGTACTAGATCATTTATTCCTTCACTTGGCTCTCATGCGTGTGTGAACAACGAATTAGTCTTAATTTTCCAAATATAAAGGTTCTCATTCATCATACAATACAAGTCGCATGATTCCAAGTTTTTATCCAATTGAAAATTGGGTGATGAGAATCCTTCTTTCTTTGATAAATTACGACACTACCAAAAACAATATAACCAAGAATCAAATTTATTTCCAACATTGCTAATAATATATAAACACCAGATTTCACTAATGCCATTGCAAGGATATCATAAAATAAGACAAAAATCAAAAAATTTTCTTATTTATAAAAACACGGAAAACTTGTCCTTACAATGCAATTACAAATGACAACTATGTTACTAAATATTCCTAAGCAATCTTTCATAACTCCTAAGCAGTAGCTCAAAAAATCTGATCATCGAACCATGCGATCGAAATCCATCTTTTTGCAATCAGACTCAGCGCACTTCTTCTTTTAAGCTTCATTCCTTTTCTTCGATCCTACAAAACATAAAAATGAAATCTTATCACATGATGTATTGAGAATCTATAATTAGGAACTTAATAGAGTTAAATGGTGGACTTACCTGAAGTAGATTCAAACATTTTGACTTTACAATCCTTTCGATCCTTCAGGTAGATACGACAGCTTCGCATCCGATGCCCCTTCTTTTGGCAATAGAAATAAACAGACTCTTTCGGAATGCTACATGACAATATCTTAGGCTCAATGTCCATGGAAGTTTGGGAGGTATATCTTCCATTCAAAATTGTTTTACCAGTGCGCCAAATCATTGCTGATTCAACATTAATTAGCAAATATGTCGGATTAATAAGGGTCACGTCGTAGTCTGCCATATAATAGTCCTTAATGAACTGGCTATATGACTCAGGAAGTGATTGAAGAACCAAGTCAACAACCAACTTCCTCGAGAAAATGACACCCAACATCCCTAGTCTATCAATGTGTGACTTTATCTTCAAGACGTGTGCATAGACAGACCTTCCATCTTGGTGTTTGCTTCCCAATAGGGCTTGACTAACCTTGAACTATTAAAGTCAATGAAATTGTGGGTCAGGGAGAATTACTGAAGGAAGTGGAGGAAGAGAAGTATGATTTCAAATTCCACATTTGCCCGAAGAAGGGAATGATCTTTCACCTTTATTGACATGTGGAATATCATCTTCGAATGGAAATCCTTTTCTAAAGGATTGAGGAAGACCATAATTGTCAAAACTAGACATCTACAAAAGGGGAGAAATTCAAGTTAGTTGATTCAATCCTTAATATAACACCCAAATGAAATATTAAGGCTAGGACTCAACACAATAATTCACAATTTGGAAGAGTGATGCCGCAATCTAATTGCAAATTATTTGAAGGTAGGTAAATGATGATTTACCAATTCCACCATGAAAACAAAATTTTAACGAATTAGGCTTTAGATGAAACTCCTAGATTCTTTTGAGATTCATTAAATTTTTCAATGGCATGTTTAATCTCGATTATGCCCTTCAAGTTTGTGACTGAGATACTGAGGATCACAAACAAGGTGTGAATAACCATGCAAATTAGCTTGGCACTCTTGAGTTATTAACCACCTAAACAATGTGTCAGTTAACCACACACGCTCCATTGATCTATGATAATTTACGTGCTACCCATTTCCATCCTTTATTAGTACCATAATAGTGTGCCGATTAACTACACACGCTCCACTAACGACCAATAAGGTGTTGTGTGCAATTTCATGGGTTACCATCAAATTCACATTTTTATAAAATAACTAAGATTGAGAATTTATAAAAGTTTAGCTACTTTGTATGTTCATTATATTTTTAATGAGATCTTAGTGTCCTATCATACCCGTTCGGCTAACGACCCTCCACCAATCAAGGAAGCGGTGGGTGAGAGTGGACACCCATTCAACAACCATTTTATAGGCAATTTCCTTATACCCCCCCCCCCCCCCCCTTATACATTGGCTTCGTGAATGAGGCCTACTAACGGTAAGACTGACCTTCACTTATATATATATATATATATATATATATATATATATATATATATATATATATATATATATATATATATATATATATAGTGGAAGGATCGGGAGATGAAATTGGCTATCAATATGTTTATTCTTATAGCAAAGAAGATGATCCCAAGACATTTAAAGATTTTATGAAAGATGTCGCTTTTATGATGAAGTATCTTCAATCCTTGAGAATAACACTTGGTTGTTATCAGATTTGCCTCAAGATTCTAAAACACTTGGATGAAAATGGATCTTAAAAAAGAAAATGAAAGTTTATGAAACTATTCATAAGTTTAAAGCTCGATTAGTCATTCAAGGGTTTAGGAAAAAACATGACATTGTCTATTTTGACACTTATGCTCTAGTGACACGAATTTATACCATGAGACTGCTGGTTGCCTTGGTGGCTATACACAATATGATTATTCACCAGATGGATGTGAAAACAACCTTCTTAAATGGTGAACTTGATTAAGAAGTTTACATGAGACAACCAGATGGCTTTGTTATGCCCGAAAACGAGCATAAGGTTTGTAAACTTGTGAAATCATTGTATAGGCTGAAACAAGTGCCTAATAAATGGCATCAAAAGTTTGATGATGTGATTTTATGAAGTGGATTTGTATTAAACTAATGTGATAAATGTGTTTATAGTAAGTTTAATGCTACTGGTTTAGGTGTCATTATTTGTGTGTATGTTGATGACATGATGATCTTTGATACGACCCAAGATCAAGTAGATGATACCAAGAAATTGTTGTCATTTAAGTTTTCCATGAAGGAAATGGGGGAGGCTGATGTAATCCTTGTGATAAAGATTAAACGGATGAATAAAGGGATTATTATGACACAATCATATATATTGAGAAAACTCTCAATAAGTTTAAATTTAGTGATTGTTCTTCGGTGAGTACCCCTATGGATCCTAATGTGAAATTAATGCCTAATACCTGAAAGCCCATTTCACAATGGGAATACTCAAAGGTAAATGGGAGCCTAATGTATGTTATGACAAGCACTAGACCTTATATTGCCTATGCTATGGGAAGATCGAGTATATATATTAGTAATCATAGTACTCAACATTGTCATGAAATTCAAAGAGTAATCAAGTATCTTAAAGGAACTGTTGATTATGGTTTGAGTTACTTGGGATATCCATCATTCCTAGAAGAGTATCAGATGCAATTTGGATTTCATACTTGGAGGATCATTCCTCAACAAGTGGTTGGGTATTCTTACTTGGGGGAGGATCCATCTCTTGGGCTTCCAAGAAGCAAACTTGCATTACAAGCTCTACAACGAAATATGCATTTGTTGCATTAGCTGCTTGCTGGTAAAGAAGCGATGTGGTTGAGAAATTTGATTCATGAGATTCCATTATGGCTAAGACTAATTGCACCTATTTCTATCCATTATGATAGTGTTGCCACTTTGGCTAAGGCATATAGCCAACTCTATAATGGCAAGTCTAGACACTTGGTGTTAGACATAACATGATTAGAGAATTAATCATGAATGGTGTAGTCTCGGTTGAGTTTTTGAGAACGCAACAAAACTACTAAAAGTATGGCAAAAGACTTAGTGCACAAGTTTTTTATTGGGATGGATGTAAATTCCATTTAATTCTATAAAGGTGATGCACCCAATTCCCTTCCAATACAACTTTAGAAGTTGAATTCAGTGTGGAAAGCTCACACTTTTAGATTGGAACACATAATGAATCATCCCAAGAATGTGTTCGGTATTGGAGTAGGTAAGGCTCAAGTTTAACTTATTAATAGTTCATTTTAAAAAGTGTATTGCAGGTACATGAGATAAATGAATTACCTATGTGATTGTGAAGTGGAGCAGCGCTTCAAAAGATTTTGTACTTGGCTGTTATATAATAATGAGAGGATTATGACACACGACTTAATTATAGTGTCATATTATTTACACGATCCTTGAAGAATCCATGAGTATTTATTTTATTTCTACCCTATTTCTAACATATACATTGTATAACTACCCTTGTATGTTGACGTTGAATGCAAGGATCATTATCACTCTCTCATCCCTTCTACTAATTGTTAGGGTTGTGCAAAATATGAAAACAGAACTAAAAACATAAAAATAACAATCGAGAGTAATATGTGTAAGTTCTTAGACAATACTAAAAAAAAAAAAATACAATGTAGAGGGAGTTTCCAAGATGGATAATCTTGGTCATCTTGGTCTTTAAATCTAGCTTCATGAATAGTCACCATACCTAATTCCTAACTCTTCTTCATCAAATGATGAGAAATCCATAAATTTTTTAACTCATTTATATGTTTAAATGCATTGAACAAATCTTTCTCTATTCCGTATACTCAATAAACAATAAACAATATGATTTCCATAGAAACATAACAATAATAAAAATGATAAATAATATTTTTGGGTTTTCTATATAATGAATACAATAAAACTCAAAAACCAAATTAAATTGAAAAGTGCAATCCTTGGCCCACAACTACACCAAGGTTAAGCTTATGTTTGTTAGGTCATCTTCAAATGCATTGAACTCAAATGAGTTTAATGGATTACCACATATACATTCCACTCACAATATAATTTTACCTATTAAACTCTACACTCCATTAAATCCAATATAATTTAATGGATTACTACATCATTTATATGTGTGTGAGAGGAGAAAAAGTGTGGAACCCATTCTATTGAGTGTCATGTCATTAACTCACAATGGAGATTTTGAGTTTAATGAGATTAAACTTCCCATTCAACTCCCCATTAAACTACCATTGAAGATGGCCTTAGTTTTAAAGAAAAATAAAGGAATCAATGTTGCTCAAGATCTACAATAGCTGAAACAAACTTCTAACCGAATAACAATTGCAGAAACTAGGTAATTGCAATTTAATTAATGAAAACATATGTTTGATTAGCGTAATCCCGAACAATTTTTTTACTAAAAAAACATACGAAACAGAATAAAAGTCAAAACAAAAAACAAGTAAGAAACACTATATATGAACCTTCAATTCTAAAACCTAAAACCTACTAATAATACTAATATTAACCAAGAGAATATTAAGACCTGATTTACACTTCCCCAACATTGGGTTGTTGTTCTTCGTTCTCCCCTGACATTTCCTCAAGTGACTTCCCTTTTGATTCCGGCACCAAAAGCGTGCATAAAGTTCCCAAAAAATTGATCACACCCAACACTATCAGCGCATTCTTCACACCAATTCCCGCCGGATATCCTGCATCAGCCTTCGCCGGATCTTGATTCTGAGCCAGGTATAAGAACCCGAAAGCACCCACGATTGCACCGAGTTTGCCTGATGCAGCTGAGATTCCATGGCAAGTTGACCGCAGCCTCGCCGGAAAGATCTCCGCAGGGACGACGAATGTCGTGGCATTTGGTCCGAAGTTGGCGAAGAAGAAGGTTAACGAGTACATCACCACGAATCCGATGTTGTTTCCTGGTTTAATCCAGTGGTTGTAAGGGAATGCCAACGCAAACATGAAGATTGTCATCATTGTGAATCCGAGTAGCTGGATTTTGAAACGTCCCATCTTGTCGATCAAAAAGACTGTGAACCAGTATCCAGGTACAGTGCTGCATAACGCAATTAATGTTTGAGCTCTAGCAATTGTGTAAACTTCGTGAATGGCGTTCATCTTCTTTGCTGCAGGGATCCAACCGATGGCACTGAATATGTCCTTTTGGAATAAATTCTGGCTGTAATACGCTATATCAAGTAAGAACCAGGTGCTTGTTGTTCCGAGCAAAGCCTTCCCGTATCGCCGGAGGAATTCCTTGCTGAAAAGACCAAAACTGTTGTTGGATCCCTCCACCACCTTATCCACCTTATCTTGTTCTGACTTAATCTCCACTTGCAACACTTTCGACATATCCATGGCAGCTTGATTAGCGTTTTTGGCTACCAGGGCGGTGTAACGGGCGGTTTCCGGCATTTTCGTTCTCCAGTAATAAGTCAAAATCGCTGGAACGGCTCCGACCATCAGAATAATCCGCCATACGTAATCCGCCTCCGGAACGGTGGACCCAATCGGATCAACCTCATACGACGGAGCTTTGAACTTGGCATCAAAAATCGAAGACAGAATAATAGCAAACACCCCGCCGCCTAAAATCCCAAAACCTTGCATTGCAAACACGGCGGCGATAAAACCTCCTCGTGTTTTCTTGTTTGAATACTCCGACATGATGGTGGCAGACAGTGGGTAATCACCACCGATCCCGAATCCAAGCCAGAACCGGAAGAAGCAAAGAGTAGACATTACCATCTTGGGATCACTACCGAATGACAAACCCGAAGCTATCGAACAGACACACATGAGCATGAGTGTAATGCCATAGACCTTCTTCCTTCCTAGTTTATCACCGAGCCATCCAAAAAAGAGTTGTCCGGCAAGGGTTCCGACTAGGGCAACACCGTTCACGGCAGCAGACACATTCGGAGGTAAACTTCCGGGCTTCGGAGAGCCTGGGGTGTGGTAGTAAATCCGGCCCAGCATCTTCGTCACCAAAGAGATGCAGAAAAGGTCGTAAGCATCCGTGAAAAACCCCATTCCGGCGATTATGATTGCAGTAAAATGGTACCATTGAGTTTTTGCTCCATCAAGTGCGTTAAGAACTTGTAAATTGCCATTTGATGCCATTGTTGAAGAAGGTTTCGATGTTTAGTCTTGTCGCTGCTGCAAGAAATAATACCATAAATATTTGCGTAAGATCATAATTAATTCATTGATCTTTTCAAAATAAGAGAAAACAGTTAAAAGATTCATGCAAAACTAAAGAATTTGTACTAGCTAGGTTTTAAATGCATGTCGATATAAACTTTTTTATAACCCAAATTGTTTTAACAGCACTGATAACCCTAATTTACCATGCATATGACATAAATCGGATCAACATAAAGAAATACAATGAACCCAACAAGATCTAATGCACCCTTTACTATCGAACCTTTTTAAAATCAACTTAAAATTTTTGAACGAAGATCACATACCTGAATTTACAGCGAATCACTAAACCAATGAACAAAGTTTCACCATTAGGTAGCTGTTGATCATTGAACGAATGTAGCAAACTGATGATAACTTATATAGCGAGAGAGTTTGAATTAGGGTGGGATAATGATTTGTAATTGTGTACAAAAAATTTAAATCGCGAAATTAGTGTTGGGTATACCTTGTTCTTTACGGTTGAGATTAAGATATAGTCAAATTCAAATATATTAAACGTGATATTATCCCAAGACCCTAAAATTTTATTATTTAAAAACGCAATTCATAATAAATATTTTGTAAAATATTCAATTAAATCGTTTTTTCTGAACAAACTTTTATAATAATTCAATTACATTTATCGTAAATCTCTCTTTAAATTTAAATACTTAAAGTAGTGTTATAATTGATGATGACTAAAATCGTATAAATGTTTGTAAAGATTTTAAAATTATAAAAAAATTATTTATTGGTTTAGAATAAAAAAAGATTGAGAAGTTATTATAAGAGTATAAAGTCTCCGTAAATTTAGATATTGACAACCATAAATTAATAGATATTAATGTGGTTCGTTATTATACTAAAAAAAAAAATCTTTATAATGTGATAAAAACGCCAATAGATATTAATTCCAAAAACAAATTCAGAGCGTTTTCAACATTTGGAAAAAGAAACCAACGTTTTTGAATTCAAAGCTGAAAATGAAACGATTGTGGATCGTGAGCAAGATTAACACTAGGGAGCCTCTTGTTGAAATCAAAGCAGAAAATGAATCTAGTGTGTGGTGTATGGGGCTGGACTCTTGGATAGCATTTGGGGGAAAGGATAACAGCATAAGATCTTGACAGTCAAATGAAACTATGTTGTTAAATTATTATTCCCATCTAGGGTTGGCACAATGTATCCTATCGTGTCTTCGTGTTATGTTAGAATTTAAACATGTTGGTATATATATCATAACCTAACCTATCCCTTTTATATTTGTTGTTTATGTCAACTGATGCGCCTCAGGATTTCCGGATGGGATGAGAAGTACTTTGTCTACCTTCTTGATCAGTTTGATTGGAATACCGAACTTAAAGAACACACAAACTGTAAGCGATGCACCGGGAGGTTCTCTTGGGAAAACGATGCAATGGTAAAGTTAGGATTAAGTGATTTTGTGGTGTGTCGAATGAGAATTAGATATATATTGTGTAAGCGTACATGTACAATTTTTCTATCGATCCATATATATGTTTCCTTAGGAATTGTTACCTTCGTCTTACCGAGCAGGTTCCGTCTCGTTGCATTTAATGCTTCTGTGAGTGAAGGTACAAAAGTGCGTACTTAGGTAACGTCATTAGTCACTTATGCTAGATATTAAGTGTTAATAAGATCAAATGATATTACAGCCTACAATATGTTGGTATTGATAACGACTACAACGATTTCGTTAATCAACACCCCCCCCCCCACCCCCACCCGCGGTTGTGTGGATTCGTTACCTATTCTTCGGTGGTTTGGCCACATATACTATACCAAACCAACTAGCCCGGTTCAACCATTCATCATGATTCTTTATGGTTCAGCTATATCGAATTGAACAAGAACTTCCTCCTGATGGGGGTATATGTATGGTTGATCATATACCCTATTAAGTCCCCCTCCCCTCCTTGCTCCCAATTTGAATTATTATTTAAGATTCATGATTCTAACGTACTGTTATGACTTCGAATGGTTAGGGAGTGGATAAGAGTTATTCGTCTTTAATTTTGATATGACCGTTTCGGCAGCCTTATTAACCATCATCACCATACTATAACTATCAATTCATAATTTAAAATTTTATTCTACATAAAGAAGATTTTAAGTTTTAACTTCAACCTTTTAAATTCTCTAATTTATTCCTTTTGTGATTAAAGTAGACATTCTCACCTCTTCACTTTCGCTTTTTGATGATTCTCAAAGTCATCATGGCCAAAGATAAGCGGGGCATCGCTGCCATATATTCTTCCCTTTCCCCAAAAAATTTGAAGGAAATTGTTAATAGTTACCACATTAATCTAAAGTTTAGGTCTCAACTTACTGATGACAAACAAGTCATCGTGAATCTTTTGTAAGGTTTTGTTGGCGTTCATCAACTTTTTTCCAAAACCAGACTCGGACTACCTGCTTTCGACTTTATATGTTCGATACTTGAGTTCTATAATATCTATATTTCCTAGATTGCTCCTAACAGTTTTCAAAATATCATGTATTTCCTCATGCTTAGTAAGGCTCTAAGTGTCTCTCACACCTTGACTTTGTTCCGCATTTATATGTTACGATGAAGAGTGGTGATTTGGTGTCATTTTCCTTTCATCATGTGTTAAATGACATATATGATAGGTGTTGGGATTAGAGTGTTGCATCATATTAGCTTATTTGTTAAACATTTTGATTATCCAGTTTGGGTCTGTCCAACCGTGATTTATGCATTAGGGTTAGCATATATAATATGCATGCATGTATAGTTTTGAGGTTAACGTTTTCATTAATAACAATAGCATTGTATCCCTAACCACACCTCTAAAGTCGAAGTTCTTCATCAAGCTCTTCTGAGGTGTGAGATATTAATCATTCGACATCTTTGATCCATTCTCGTGTTCATTGCTTAGTTATTCTTGTTAATATGTTTAAAATCTATCGATCTAATAGCGCAATATTTCCAACAATTGGTATCAGAGCAGGAGGCTGTGTAATCAATACACATCTCTTTTGTTTGAAGAATCTTTTAGTGTTTCCACTTTTATCGAATATAGAAAAGTCGTCTTCCTCTGATCGACGGTGTATTGTGTGTTTGATAAAACCCTAAGTTCATCTTTACAAGTTTGATTCTAGCAGAGATAAGAAAAAGCTCATCATGTCTCACGACGACTCTCAATCCAATCACATTAACATCTCCAACAGTTTTGGATCCACTACTAGGATTCCCATTCTCTACACTTAAGACTATGAAGTGTGAGCGCACCACTTTGAGGACTACGTCGTTGGATCTGAAGATAATGATTATCTTATCTGGGAGGCAATAACGATCGGCCCGTTTGTTCACTCTAGAACAAATAGAACTGTCAAGACTCAAAAGGATTACAATCAACTCTTGATTGACGTAGAAAAGATCCCTCAGGACGAAAAAGACAAGGTGATGTGTAACATTAAAGCCATGAGGATGATTAGATTCGCTTTGCAAGCCAATACTTTCTGTTTGGTGAGTTCATGCACTACAGCTAAAGAAATATGGGATAGGCTGAAGGAATTATATTGAATTGATGAAGATCTGGAGCACTCGATTCAAACCTTATTGCTTTCTGAGTTCGGTGCTTTCGAACAACAACCTGAAGAGAAACTCATTCAGACATTTGATCGTTTCAACCATCTTTTTAGCAAAATGAGGAAGCATGGAATTGGAAGGGAAGTGATAGAACAAAAGTTTACCTTTATGAATGGGTTAAGACCCGAATGGATGGCTGTAGTCTCGACTCTAAAGGCACATGAGCAATTTAAGTCCTACTCGCTGGTGAAACTAATAGGTATACTTAAATCTCATGAAAGTGTGGTGACTAAGGAAGCGAAGGTAGTTTTGGGTGTGGGCTCTCTGGCCGTTATTTCTAAGAGCAAGAATGTGGTAGACGAAGAAGAAGAATCTGACATGTCAGAGTGTGATCTGACTAATGATGAATATGCAATGATGGTTACAAACCCAAAGAAGTTTTCTCGTAAGAAGTTCCATGCCAACAAGAACCGAAATTGGCAAGAAAGCTACAGCTCTGAAAAGATAAAGGAGGAAAGCAAAAACACTACTCAGAAGGATGACGAGAAGAAGGAAAGCAAGCTTGTGGGATACTCAGGATATGACTGCAACTTCTGTCACGGGAAGAACCACTCGGCTAAGGATTGCATGCTAAGAAAGATGTCTGAGAAAATGGAGGAAGAAGATGACGAAGCATAACACATGAAAAAGTTGGAGGAGATAAAGAAGAAGAAAGCGACTAACATTTCTATGAATGCTTTAATTGTGCAGGAACATGTTATTGATGATGAGTTTGGTGGAGCAGAAGTCTGTTCTAAAGACTCTAAGGATGAAGAGGTACGTAGACCCTCACATGGAAGAGCTTATGTGGCAAGAGAAGGAGTCCCTGAGTCGACTGGAACATGCTTAATGGTGACAGCTGTGGGATGTACAACCGAACGTAAGCATGATGAAGTGAAACTTAAGGAAGACAAATGTTTCACTGCCAAGCCTGTAAGTGAAAAGATCAGCGATTGCAATCCGTTGATCAAAAAGGTACAATCCATCTTTGAATTACAGAAGATACCTATATCAAACTATGAAACAAAATTAAACGAATTAAAATTCAAGTTTTCTAACTTAAGTGGTAATCTTATGCAAACTCACTTAGCGAATTCAACCTAATTGACCAACTCAGCAGGGAGTCTTCCAAGAGTGAGGAGAGAAGGATGTGGTTACAACAGAAGGAGTTAGACTTAGCTAGAGCTAGGGATGAACTTATTTATGTGCAACGAGACAATTTGAAGTTTTTAAAACAATTTTTTTTTGTTTGATTGCTAAACGATTGTACACTAATATCACCCAGTTGCATCTAGATTGTGAGATAGGTAAAAAGATTCACAAATTGATTTTACATTTCCTTGAATTTAAGGAGGATGAAGTCATTGCTGAATGCGAATCTATAATGTCCTCAGATGAGATTTCAGTAACTTACAAATATGGACTAGACAAAATTGAGTCTTTTGTCGAATCTAAAGAGCATAAATGTATGTTAAAGAATTTGCTGGACAAAAATGATAAATTAAAAATCAAGACCGATACCATACAAAAGTTTGACACATCACATGCGGAATTAAGTTCAGAACATAAAATAAACATAGAAAACAATTCTGAATTTGATGACAACAGTGAAATGAGCGAAATCTCAGTGGAAGACGAGGTCGATTGTTCAGAATTTCTTAAGAGCGAACCTGAGCCTGCGAAACCACTCATTTCTGAAAATTCAGTTGAGTTCACTCGAACATCCAAGGACAAGTCCAAGGTTTTCAAAGAGAAGGCGGTTGTCTATCAAAATGTACAAATTGTGCCGAACCTAGTGTATACTGTTACAGGTGTAACTAAGAAACAAGCGGCAGAATTGACCTCATTGGTTGACAAATATAACGCGGAAGGTTGTGACAGCTACTTCTGGTTTGCACCCATCGACAATGCAGACAAAACGGCTGGCCTGTCAGAGCGAACCTCATGGAGAGTCAAGGGCAAATACGTGGCTGAACCCATCAACAAACCTTCAAGTTTTGATAAGCCAAGTACAAGTGGCACGAAAGAAATACCAAACGAACCAATGAAAGCATCTGGTGCACCTTTGTAACGCCCGTAGATCCGGGCTAGTCAATTTAGAGGCAATAGGGGTCGAAAATGACTTTTCAACAAAAGGTTATTTAGAATAAATAATCTTAACCAAGTTGTATATTATGTCACAAGGTTTCTGTACATATAAAGAATGTCGAAATCCGAGTTATAACAAAGAAGTTATGGCCCGTTGAAGTTTCGCGACGGAACCGGCACGGCACCGGGAAGCGTAAATAGTGAATTTACGATGGATGACTTTTTAGCCTTAGTGATCTAAATGAAATTTGTATAATATGTTAAACTAAGAACGTCGATAAAAAGAACGCCCAAATCTGACTTCGTATGAGGAAGTTATGATTTTTCTAAGATTCGGCTTAGTAGTATACAGCCCGAAACTCGAATCTTAGTTTGAGCGGTTTTTAGCTTACGTGACCTAAATGAGAGTTGAAGATCTCATTAATAGGAACTCAACGGTAAAAAGACAGACAAAAACGGAGTCCGTATGAAGGAGTTATGAATTCTTCGCGGTCATTTAACAGTCTAAACACCTCCTACTGTTAAATTTGAGATCGGTCGAGAACTAGCCGACAGAGTCTAAATGAAAGTTGTAGATCTTGATTTAACCTACGCGTAGATATAAATAACATCGAAAACGGAGCTTGTATGCGAAAGTTATGATTTTTCTAAGTTTGAAGGCTCATACGCGATAGGGGGTGACGTGGCACCACCAGAATTGGACACGTGGCACCACCAGAAGGTTGCCACATGCCCCAACTCGGTGAGTCATGACTCAGACTCGGCGAGACCATCAGATTTCTCCCCTATAAATAGAGGTGTCGGGTTCCATTCATTCTTACACCTTCAAGCCCTTCTTTCTCTCTATAAACTCTCTCTCTAAGCCTCCCTAACCCCCAAAGCCTAGGGTAACTCCCTAGCACAAGGCGGAAGCCCCGGAGCACCCGATGGCTCCAAGAAAAGAGCCTTTCGGCTTGGGAAACGCTGCTCCAGCGAAGCCCGGTTTTGCGAAAAACCCGCTGTAAGTGAGCTACGCCTACGCTAGTTTTAATATAGCTTCTAATTAATTATAGTAACATTATTAGGACCTTAAAATAATTATTTGGGATATTATTATGAGTTATATTGAGTGTTATTTAACGCTTATATAATAATAATAATAGTCAGACTATTAATTTGTCGCGGATATCGGTAGACTAAACCCTAGTGGTGTTGATACTAGGTTTTATCGAATGAAAGTTGTTTTGAGAGTATCGAAGCGTTGTCCGAGTGTTGAGTCACCACCTATCAGGTGAGTGCATGGTCTCTTTCATCTTACACATAGATATGAAGTATTTTATTATAAATTACGTGCTATGTGTGCATATTGTCTGAATACTTGTTGTCTATGCTGATGAAAGATTTTTATACATGTTTTAAATAATGTAAACTTTATAAAGTATTTTATATCTACAAAATATGTTGGGTAAAATATGGGTAGATGAATAATGAGCGATAAAAGTTGAAATAGAGGAACATTAGTAGCATGGACCTAGTGCCCTATAGGTATACATTGGCAGCAGTGGACCTAGTACCCTATAGATGAGCACTGGCAGCTGCGCCACAACCCGTAGATGTTTTAGATCTACGGTAAACATCCTAGCAGCACCGCTCTAAGGACAGTATCGGCAGCTGCACCTAATAGGGAGCCTTATGACCATGACAGTAGCGTTTAAAGGTCAATACCGGCAGAAGCGCCTC
Organism: Lactuca saligna; assembly: GCF_052625555.1. Lineage (NCBI taxonomy): Eukaryota > Viridiplantae > Streptophyta > Magnoliopsida > Asterales > Asteraceae > Lactuca > Lactuca saligna. The sequence goes on from NC_136421.1 coordinate 309,316,782, forward strand.
ATAAAAAATGTCCCAATTCTGGCAGCTGCGCCTAAGTGACAAGATTAGCAGCTACGCTTGACCAATGTGTCATTGGCAACAATGGACTTCATGTTGTTTCCTTAGGATGATCCTTAGGAATGAATGAACAAGAAATAGCTGATTCTTAGGGTAGATCCTTAAGAATAAAGAAGATAATAGGGATGGGTAATTAGGTTAACTGTTTGATGATTAAACATAATAATTATATTATTGTAGGTTGAAAACCCTATGTACTCACCAGGTTTCCCAACCTGACCCACTCAGTTTATTTATATCACAGGTGTTGACACAAGGTCACTCTACACTGAGAGATTTAAAGAGATGTAGATCACTAGTGTAAATAAATGTAAGTTCTGTTTATGCTTATGTTTCTGTATTAACGATGACATTCCAAACGTTTTAAAATGAATAAAATACGTTTCTTCGAAAATGTTTTAATAACGTATTTATCATGTTTTTCTGGGAACAGATTCCACAACATTTTTATTAAAAGAAGTACTCTGATTTTTATAAAGCATAAACAAAATCGGTCTTTTCTGGCCGTGATTTTGGGGATGTCACAGTTGGTATCAGAGCATTGGTTTAAGCGAACTAGGAATATAGATTTATTTCTAGACTTAAACTTTGAATGCTAAGCGATGATTGTGAGGTGTGAGCACTAGATTATTTTAGGAATTGTGCCTAAAATGTTTTTATGTGCTAAATACTTGTGCCTGATATGCTGTTATTTGTTCGGATCTATGGTCTGTTGCCGAACGGATCTGGAAACCTTATGTGTTTAGGATTCTAAGCGTTTAACTACGATATTAGAACTAACATATAAACGTTTCGGAGTGATAAGGATGATTTAAACATCAATCTTAAGTAAAGGTCTAGATTCACCTTATTCGGTGTATAGATCAAGATGGCAAGAACCCGTAGCAGAAACGTGAATGCAAATGGGAACAGAAACCAACCCCCAGTGATTGAGCAAATACCGGTGATTGAAGCCGCCGCTGAGCCAGTCACAATGGCCAAAGTGCAAGCGATGATCCAAGCGATGTTGGATCGTCAAATGGAGGAAACTAGATGCTTGCTCCAGCAAAATCGAGAGGAAGCCACTATTCAGATCGAACAGCCCGAGTTGAACGAAGGGCAGACTGAGGAAGGAGACTACAGTGGAACTGTTGGTCAAGTCAACCCACCAATAATTCGACAAAACAACCACGACGACGAAGTCAAGAGGAATGGATGCAAGTACAAGGATTTTCTGACTTGCAAGCCATCGACTTTCACTGGAAAGGAGGATCCGATCGGGGTCATGGATTGGATCTCGGAGATGGAATTAGCTTTCATGACGTGCGGTTGAAAGGGAAAACAGCAGACCACATTTGCAGTGCGTCAGTTTCGAGGAGGCGCTGTACGTTAGTGGAATGCCTTGGGGAAGACTCTGAGCCCCAATGAGCCCCTGCAACTGACATGGGCAGAATTTCTGGTGCAATTCAAACGTAGGTACTGCTCAGCCCAAAATCTACTCGAGCTAGAAAACCAATTCCTTACCTTGAAGAAAGGAAGCATGTCTGTTGATGAATACACCAACAACTTCACAGAGAAGATGGAGTTCGCCTTACGTCTTGTTCCGGATGAGCTGACAAAAGTTGACAAGTATGCAAAAGGACTTCCATGGGAGTACACGGTACCAGTGCGTCAGGCACCTACTTTGGAGGCAGCTATCTGGGCTGCCAAGTCGGTTGAGGAGATGATCAAGGGAAGAGCCGCCAACAAGACCGAGGTTGGCGAAAAGACAAAGTTTGAGGGGTCTGCGAAGCCCGATGAGAAAAGCAGGTCCAGTACAAGGAAGTTTAGAGGAGGAGGGAGTGAAGAAAGATGGTGCAAGAAGTGAAAAAAGAAACACTCTGGAAAATGCGGTGAGGAGGTGACTTGTTTCAAGTGTGGGAAGCATGGGCATTATGCCAACGAGTGTAAACTCAACAAAAGGGTGTGTTACGAATGTAACGAGGAAGGGCACTTCAAGCAAGATTGCCCAAAGAGAGAAGGGGCTACAAAGCCAAATGTGCCGCCAAAACCAAAGGCAAGAGCATTTCAAATGATCCTTGACGAAGCAGCTGACGATGCAAGGAATCAGGAGTAAGGATGGATATATAGAGATTGAGTTATGAAGAAGCCATATAGATAGTGTCACATGATGTAGCCTATTAGAGGCATAATCTAGGGTGAACTTGAACACCCATGTAATCGTTTCAAGTAATAAAATAAAACCTTCGTTTTGTTATCTAATGTGTTGAATGATTGTGTGATTTGCTGCATGGTGACTTGGGAAACTGCGGGACAATACTTGGGACGAGTATGAGTAGGTGTGAATGGTAGTAGAGGCCTATATTACCGGAAGCACAGGACTCACACTTGGATCAGGGAAAGTCACAAGGTTACCAAGAAGTCAATAATTGATTTCGTTTTATTCAAGTATGTCGTTACCATTGTTTCGGTAATGACTAAGAATATTGTTGTTATCCCAACCCTAGTGGTCATATCAAATTGAGTCCGACTACGATGAGTAGGTTACGTGGTTCAGAGAACCAAGTTTGATATAGCATCCGACTTAAACCAAACGATTAAAGTCAAAGCGATCAATAGAAGTATCGCGCTTATTGGTAGCTAGCAATGCTACATGTTAAAGTATGATTATATCACATTAGAACATGAAGGAAGGCATACTCCATTCCGGAATTTGACTCTAAGATACCTGAGTCTAAGCATTGCTACATACGATGATAGGTCGTTAGAATATGACACATCGGTCCATTGTAGTAATCAAATTAACTTATCCTAAGTTTGTTAAGAAAAAGAAGGAGTCTCTGATAAAGAATGAGGTTGTGACACAAAGTTCATGATTGAAAGTCCAACGAGCAGGTGCAAGACCGAGCACCGCCTGCAGTCAAGGAGTCCAAGAGTTAGATACTCGTTCGAAGCGACATAGAAGTTACAGTTATTACCTAGGATGAAGAAATAACGTATGGAGTCATTATACAATCATGTTTCGTTGATGATTCCGGGACGTAATCATCCTAAGGGGGAGATAATTGTAACGCCCGTAGATCCGGGCTAGTCAATTTAGAGGCAATAGGGGTCGAAAATGACTTTTCAACAAAAGGTTATTTAGAATAAATAATTTTAACCAAGTTTTATAATATGTCACAAGGTTTCCGTACATATAAAGAACGCCGAAATCCGAGTTATAACGAAGAAGTTATGGCCCGTCGAAGTTTCGCGACGGAACCGGCACGGCACCGGGAAGCGTAAATAGTGAATTTACGATGGATGACTTTTTAGCCTTAGTGATCTAAATGAAATTCGTAGAATATCTTAAACTAAGAGCATCGATAAAAAGAACGCCCAAATCTGATTTCGTATGAGGAAGTTATGATTTTTCTAAGATTCGGCTTAGCAGTGTACACCCCGACACTCGAATCTTAGTTCGAGCGGTTTTTGGCTTACGTGACCTAAATGAGAGTTGAATATCTCATTAATAGGAACTCAACGGTAAAAAGACAGACGAAAACGGAGTCCGTATGAAGGAGTTATGAATTCTTCGCGGTCATTTAACAGTCTAAACGCCTCCTACTATTAAATTTAAGATCGGTCGAGAATTAGCCGATGGAGTCTAAACAAAAGTTGTAGATCTTGATTTTACCTACGCGTGGATATAAAGAACGTCGAAAACGAAGCTCGTATGCGAAAGTTATGATTTTTCTAAGTTTGAAGGCTGATACACGATGGGGGTGACGTGGCACCACCAGAATTGGACACGTGGCACCACCAGAAGGTTGCCACATGCACCAACTCGGCGAGTCATGACTCAGACTCAGCGAGTCCATCAGATTTCTCCCCTATAAATAGAGGTGCCGGGTTCCATTCATTCTCACACCTTCAAGCCCTTCTTTCTCTCTCTAAACTCTCTCTCTAAGCCTCCCTAACCCCCCAAAGCCTAGGGTAACTCCCTAGCACGAGGCGGAAGCCTCGGAGCGCCCAACGGCTCCGAGAAAAGAGCCTTTCGGCTCGGGAAACGCTGCTCCAGCGAAGCTCGGTTTTGCGAAAAACCCGCTGTAAGTGAGCTACGCCTACGATAGTTTTAATATAACTTCTAATTAATTATAGTAACATTATTAGGACCTTAAAATAATTATTTGGGCTATTATTATGAGTTATATTGAGTGTTATTTAACACTTATATAATAATAATAATAGTCAGACTATTAATTTATCGCGGATATCGGTAGACTAAACCCTAGTGGTGTTGATACTAGGTTTTATCGAAGGAAAGTTGTTTTTAGAGTATCGAAGCGCTGTCCGAGTGTTGAGTCACCACCTATCAGGTGAGTGCATGGTCCCTTTCATCTTACACATAGATATGAAGTATTTTATTATAAATTACGTGCTATGTTTGCATATTGTCTGAATTCTTGTTGTCTATGCTGATGAAAGATTTTTATACATGTTTTAAATGATGTAAACTGTATAAAGTATTTTATATCTACAAAATATGTTGGGTAAAACATGGGTAGATGAATAATGAGCGATAAAAGTTGAAATAGAGGAACATTAGTAGCATGGACCTAGTGCCCTATGGGTATACATTGGCAGCAGTGGACCTAGTACCCTATAGATGAGCACTGGCAGCTGCGCCACAACCCGTAGATGTTTTAGATCTACGGTAAACATCCTAGCAGCACCGCTCTAAGGACAGTATCGGCAGCTGCGCCTAATAGGGAGCCTTATGACCATGACAATAGTGTTTAAAGGTCAATACCGGCAGAAGCGCCTCATAGAAAATGTCCCAATTCTGGCAGCTGCGCCTACATGACAAGATTAGCAGCTGCGCTTGACCAATGTGTCATTGGTAACAATGGACTTCATGTTGTTTCCTTAGGATGATCCTTAGGAATGAATGAACAAGAAATAGCTGATTCTTAGGGTAGATCCTTAAGAATAAAGAAGATAATAGGGATGGGTAATTGGGTTAACTGTTTGATGATTAAACATAATAATTATATTATTGTAGGTTGAAAACCCTATGTACTCACCAGGTTTACCAACCTGACCCACTCAGTTTATTTATATCATAGGTGTTGACACAAGGTCACTCTACACTGAGAGATTTAAAGAGATGTAGATCACTAGTGTAAATAAATGTAAGTTCTGTTTATGTTTATGTTTCTGTATTAACGATGACATCCCAAACGTTTTGAAATGAATAAAATACGTTTCTTCGAAAATGTTTTAATAACGTATTTATCATGTTTTTCTGGGAACAGATTCCGCAACATTTTTATTAAAAGAAGTACTCTGATTTTTATAAAGCATAAACAAAATCGGTCTTTTCTGGCCGTGATTTTAGGGATGTCACAATCTTCAACCACCACCGAAGCCAAAGAAGAGAAATCAAAACCAAGAACGAATATCCACAAATCTCTGGAGCAACTTGCTGAACACTCCTGGCTTTCTTCGGGTGTTAGGGTGTATTCTAGGCTTTGGGGGGTTAAAAGTGGCTAGAAAGGGTGTTTAAGAGGAGAGAGGTTTTGAAAATGTTAAACCAAACTCGGAGGCCTCGCATCTTATTTATAGGAGGCTGAGATCCAATATTACGATGGGCGTAATATTCTTGTACGTTGGATGTACTAATGAAAACCTCAGTATGTTGGGCGTACTTCTCGTACACGGGGCGTACTAGTTTGAGTCTTATCCGAACTTTGGACGTGGCGAGGCTACGAGATACGCATCAAGGCTAGTATGATTACGCTCGGTGTAATCTTCTTGTACGCTGGGCGTACTTCTCCTACGTGGGGTGTATTCCCTTTTATCAATATCGGAAGTCTCGGATGTGTCTGACATGTGTTGCATGCAAGGGTAAGGGCGACGTGGGCAATCCGAGGCCTAGCTTTCGAGTACGCTGGGTGTAATCCTTGTATGCGGGGCGTACTTGAATTTTTGAAACTTCAAAAATTCATAACTTTCACACATGAGATCTGTTTTTGATGTTCTTTATATCTACGCGTAGGTGAGACCATGCTCTACAACTTTTGTATAGACTCCGTTGACTAATTTTGACTTTATTTTTAATGTTATATTTTTAACAGACCGGGACAGGAAAAGTCCGTTAAAAATTCATAACTTTTTTATCCGACATCCGTTTTCGTCTGTCTTTTTACCATTGTACTACTATTGACGAGACCTTCGATCCTCGTTTAGGTTGTGTTGGCTAAAAATCATCCGATCTTTATTTCAAATTTCGGATTATGTACTGTTATGTCGAATTTTAATAAAACCATAACTTCAACATACGAAGTCAGATTTGGATGTTCTTTGTATGGACACTCTCGGTTTAACGTATACTACAACTTTCATTGAAAACTCACTTTTTACGCTAAACAACGTTTTGCCGGTTTTGTTGCGGATCTTTGATTAGTCATAATTTCTCCATTATAACTTAGATTTCGGTGTTCTTTATATTACCGGAATCCTTGTCATGACCATTACGACTTTCCTCATAGATATCATGTTTATTTAACTATTTATTTTTGAGGATCAAATAAGTAAATGCACATAATGTTCGGAATTTTCTCTTTATTACTTTAAAAACTAGTTACATGTTAATCTAAACTATTACATTGATTTAAAAGGACGGGTGGTTACTGAAAGAGAGGAATCATTCTTTATCATTTTTTATGTGGCTCCTGTATTGATGTGGACGAATGCTTAGATCACGTATTGGTGGAATGTCCTTATGCTAGCTCAGTCAGAAATTCCATATTCAATTGGTTTGGAATCAATCTGGTGGAAGTTCATAATGTTGCTGATATTATTCGTTTTGCAGACACATGGGGAGTTGTCCAAAAAAAAATATCCACTAATAGCCATCTGCAACAGTTTATTATAGTTTGTATGGAAAGTTAGGAATAATCGTATTTTTCAGATGTATTTTGTTTCTCCTGTGTAGACTAGATGTATTTGGTTTCTCCTGTGTAGACTAGATGTATTTGGTTTCTCCTGTGTAGACTAGATGTATTTTGTTTCTTCTGTGTAGACTGGTAGAGCACATACACGCTATGGTATACCTTTGGCTGAAGGTTAGGGGTAAAAGGGGATTTGTAGTTGGGAAGATTGGATTTCTTACCCTTTTAATTTTTAAAAAACCTCTTCATTGTATTTCCAATTGTACTGGTTGCCCCTTTATAGTTGTTTGCAATTTGGGTTGTTTTATTAATATATTTTTCATTTCCAAAAAAATTACTACGGACTATCGTCACTTCTACTTTGACCGAAATCTTTTTCCTCCAAATCATTTTTTTTTCTCTTGCGATTTTCAAATTCTAGTGACCAAGTTAAATATTATGATTTATGACAAATCTCGATGTTTTTTTGCTGGGATATCAGGATCATGTCTGTCAATTTTTTCATCATTTAAATGATATTATCTTTGGAGTAGTTTCAAAAAATAATCTCTAGATGGTCCATGCACGTGCTCCATTAGTTTATTTCTATTTCGTATTATCTAAGAGTTACAGCATATTTTGTAATTATTTTAAAGTAAATTAATTAGAAAAACATACATATGGAAATCGACATTTTAGCATAAGACAAACGGCTGACATCACGAATAATTCAATCTTCAAGCTTACTAACACAAACAAGCATTCCACCATTTGCGATTTTGATTTTGTTTACAATACGTGTTCGATAAACAAAATGATACAAGTAATTTTTTTTTTTTTTTTTTTCAGAAATTTGCCACTAATTATACGATAAAAAAGGCCTGATCTTATTATAAGAAAGAAAAAAAATAAACGGCAAAGTTAGACCTTTGTGTTTTGCAAGAAACTGAGATTGATGTTCATAATCTTTTCTTTTCCATTTGCACCGGTACAAAAGTTTTTTTTTTTTTTTTAATAATTTATTAAGTTTATTCTTTATAAACCTTAAAATAACCATTTTACGTTCATTTTCTTCGTTACCTTACGAAAATACACTTGATAATTCAATCAAATTTTCTTTATAATCCTCCCCACCCACCACCATTTATATGATATGCATCAACGATTACTGACAAAAGAAAACTCAGTTTCAGAATTGTAGGAGGAACCATCCAACTTTGATCCATTGGCACAATCTCTAATGAAAGTTTTAAAATCAAAACATTTTCATTTAATCCAAAACAACTTGAAAAGACTGATTATTCTATTTTTTATTTTCTATTTTGTATTTCTTAAATCTCTCTCTCTCTCTCTCTCTCTCTCTCTCTCTTAGAGAAAAATTCCAAATTTTTTTCAAAAGTTTCAATAAAATCCTAAAAATTTCTTTTTTTTAACAGACAAGTCTCAGTATTTTGAAAAATATAGGATTTTTCTGTTCAAAAACACTTTTAGAACTTTATTGAAACTTTTGAAAAAAAAAAAAAATAGATTTTTTTGTAGAAAACCCCTTTTTCCCACCACCGTCATTGTGCAAAACTCACATTCGTTCCAAGATTCGACCATTCAAATGGAAACCAAAATCAAACTAACAAAAGCAAAACCAAAATCATGTTCATCATGCTCTTCATTTGTGATGTAGTTCTGGATCTTGAAATACAAAAAAGAACAAAGAATTTTACTACTCAAACCAATCCTTCACCTTCTTTTTTCTTTTCGGGCACTCAAACCCCGACAATAAATATAATCAAACAAAATACATTGAAAATACAATCAAACCAAAAATATATTGAAGATATCGTTTATGAATAAGGAAACTATGCATACAATCTGTGAAATCAAATCTGATCCTGAAATCAGGAAGAAGGAAACCAGAAAAAAAATATTCTTGAGACATAGAAATACATACCTTTTAAATCAAATCGGATGAAATTGGAATCATAGACAAGGGAACTAGAAATATTACTTTGTTCCTGAGGTATATATTTGAAACAATCCTTGGACCTGAACCAAAATCAAACACTTGGACCAGATGAATCTGAATCAAAATTCTTTGAAATCCCAGTAAGCATAAATCCCCAAACCAAACTTTTGAACTTGCACACCCAATCCAGAAATTTGAAGAACTTCGTCTAGAAAATCAAATACTCGGATCTTGCTGGTGACATCAAATGCAATGGTCTTGACAAATATGGTTTGTCAGAGTTTGTTGTGTAACATCCATAAAATTCGAGCCAATTTAAAACTTTTTAACTTATACAAAACCATTCAGTTATCACAATTTGTTTTCAAAATAGTTTAGAAATTAGAGTTCCCAGAAATCATAATTATCAATTGAGGAAGTGTACGGTCATGCCTTCGTCTTCCCACGGTCATCCGTTGAACCTGAAACAATAAACTAAAATTGTAAGCCCGAAAGATTAGTGAGTTGCCCCCAAAATACTAACCTCAACAATACCATAACCATATCATATAAACAAATACAGAACAACCATGCATATCGAGTCTATAGTGTGACTAGTTTGCCCACACCGGGCCTTCAGTCCACCTGGTCCACTCCCTGAGTCTACAGTATGACTGGATTGCCCCCACCGGGCCTTCAATCTGTCTGGTCCACTCTCCAAGCCTCGGCACATCTAGACCGCCCTCTCGGGACTTCAGCTTATCCGGACCGCTCGCTGGGCCTTCGGCCTAACTATGTCCCTTTCCGGGTCTGTAGTCTATCCGGTCCTCCCTGGGTATGTTGTCCTACAGCACAAATCAGGACCCGTCTCAACCCAATCCCAAATAGACAACCATGTTTACATATAACATATAATCACATAACAGTCCATAGATAAACAAACCGATCTAACAGATCATATAACATAGCAGCATCCTAACCAAGATACCGACCTAATCGGTCACTGACAATATACCATCCTAACTACCAGGATGAAGATCTAACAGATCAATAAGCATATCAAACAAAACCAGTATATAATCCGACAAAGGGTCGGCCTTGCTGCCTTAGACCCAGTTGATATAGTGATATAACTCACCTCGAAACACAGATCTGAACTGAAGAAACGAATTCCCGAACTACTATCTCACTGGAATCCCGAACTATCACATAATAAATACCAAATCACAACATAATAATCTTGGCAAAAGGGTCCACTCAATCTATCATGTCCATTACCTTTTATTAGGCCAAGGCCCAATCCCAAGTCCATAACTTTAACAGTCTTTACGCAAGGCCCATTATTGGCTGAATTTACTAAATTGGGCCGAACTTCCTTATTAGGCTTAACGCCATGATCCAGTATCACCAAAACTACTCCAAGGCATATCTACTCAGAAAGTCCAGTAAGGCCCAAACCCTACTAGCCCAAAAAGTAGCCCAAACCCAAAGCCCAAATCGCCAAAAGTCCACAAAAGACATACGCTAGGTGTACCCCAAGGCTACGCGGGGCGTACGCGAGTCTCGCATTGACTGGAAAACGGGACATTGACTTAGTACGTTGGGCGTATAGAACCTTACGCTGGGTATACGCGAGGTTTCACCATAACCTTAATAAGTGCTTAATGTCTTAAGCACTTAAGCCCAAACTCCAGATCTAGTGACCAAAAGCTCTTAATCCAAGGTCTTAATCCATTAAGACCCTTTTAAATCATGCATGGGACATCATAAGCCATTAGGACCTCATTTTTATCACTTGAGACCTCTTCAAGGTCCAGAAAGGACAGCTTATCTCGTCCAAAAGGCATCATGCACCATATTGGGGTTTTTGGGACAAGAAATGGTTCCATAATGCTAGAAAGGCTAGATCTATGACCCACAAGCAAAAGGTTTGAAGCTTTTTACCTTATGGAGCTTCAAGAGAACAACACAACCTCAGATCTACAAGCCAATCTCCTTCTTCAACTATTTGTTGCAATGGTTTCACCATCAAGAGCTCAAAATACCCACAAACTCACTCTCACACACAAGAACTAGGGTTTGGGGACGTTTCTGGAAGATGGAGGCTGAGAAGGAGGACAAAAAATGAGCCATAAGAATGTTTATATAGCCCCTAACTCGAGATATTAGGGTTTTCTTCGGTGATGAATACGCCCAACGTACACAATCTTACGCCTAGCGTACTAGGGCACGCCATAGTATGCGCATCGTACCCTTATGTACGCGCAACATACTTCTCTTGGTCCCAAAATTACAATCTAGCCCTTAGGATCTTCATGGATTTACCCTTCCATCCCCAGGAACTACAAATGACAAAACTTGGGATGTTACAACTCTCCCCCACTTAAATTTAATTTCGTCCTCAAAATCATTCCTTACCATCCATGGAACCCGACATCCTAAGTGTTGGGTTTTGAGCATTCTATCACTCCTATGGTGTACATGCAACCTTAGAAACCTTGGATCTATGTTTCACTAAGATACATGAAAAATGATTTTCCAAGGTTCATAATCCTATCTAGCATACATGGGGATCTTTTATTCTAATAGTTAGTAAGAATTACATACCTCTTTGTAGCTTGGATTCCTTTGAAACCTTGTGAGCCTAACACCTCAAGTGTGATGCCTCAAATGCTTCACACAACACCAAGTACACTCGGAATAAACTATTAATAGAATAAAAACACTTAGTATTTCAGCTATCCCTCTTTTGTTCACTCTAGTGGCCGAAAATGGTGAAGAATAGCTTCTTTATATAGTATGTTACAATTAGGGTTACACCATGTAAACTCTAATTATCATGAACTTTCATTTCCATGACCTATGGGTTATGTAACCCCCATGGAGCATCCATGGAGCATCTTATGGGTTTAACCCAACTTGATAATCCATGGAGCTTTGGTCTACTATATAAGTTATGGATGATTTGTAGTGACAAAGAACATGGTTTGGCATGCAGAATTAAAGCTTGCACAATTGAACATGGTGATTTGGGTGCTAAAAGATATATTCGATCATAGTAAATAAGTACAAAAAGGGATATAGTCTAGAGCTTCATAAATATCTCAATCGCTAATCACTATGAGCTACATCTCTCAAGCACACCTCTAAAAGTGGACAAACCCACCTTATATAGAGGTGTTTACATGTCTCTCTCTCACTCTAAAATACTCATTAGTCAAAAGGCTAATGCACCACATGCAAGTGGGTTTACACAATTCAAACCATTACAAAGTCATACATGAATAACTTTGCACCCTAACATTCTCCCCCTCAAAGTTAGGAATGGATGACCCACTTCAAATCTTCCAAAATCAAGCACTACGCGGTTCGAGCCTCAAAGGTGACACATATCGAAACGAACTTCAATCTTCAATTCTTCCATGACTCTTCAATTTGGGCTCTAGGATGTGAGACCATACAATCCGAGCAGCAACAAATGATCAAGAGTATTCCAAACTCCAAATAATCACCCAAAATTTGCGCATAAAAACACACCCCAAAAATCCTCAATAAATCCAAACCCATTTCACATACATCACTTCCGAACTTCCAATTGCATCATCTCATGGCTTCAAAACTTCAAGATCACTTCGGTCTTCAAATACGCTTAATATGAAAAAATCAAGTTCGAATTTCCATATAAAACTTCTCCCCCTTTTTATAATCGAAATTTGATTATAAAACTCCAAAGGAAAAAGAACGTGCTCTATTTGGAATTTTTTGTGTCAAAACTCCCCCTTAGCATGTGGCATAAACCTTTTGCTTCAATCCGGAAAACCCAAAAAATAATCAATTTTTATTGTTGTTCACGGATCGCCTTTGACAAAATTTCTCAAAAATGGGTAGAAATTGTCAATTTCAAAATTCTGCAGTGACCCGTTGCATCCAAAATAGCAAAATATGCAAAACTCTCCTCCTTTTTCAAATCTGGGCAAAAAGCATCAATTTGCACAAACTGCAGGGGCCTGAAATGCACAATCTCCAACTTTCAGTAAAAAATAGTTCTTTTTCAAATTTTGGTGCAAACTGCTAGAATTTCGAAGTTTCAGGGACCATTTTCGAAAATTCTGCCTTTGTGCACAAATCATACGAAGCATGCCCAAAATATACGAAGCTCCAAAAAAATTTCGAATTTGGGTGAAAAGTGTCAAATATTCGAAACTTGAGTTAATTTGCGAAGTGACAAAAATTCGAAGGTTCAGGGGTCAGATTCGAAACTTGGTGCTTTCTTTCAATTCATTCGAAAGAGTAGCATACGAAGATTTAATATTGAACAGTAACTTCATTCGTACAAATTTGCATTATACCCCCTTCTAATATTCAATATATACCGTTCGTACGTTCATCCATATACCCTTTGTATGAAAATAAAAAATGCTCCTTTAATCAAAAACACCCCTTTGTTCAAATGCCAAACATCCCTTCGATTCATTCCAACACAGTCGATCCTTCGAATGTTAGTCTCACAACTATCGGCATCAAATACAAACAATTCTCGACTATCACCCATTTGTATATCAATCTACCGCTCTTCGTTCAACTCCTTTATATTTTTAATTCATCAACAATTGCTTCGTATAATTCAAACACCCAAAACCAAGGTCGAATTTGTATCCTTTATTTCTCGATCTTAAAACCCGGTTATCTATTAACCATTTGATCATTCATTCATATCCCCAATCCAAAGCGTGATTTTGTTTGAATTTCTTATACCCCTTTGCTAAAACGAAATTAGACTGTTTGTAGCAACAAAAAAAAACCTTCGTTTCTCAATCTTCATTCATCCATTTGAAATCAAACATAGTTCTAAACCATTCCAGTCGAACTTTCAAAATCAATAAAAATTCGATCTCCAGTCTCTCAATACTTTCAATTTCAAGAACAAACCATGATTCGTACATCAATCGATTCCGAGTTATATTCGTCACTTCCAATACGACTTTGACTTATAGTAAGAACATTCCAGTCGACATATTCTTTCGAAATTTGATTCTTGACGTCAACTTTCATTCTTCAATTTTGACTATTTGCGTTCTTGACTTTTCAAATCAGAGAAGAACAAACAATAGAAATCAACTCCAAAGAATTTTAACCATTCAATTTCAATATCACAATCACATTTCGATTCCAGTTGTTCTCGATTCATTTCTCAAAGTCAAAGATTTGATTGTTGATTTGTTAGCCATAACTTGATCCTCATCAGTATGAAATTGAAGAAATCATAACCGATTCACAAGAACTGATTAGCAAGTTTATCAAATCGATTAATAAAAAGATGAAGAAAAATTTCAAGAATACGTCGAATTAGAAACGAGATCAGACTTTCCAATGGTACAACAGAATAAAGAAAGAGACAAACAACCTATTAATCGGATCTGGAATATTAAGAACTAATTTTGACTTTGAAGGTCAATGCTAGATGGAATATGATCTGGAATATCAAGAATTGATTCTGGACGCAAATAATATCAAGAACAATAAAATTTTATGAGATTTGGGCTTAGAAAAGATTAACTGAACAGTGTAGCATTGGAAATTTGGGCGTCTGTTGAACTCGATGAATAGTAGATTTCGAAAAAAATGAGTTTTGATCTAATATCATAAAATTGATTTGAATAATTGCTATTTAAAACTCATATCAAACAACAAATAAGATTGGATTTAGACATGATCAACAAACAAAAAATTGGATCATCAATGGGATTTTTCAAAAAAAAAAAAATTGATCCACCGAGTCAAAATGATCACAATTCAAAAGCGCAACGCACGATTCAAATATTATGAGAGATCATAGAGAGAGACTCACCAAAATTGATCAAATTGCGACAAAAGTTGCCAAACCGAGAATCGTTCTTCAAATATCACCTTGATCTTGAAGACCCGCTTTGATACCAATTGTAGTGACAAAGAACATGGTTTGGCATGCGGAATTAAAGCTTGCACAATTGAACATGGTGATTCGGGTGCTAAAAGATATATTAGATCATAGTAAATGAGTACAGAAAGGGATCTAGTCTAGAGCTTCATAAATATCTCACTCACTAATCACTATGAACTACATCTCTCAAGCACACCTCTACAAGTGGACAAACCCACCTTATATAGAGGTGTTTACATGTCTCTCTCTCACTGTAAAATATTCATTAGTCAAAAGGTTAATGCACCACATGTAAGTGGGTCTACACAAGTCAAACCATTACAAAGTCATACATGAAGAACTTTGCACCCCAACATGATTGACACAATCAACTCATATATTTAATTAGTCTTCTTTTGATCCCATAATTAATTCTAAATTAATTATTGATCAATACTAACTAAATATTATTCTTCTTATTGTTAATATATTAGAACTTATAATATATTAATAACCATAAGTGTCTTATTTCTCTCATTTAGTCTATCCAAGTGCATGATGCCATGCAACCTAAATGGACCATACCGGGTCAAGTCAAGTACATACCAAATATAGTTATGGACTTAGACACTATATCCAACAGTCTCCCACTTGGATAAGTCTAATAACTATAGTTGCAAGTATGACTTCAGGAACCGATCAGCAATCGTAGCTCTTTCAAGGTCTCTCGGAACTGAGAAGAAGATGGTGTGCCATTTTAGATAAATGATCATATAATCCTCTGTTCTAGATATCAGTCGGACAAACACATGGAACAATGTCTTTCTATTGTCTAGCAGTTGTTTCCCGATTTCCGATTTTTTTGACATAGAACTTAATTGAACACATCAATTTAGTTCTGACCGGGCCCGGTACATGGGTCAAAACAAAATCATCGAGGGGCCCAGATATCGCTTCTAATCCATAACGGAACAGATAAAAGTCGACTCATATGTTTGCTCTACTACTTGTTGAATTACACACAAAGGTACATTTTATAACATCGAGTTACCAATGCGTTTTCGTACAATCAATGCATAACCAACTCATAGGTAACAAATCATATGTCTAGGTTTGAAGACTTATATGATATTACCGTCTCACAATCACTCAAGATAAATTCCATGAAGTGATACCAGTAAGTGTGGGTTGAATCCAATACTCAGAACTTATAAGCACTCATGAGTGTTCTAGCCCCCTTTGTCCAACATCTTGGACCTCTACAAACCAACCCATGACAATCTTGATTCATATGTACTTCCAACATATGATTGACTGTGGAGAATTTGAATAATATGATATATACCATAACATAATTATTCTGAAAGTCAAAACATGCAAAAAGAAATACTAGTAAATGATTGACAAGAGATAGCAACAATTTACTCATAAATAACAACTTTTAGTTATCATCAAATGTCAATTACATTTTACATATTTCAAAATTATCTAACTTCTAAAAACTAATATCATCTCTTAGCCCTATGTTGCTAGCATGCTGAAAATGATTAACCTTACTCAGTCCCTTCGTGAGGGGATCTGTCAGGTTCTCATATGATGATACCCTCTTTGCCATGAGAATTCCTTCTTCTATTCGATGTCTGATGAAATGATATTTACTGTCGATGTGCCTGGATCTCCCGTGATCCCTTGGTTCCTTTGCTAAGGCAACTGCACTTTCACTATCACATAAAATTTCCATGGGCTCCTTCATAGTTGGTACAACTCCAAGGTCTCCGATGAAGTTCCTTAGCCATATATCCTCCGTTGCTTCTTCACTTGCTGCTATATACTCTGATTCACAAGTGGAATCAGTCACTGTATCTTGCTTGGAACTTTTCCAAGTAATTGCCCCTCCATTTAGGGTAAAGATCCAGCCCGACTGAGAGCGGAAATTATCCCTATCAGTTTGAAAGCTAGCATTACTATACCCTGCTACTTTCAAGTCATCACTCCCACCAAGGGTAAGGACCTATTCCTTAGTCCTTCGTAGGTACTTAAGAATATTCTTTATTGCAGTCCAGTGAGCCTTGCTAGGATTACTCTGATATCTGCTAACCATGCTTAAAGCAAAAGCAACTTCAGGACGAGTACAATTCATAGCATACATTATCGAGCCTACAGCGGAAGCATATGGGACTCGACTCATCTCATCTATCTCTTCATCTGTACTCTGGCTCTGAGTTTTACTCAGTCTAGCATTACACTGAATAGGTAAATCTCTTTTCTTGGAATTTTCCATACTGAACCTCTTCAGCACTTTGTCCAAGTAGGTACTCTGACTAAGTCCAATCAGTCTTTTACTCCTGTTTCTCAAAATCTTTATCCCGAGGATATAGGTAGGTTCTTCTAGGTTTTTCATAGAGAAACATTTCCCAAGCTAGGATTTCACTTCCTGCAAGGTTGGGATGTCATTTCCTATGAGTAGTATGTCGTCCACATACAGTACCCAAAAGCTAACTATACTCCCACTAGCCTTAACATATATAAAAGATCCATCTTCACATCTCGAAAAGCCAAACTCTTTGACTTTCTCATCAAAGCAAAGATTCCATCTGCGAGGTGCTTGTTTCAATCTATATATGGATTTTTCAAGCTTACACACCCTATTAGCGTATTCTGTACTTACAAAACCCTCTGGTTGAACCATGTAAACATCCTCAGCCAACTTTCCATTAAGGAAAGCGGTTTTGACATCCATTTTCCATATTTCATAGTCATGAAATGCAGCAATGGCTAACAGAACCCTAATAGACTTAATCTTGGCCACTGGTGCAAAGGTCTCATCATAATCAACTCCCGGAGTTTGAGAATAACCCTTTGCAACTAGTCGTGACTTATAAGTGTGTACATTACCATATTTCATAGTCATGAAATGCAGCCCTGGCTAACAGAACCCTAATAGACTTAATCTTGGCCACTGGTGCAAAGGTCTCATCATGATCAATCCCGGAGTTTGAGAATAACCCTTTGCAACCAGTCGTGCCTTATAAGTGTGTACATTACCACCCATGTCGGTCTTCTTCTTGAAGATCCATTTGCACCCTACTGTCTTACGACCTGGTACATTGTCAACCAAGTTCCAAACTTAACTGTCATACATCGATTGTATCTCGCTATCCATAGCCTCTTTCCATTTAGCAGACTCAGGGCCTACCATGGCTTCCGTGTAGCTGTTAGGCTCTTCCAGATTTATCAGTGTATTATCAATGATAAGGGTGTGACCTTCTACAATAATAAGGAAACCATAATAATGCTCAGGTGCATTCCTAACTCTGGTGGAACGCCTCAGAGGTATGGACTCTTCAGTTGCTTCAACAGAAGTTTCCTCCTCAGGTTGAGGGCTAGGGTTTGGGGTTCCTTCACCGCTTGACTCTTGAATTTCTTCAAGGTCAACTTGCCTCCCACTATCTCCTTGGCTTATGAGTTCTCTCTCTCTCTCTCGAAAGACTCCTTTTCTTACTACAAAGACCACATTGTCACTGGGTCTGTAGAAGATATAACCAAAATATTTATGTAGGTAGCCGATGAAAATCTACCTCTCACTTCAAGGTTCGAGCTTGTCGTGAGTCTCGCGTCTCACGAAAGCCTTACAACCCCAAACCTTGATGTGGTCTAGATTTGGAACTTTTCCAATCCACATCTCGTGAGGTGTTTTGGCAACCTTCTTTGTAGTGACTAGGTTAAGGATATGGGCGGCAGTCTCTAAGGCATACCCCCAAAATGATATTGGTAGCGAAACTCGACTCAT
This sequence comes from Lactuca saligna, assembly GCF_052625555.1. Taxonomy (NCBI): domain Eukaryota; kingdom Viridiplantae; phylum Streptophyta; class Magnoliopsida; order Asterales; family Asteraceae; genus Lactuca; species Lactuca saligna. The sequence goes on from NC_136421.1 coordinate 309,335,360, forward strand.
CATGGAACGAACCATGTCCAACAAGGTTTGATTACGCCTCTCAGCTACACCATTCAACTATGGTGTTCTGGGAGGTGTCAATTGTGAGACTATCCCACATTCCTTAAGATAGTCAAGGAACTCGGTACTAAGATACTCACCACCTCGATCAGATCGAAGCATCTTAATGTTCCTGCCCAACTGATTCTCCACTTCTAGCTTAATCTCTTTGAATTTATCAAAGTTGTCCAACTTATGTTTGATTAAGTAGACATATCCATATCTACTAAAATCATCAAAACAACTCACATAAAAGCGATTAGCATCTCTAGTGGCGGTTCTGAAGGGCCCACACACATCTATGTGTATGAGATCCAAAAAACCTTCACCCCTAGCACAAGTGCTAGTAAAAGGTGACTTTGTCATTTTTCTAAGTAGACAAGATTCACAACTATCATCCGACTTTAGGTCGAGTGATTCCAAGACTCCATCCTTTTGGAGTTGGCCTATGTGTTTCTTGATTACATGTCCAAGACGACAATGCCCTAAATATGCTTTATCTAAGCTAGTGGAAGAATCGATACACAATACATTATTTCCTAAGTTATCTACAACGAATACAGTTTCATACACACCATCACAAGGTAATGCTTTAAAATAAAGAGCACTATTATAGAAAGCATCAATACCACCACTTTTAATATCAAAATAATAGGTGAACCCTTGTTTATACAATGCATGAAAAGAAATAACATTTCTTGCCGTTTCTAGGGAATAACAACATTTATTCAAGTCTAATGTGAACCCACTATCTAGTAACAAGGATTAAACTCTAATCTTGGTGACAGGTGAAACTTTCCTATTCGCCATGATTAGGTTTATCTTTCCATGCTCCAAATCCTCACTTCTTCTTAGTCCCTGCAGATCTGAACATATGTGAATTCCACAACCTGTATCAAGGACCCAAGACTTAAAATGAGGTGAGTTATTAGACAATATAGTGTATATACTTGCATGGTTGGGTTTTACTTTCCCATCCTTCAAATCTTGCTGGTACTTTGGGCAGTTTCGCTTCCAGTGCGATTTTTCATGGCAATAAAAGCATTCAGCCTCATTAGGGTTAGCAGAAGGAGTGACAAAACCTTTCTTGGTTTTTCTTGAAGAGGATCCTTCAAGGGTCTTACCCTTGGTACCCTTATAAGGGTTCTTTCTCTTCTTACCTTTGCCATGCCCGATTGCCAAGACATTGTCCGCAGTAAGAGTAGGAGGAGTAGTAACACCCGACTTACCCTTAAGACTACTTCCTACAGTCTTTAAGAGTCCTTGAAGTTTACTAAGTGTAAATTCTTCCTTATTCATGTCGTATGTCATTCTAAATTGATCATAACATGAAGGTAAGGAGTGCAAAATGATATCTATTGCTAACTCCTCAGGAAAGTCAACATCCAGTTTCTTCAAGCGATCCACAAACCTTTGCATTTTCTGTAAGTGGGTCGTGAGGGACTCATTCCTTCATTTGGGTGGTTATCATGGAGGAGATTATTTCATACCTCTCTTGACGAGCACTTTGATGGTATCACTCCATCAAGTCCATGTGCATCTCAAAAGGGTAATAGTCCTCATAGGAGTTTTGGAGCTCAACTGTCATTGTGGCAGTCATGATACATGCTACTTTGGTAGCATCCCTTTCATGTGCTTGAAATGAAGCAATCTCCTCTGGGGTAGCAGTTGACTCATCAATCTCCTTCAGCTCCCTATCAAGAACATATTCTTTATCCTTATAGTGAGTGACCATCCTGATGTTTCCGATCCAATCCATAAAATTGGATCCATCAAAGATGGCTCTCCCACAAAGGTTCATGAGAGAGAAGGAGCCAATAGGATTTGAGCCATAATCATTTTTTTCGGAAGACATCTGAAATGAAAGAATAAGTTTAGATTAGATTCCAGGATTTTCCTTAATAAAGCACCCAAACGCTATATTAAGGCTAGGACCCAACACAATATTTTATAACTTAGAAGTGGGATGTCGTAATCTAAGCTATAAAATATTTGAAGGTGGGTGAATGACGATTCACCAATTTCCACCATAAAACAAAATAAATCTTATTAGTTTTTAATTGGTTTAGAAATTCCTAGGTTCTTTGAGATTCATTGAACTTTTCAATGGCTTGTTTCAATCTCGAGTGTGCCCTTCAAGTTTTGTGACTGGGATGTCGAGGATCACAAAACAAGGTGTGAAGTAACCATGCAAATTACTTGGTACACTTAATGTATTACCCCTCAATCAAAGTGCCAGTTAACCACACATGCTCCAACGATACTATGATAAACATTAAGTCACCCTTTGCCTACCTTGATAAGTCCAAGTTAGTGTGCCGGTTAACCACACACGCTCTAGTAACGACTTAATAAAAGTGCAAAGTGTAACTTCATGGATTAGCACCTTATTCACATTTTCCTAAAGTAACTAAGATTAGGAATTAATAAAAGTTTAGTTACTTTAGTATATTCATAATACTTATTATGAGAATTATAGTCTTTTTTCTACCTTTTCGGCTAACGACCCTCCACCGATCAAGGAAGCGGTGGGTGAGAATAGACACCCATTAAGTTGTCATTTTATATGCAACAACCTTATACCGCCCCCCCCCCCCCTTATAGACCGACTTCGTGAATGAGGCCTACTAATGGTAAAACGACTTTTATCTTATACATATATAATTATTATTCACTTATAATAAAGTATAAGGGTTGAATTTTAATATTTAAAATTCTAAGGGTTGGAACTAAAGTTTTAATTATGACTTTACTTGTTCCAAAACATAAGGGCAAGTTTTGTAAGCTTTTAAAACTTTTCATTTCTCATAAGTTATGAGTTTATTAGAGTATTAAAATGAAGACTCTTCATTTTCATAACTCTTGTGTTCTTTTAATGGTTTTAATTCAAGTGTGACTCTTGGTTTTCCATAATTTGAGGACAAGTTATGGACTCCATTAAAACACATAATGATCAAGAATTAACTAACATGGAGGTTACAAATAATTCCTATGATCATCTAAATTCATAAGTTCAAGAACATGACTATCAAGAATTTCAAGAATCATAACAAACTTATATAAAACTTGTAATTTTTTATAATAGCCATTGTAAATGGATTAGCATAAACATTACACCAACTAAAACAAGTTTTAAAACACCAAAATAGTTTAGGGTAATGTTTCTACTCCATTTCCAGCAGCATAACTCAAAAATTTGAACAATGCAGCATGTACTCGTCGAGTGCATGAACTGACTCGACGAGTTGCATGCATTTCTTCATGGACTCGTCGAGTCTCCCCTTGGACTCGGTGAGTTCATGTGTGCAGTGAACAAAAAACTGTGTTTTTCAGCTATTTTGCATCAAGTATCAAACAAACAAGCCTAGGCTCTAATACCAATGTTGGGTTTTGAGCATTCTAACAATCCTATGGTGTACATGCAATCCTAGAAGCCTTGGATCTACGTTTGACTAAGATACATGCAAAATGTTTTTCCAAGGTTCATAATCCTATCTAGCATACATGGGGATCTTTTATTTTAATAGTTAGTAAGAATTACATACCTCTTTGTAGCTTGGATTCCTTTGAAACCTTGTGAGCCTAGCACCTCAAGTATGATGCCTCAAATGCTTCACAGAACACCAAGTACACTTGGAATAAACTCTTAAGAGAATAAGAACACTTAGTATTTCGGCTAGCCCTATTTTGTTCACTCTAGTTGCCAAAAATGGTGAAGGATAACTTCTTTATATAGTATGTTACAGTTAGGGTTACACCATGTAAACCCTAATTATCATGACCTTTCATTTCCATGACCCATGGGTTATGTAACCCCCATGGAGCATCCATGGAGCATCTTATGGGTTTAACCCAACTTGATAATCCATGGAGCTTTGGTCCACTATATAAGTTGTGGATGATTGACACAATCAACTCATTATTTAATTAGTCTTTTTTCGATCACATAATTAATTCTAAATTAGTTATTGATCAATAGTAACTAAATATTATTCTTCTTATTATTAATATGTTAGAACTTATAATATATTAAGAACCATAAGTGTCTTATTTCTCTCATTTATTCTATCCAAGTGCATGATGCCATGCAACCCAAATGGACAATGTCGGGTCGAGTCAAGTACATACCAAATATAGTTATGGACTTAGACACTGTATCCAACACATAGGGGCACCTCCACAACCATAACATCCGACGACTTTCATAGGAGACTAAACCCAAAGGGAATCTTTACTATCCAAAGAAGATGATTCCACAATCCCATGCAGCACACAATCCTTCACTACCTAAACCCGCAATCTGGAAACCTGGATTCGGCCTGACCCCTTGGCCGACCACTCGAACTATCCATCACTAGCTCTCTTTCAATACGAACTATTTCACCATGAGAACCTGAAGTTCCTACCCAAAAAAAAAAAAAAAAAAACATAAGTCATATTCTGCCGAATCCCTGCCCCTACGATTCAACGCTGGCCCACTCCGGGTATCTTTGCCTACTGCATAGAGCAGGACCGCCTCAGTCCAATCAAGCACAACATGCCAACTAATAAAGCATCATAAAAAAAGATGTCCACTTAATACCGATGATAATTTACCATGACAATCTTTGACATCCACCACTTCCATAGAAAATAATCATGCAATCGATTACCAACAACAACACACCTACCACTATCGGCCCACCAGTTCAGCACTCATATCTATCTCATACCACCCTGCGGGTGGGAATACCAATATGCCAAGCCCGATTGATCACAGGGTCCGTCATCCTCAGGATGGAATACTCTAGATTGAAATACCAATATGTTGAATCGATTTAAGCATCGAGTTGAAACTCTCAAAGTTTGTTGGCCTACCGCCTCAACCCTACCTCGCCTCTTGAGCCTCCGTGCCTACAACTTTCAGTCGGTCTATAACGGGTATCTTGGGCTACTGCATAGATCAGAACCGCCTCAACCCTACTCACATATAACGTATCATCAAGGACGATCAAGAGAAAGATCTAACTTAAACACGCCCATACACATAACAAAATCAACAAAATCTCTATGCCCATGGCCTATAACTAGAATGCTTCTGATAATTTCTCGACACAGCTGTCGTTGCCTCCGTTGTCCCAACGCTCCACCCTGAAGATTCACACCTCCTCCACTATCCAAAAGGCCTAGTCAAAGTCCTTCCCAACACCAACAAGCGGTACAGTATTGAAGCCTCACTCCACAATATCCACTTGTAGAACAAGTTGTGTAACATACACGTTCAGTTACCATGTTTTTTTAGCTTAAATAAACAATATTATGAAATATTATATGAATTTGAGTGTTGAGTTCTAACATATAGTTTTTACTATAAATAAAGTAAAACTATGTTTAAAATCACTCGGAAATATTGGAAGTCTTATGAGATTCCAATCTAATATTGAAATTTAACGAAAATATAAAATTTGAAATAAGTAAAAAATTTATTATTGAAAGTTGTATAGAATCTAGTTAGAACATGTAGGCGAAAACCTGATTGAAATCCGAGTTATAACGAAGAAGTTATCACTATTTGAAGTTTCGCGACAGACCCGACACGACGCCGAATGACGTAAAAATTTGAGTTTTCGAAAAAATACTTTTTAGCCCTTATGATCAAAATAAAAGTCATAGTACTCTTTAAATCGATGAATTTCATAAAAAGAACGTCCAAATATGACTTCGTATGAGGAAGTTATGATTTTTATAAGTTTCGATATAGCAATAGACAGCTAAAAACTTGAAATAAAGATCGAGTGATATTTAGCCGACACAACCTAAACGGGAATCGAAGGTCTCGTCAATATTAGTACAATGGTAAAAAGAAAGATGAAACGGACTTCATATGAAAAAGTTATGAATTTTTAACGGACTTTTCATGTCCCGGCCCGTTAAAAACTTAATATTTAAAATGAATTCAAAATTAGCCAAGGAAGTCTAAACGAAAGTTGTAGAATATAATCTCACCTACGCGTGGATATAAAGAACGTCAAAAACGGATCCTGTATACAAAAGATACTAAATTTTGAAGCTTTTTAAATAAAAATAAATGAAAATTCGAATCCTTATCCGAGCGAGTACGCCCAGTGCTCGTATATGGGATCAGGAGCTGGTCATATCTCTCTATCTTTCTCTCTCTCTCTCTCTCTCTCTCTCTCTCTCTCTCTCTCTTCACACGAGGAACACCTATGGGATAATATTTCCACATCCGAGACCCGGGTTCTGATCAGAGGACACGCCTCGCATGTACGCCCCGTGTACGAGGGCTACACCTCGCGTACTGAGGACTATGCCCAGTGTAGTCAGCAACTTCAATCCCCTATAAATAGAGACCGAAGATCTCCGGAATTATGTTACATTTTCTCACTCTCTTTCACTCTTTAATCTCTCTCAAGCCCCTCTAACACCCCCGAAGGTCTGGTATCGTTCCTGACACCTGAAGCAAGTCCCGACACACCGAAGTTCCTGATAAAATTATATTTTCTAGCCGAAACTTTGCCCGAGTAAGGCCGGTTTTCAACTAAAATCCATGGTTTCATCGCAGAAAGTCATATTTAGAGTTGAAGAGTTGCTCAAATTATCATTTATTCCTTCGGTTATTTTACGGTGAGTTTCAATATATATGAACAATTGTATGTTATGTGTTATATGTGCTATGTGCTTTTCCCTTATTATTTCTGTTATTTATGATAGCAAAGTTATACCTTTGACCATGTGATAAGTGAAAGGACTTAGAATTTACGGTGGTACTGGTATGTAGCCTCTGGTCATGTAGAGCATGTCTCTGTAAGAGAATGACTTCTATTCTATGGCATTGGCAGATGGTTAGACGGGGCTATAAGCCTGAAATCTACCAAATGTTTAATTAGAAAGTGTATGTCTTCTGTGCTATTTGGCCCGAAGCTTTATTAATGTATATCAAGTATGGAAATTGTTGTATCATTGATTGTATATCTTTGTCAAATCGTCGATTGATATGGAAAGCTTGTCGCATGATTCACATATGCTTTTGTTGTTCCTTGTTCCGTTTGCTTCTGCCATATTGAAGTATATATATGGCATGACATTATATTGTATCTATTATTGAACTCAATAAGAGTCACCGCCTACCCCTCTCAATGTTTAACAATTGTAGGAAATAAGCAAGTAGTATAGTTATATATCGTTGGATGATTTAGAATAGTTTGAATCTATTGTATTTTGTACTCATGTTTGTATAAAACTTTAATATCCTAGGTAGTTATGTAATATGTTAAAACTTTGAAATAGTTGTTTTGTATCCAGTCGTTTGTAATCGAAGTTATAAATGTAAAATATTAATTATGAATATGCATGTTGCATGTTTTGGACTAACAATATTATGAAGTATGAAAGTTTGGGTCTTTCAGAAATACGAAAGTTAGGTTCTTTCATGTTGCTACAGCATATCATATATATACTTGGAACCTGATCATATAACTATCTAAACCCACACAATGATCTACAACGCATACAGAGTCTTCAGCATGATGGGACCGCCTCAACAGGCCTTTCGTCTATCTGGGTCACTCTCAGAACCTTCAACATGTCTAGACCGCCTCTCCGAGCCTTCAGCCTGTCTGGACCGTTCTCCGAGCTCTCGGCTTGACTGGTACGCCCCATCGGCCTTCCGTCTATCCTAACCGCTTTGAACTGTGGAGCATCTCCCTGGACCACCCCTCTCGATAATCCTTCTCATGCATACTGTTCTCACCCACTTAGGGTACCAAACTCCGGATCCATTCTGCGAACCATAACCCCGGCCTAATCCTAGGCCTCATATCGATTGTCCACCCACTCGGACAGCCGTGGCATGAGCCCTAACCCACGCATCTACCACATGCGCTAAGTAACCCGCATACCTGCTGAAAGTACTGTCTAACCCCTGACAGCTAACATAACCCTCAATGACCGCTGCCTCATCTGTGAATTTCCAATTCTCCCCCACTTAGGAAACTAGCTACTACCTGATGATGGTGATGTTGGGTTATGAGCATTCTAACACTCCTAAGTGTACATGCAACCCTAAATACCTTGGATCTATGTTTTCTCTATTATACATACAAATATGAACATCCAAGGTATTATCCTAATCTAGCATACAAAACTATTAATATAACAAGATAGAATACATACCTCTTTGATAGTGCTTGTCTTCATGAAGCTTGAGTGCTTAGTGCCCCAAGTGTGACACCTAAAATGGTTCACACAACACCAAATACACTTGGAATAAGTTGAGAGAATTCTACACTTCATAAAATCGGCTAGCCCTCTTTAGAATAATCTAGTGACCGATTTTGGGAAGAATAATATCTTTATATAGTGTTACAATTAGGGTAAACCCTAATTGTCATGACTTTCCATTTCCTTGGATCCATGGGTTCAAATACACCATGGAGCATCCATGGAGCATCATATGGGTTTTGGCCCAACTAGATAATCCATGGAGCATTAGCCCACTATATAAGTATGGATGATTTACACAATCAACCCATATATTTAATTAGTCTTCTTTTGATCACTTAATTAATCCTAGATTAATTCTTGATCAATACTAATTAAATAATCTTATTATTCTTATTATTAATATACTAGAACTTATAATATATTAATAACCATAAGTGTCTTATTTCTCTCATTATAGTCTATCCAAGTGCATGATGCCATGCAACCCAAATGGACCATGCCGGGTAGGGTCAAGTCTTACCAATTATAGTTATGGACTTAGACATTAATCCAACAGTCTCCCACTTGGATAAGTCTAAAACTATTATTGCGTATGACTTCAGGAACCAACTGGCAATCGTAGCTCTCAAAAGCTTTTGTCGAACTCTGACCTTGAAGATGAACTCTGATCTTGTCAATGACTTGTCCATTAGATAAGGGATCATATATTCCTCCATTCTTGATATCATATGGACTGAGACATGGATTATAATCATTCTCTCTGTCCATTAGTTGTTTCCCGATTTCCGATTTATGACGACTGACTAATTGAACAAATCAAATCAGTCCTGGCCCGGCCGAGCACTTCCATTTGTCATCATCAAATCATCGAGGGGCCCACAGATATCGCTTTCATCCCGAAGGTAAAAGGAATGGATAAACTTCGACTCATATGACTTGTTCTACTACTTGTTGAATCATACACAAAGACACGTTTTATAACATCGAGTTACCAATGCGTTTCGTGTAATCAATGTACTATCAACTCATAGTAACAACTCATATCTCTAGGTTTGAAGAATATAAGATATTATCGTCTCATGATCACTCGTGATAAAATCCATGAAGTGATTCCAATGAGCGCGGGTTGAATCCAATACTCAGAACTTATGAGCACTCATGAGTGTTGTAGCCCTTTGTCCAACAACTTAGACCTCTACAAGCCAACCCATGACAGTCTTAATTCATATCTACATCCAACATATGACCGACTGTGGATGGTTTGAATAACTTAGTCATTCCGGAAGAATAACCTAGTTTATTCGGGAAGTCAAAACATGCAAAGTGAAACACAATAATAATTGAATCCAATATGGTCTCAGAACTTATGAATATAAATAAAACACTTTTTATTTATCACCATATGATTACACATTATTTATTGTATATTGTTTCAGCTATCAACTTTATTCTTGAATTTAAAACAATAGTTGTCCCATGCTCCAAGCGTGTACACTATGTTTTCTAAACACTAGTCATGCGATACACCAAGTATGCATAATATGTTTATCTATGATCTTTATTTTGTGAACTAGATCAAATGAACATAACTTCAATGATTCTCTTTTCACACTCCCAAATCCTTACTGCAAATGCAAGAATTCCAAATTCATGTCATTTACTGAAATCTGTTAGATTCTAAACTTATATGCATCGATCCTCTTGTAATGATTATGCACAAAGTCAGAAAGACTTAACAACAATCATTACAGAGCATTCCAAAGGAGATCAAGTCCTTGGAACCATCCTTCTTGCATTAAGTTTCCTTAATCTTACACAGATTGAAAATTCTAACTTTGAAACATTTCCAGATTCCATTTCGACTATCACTTCTGAACAAGAGTTGCCTCCTTACAGATTATGTCAATATGGTCCTTCCAGAATTATCACTACACTTCCAACTGTCCTTGAGCAACCAATCTTTGGTAAACCTTAGATTGTCCTCGACAATTGTTTAATCCTTTTAGTCATATCCAGTTCTAAACCTTTTCCCTTCTTAATGCCCTAGACATTTGGAAAATTTTAGAAAGGATGAATATAGCACATGTAATCGATCCTATATCCGAAGCATATGGGACACAATTCATGATGTCTCACATAAATACTAAACCAGTCTTTTGCTATAACATTTCCATTTCAATTTGCCAAGTTCTCATAATTCAGATTATGAAAAGGGATGCCGTAATCATAATCGAATTTTAGAACGCAAATAATGGACCCATATACAGAATTTCCTTATGTTAAGCCATTCCAACATGAAATCCATATACAGAATTTCCTTATGTTGAGCCATTCCAACATGAAATTCATATATATCCTTGACTAAATGATTAAAACCTCACGATCTAAGCTTATAGATTTGAGATGAAGTATAATTTCCTCTCCCTTAATTATAGCAAAACAACTTTTTTCCAATTGAAACCTTTTGTTTTCTATAATTAACATTGCTAGCTTGCAATACTTATCGTAATTATCATGCTCCCACTAACATGATGATTATTAACAAAACACTTATGCTCCCACTAGCTTTGACATGTACTCAGAAATCAGCTGGACTTCTAGAAATCAATACTTTATTGACTTTCTTACCAAAGTTCAGATTTCTGATACTAGATTGTTTTGATAAGACTTTATCAAAAACATACACCTTCCCTTAGATAGCACACTTGTGTGTCTAAACAATTATGAAGAGGGATGCCGTAATCATAATGGTTAGACCTTTTTGCCACTTCTCACAAGTCCAGGTTAGTGTGCCGGTAAACCACACACGCTCCACTAACAACTTTGAGAATGCAAATATCACAATTGCTATCTAGCTAAAATCTACTTAGTGGAAGTGTTTCCTCACCATCATTTTCTCAAATCAGAGAGAAACCTTATGACACTTAGATTTATTGGTGTATGAGTTCCTACCCATATGAATTTGTCAAAACCATAATCACAAGACAAGGATAATGACAAATCCAAAACCATATGGATTGAACTCAATCTTGATTTATTGCCACCTGGCAGCTCAAGGGCCTACCATTGCTTCCAAGTTGTTATACAACACATTGAGAACTCTAAGAACTCATATGCGAAGCCAAATTTAACTAGAATGGGCACAGAATATGTCAACACGATAGGTTATAAACCTCAAGTCGTGTGCTAGTGAAGAACTTCAGGTTTCATTCTTGATTAGTTCTTGAGAATTTCAAGACCTTTAAGACTCCCACTGTCCTCTTGACTTATAAGACTTCCTTGTCAAACATCCAAGAGATAGTGTGGATTCTAATCAAGACAAACACTTCACACAATTGGCCTTCGTTGGTCTTTGTTTTATCCAAAACATCACAACTTACCAATTTCAAATGTACAAGAGTAGAAAACTTTTACTCTTATATTTGATAAGTGTTTTAAACCTTCTTTAAGACATGTCACTCAAATTACAATCTTGGAGTACGACTCTAAGACTTGTATTGGAACGAAGTATGACTCATCTTCTTGATTTAACCATTTCAACAATTCAAGATCCCTTCTTCTTAGTCATAAGAATGCACTAAGACTTCCTTAGAGAACAAATTTTGATATGGTTTCTTAATCATTAAGATGATCACAAAGCTGATACTAAAGTACTCTCCCATCTTTTCGGATTTGAGAAACTTTTATCCTTCTGCCTAATTTGATTCTTCTTATCCGCTCTGCTATGCATTGAAACCTTTTCCAATGTCTCAGAGTTACACTTAAGCTTGTAAGTATAATCATATTTACTGAGCTTTAGTAAACTATGACGAATAGCCTTACATCTTTTGTGGTGGACTTAATCAGTGCACATGACTATGTACTCGATCCCTTAGTCCATTACTTGACTCACACATCCATGTGAACAAGTAATTAGTCTTAATTTTTCCAATACTTGAAAGTTCTCATTCATCATGTTATACAACTTGCATGATTCCAAGTCCCGGTCCAATTGAGACTTTGGATGATGAGAGTCTTTCCTTATTTGGTAAATTTAGACATTACCACAAATGAAGGAATCAATTTCATATTTCCACTCTTGCTATTAATGGAATCATATAAACAACAATTTTTCCTCAGATGCCATTGTAAGGATATTTTTAAAATAAATAAAATCAAAATTTTCCTTTTATTTTAAAACTATGCAGAAAAACTTATCCTTACAATCCATATGAAAACTTGTTGTTATCTATTCCTAAGCAATATCTCATAACTCCTAAGAAGTAGCTCAAGAATCCGATTTTCAAACTACGCGATAGAAATCCATCTATGCGATCAGATTCAGCATATTCTTTCTTTAAGTTCCTTTACTTTTCTTTGATTCTTAAAACATCACCATGTGACCCAGTCACATCATGTATAAGGAATCTCAGAATAGAAACTTAACAGAGTTAGAGTAGTGGACTTTTACCTGAAGTAGAGTCAATCTTATCGACTTTAACATCCTTAGGTAAATTAGGCAGCTTCGCAACTAATGACCCTTACTTTGGCAATATAAACATATGGACCCTTTGATAATGGTACAAAGGACTATTACAGACTTTGCTTTTCTCTTTACCATTTGTTCAACCGAGTTGACAATGGCCAATCCCTTTCCATTGGGAAGAGAATGTTTTTTCTGGATTTCCTGTGTCACTATTGTCAATGTCCATAAAGTTTCAGGAAGTTGATCTTAGCAAATAGATAAGATCATTAAGGGTCTTGTCATAGTCTGTTTCATAGGTGTTCCAAAGTAACTCACTATGTGACTTCGAAAGTAGTTGAGCCACTAACTTTCTCAAGACTTTGACACCCAACTCTCTCGGCTTGTCAATATGTGACTACATCTCCAAGATGTGATCACACCTAGACCTTTCCTTGCCATTAGGGCTTGAGTGATCTTAAACTTTTCAAGAACTTGTAGGTTAGGGAGAATAATTGGAGGAGGAGAAAAAAGTATGATATCCATGGGACATCATCTTCATTAGGAATGCTTGTTTCAAGAGATTTGGGAAGATCATAAATGTCTAAACCAGACATCTTTTGGGAGATATTCAAGATAGTTGATCTAAAGTCCTTAATATGACACCCAATATGAAATATTAAGGCTAGGACCCAACAAACTATTTTATAACTTAGAAGAGGTATGCCGTAATCCAAGCTATAAAACAATTTGAAGGTAGGTGAATGACGATTCACCAATTTCCACCAAGATAAACGAAATGTATTATTAGGTTTTAATTGGATTTGAAACTCCTAGATCTTTTGAGATTCATTGAACTGTTCAATGGCATGTTTCAATCTCGAGTGTGCCCTTCAGGTTTTGTGACTGGGATGCCGAGGATCACAAAACAAGGTGTGAAGTAACCATGCAAATTACTAGGTACCCTTACGTGTTTATCCCTCAATCGATGTGTCGGTTAACCACACACGCTCCATTGATACTATGATAAACATTAAGTTACCCTTTGCCTACCTTGTTAAATACGAGTTAGTGTGCCGGTTAACCACACACGCTCCACTTACCGATTTAAACAAAGTGCAAAGTGTAATTTCATGGATTAGCACCTTATTCACATTTTCCTAAGTAACTAAGATTGGGAATTATTAAGAGTTTAGTTACTTAGTATTTATCATTAATACTTTTAATGAAGGGAGAATTATAGTCATGTCAAACCCGTTCGGCTAACGACCCTCCACCAGTCAAGCAAGCGGTGGGTGAGAGTGGACACCCATTAAGTTGCCATTTTATAGGCAACAACCTTATACCCACCTTATAGACCGGCTTCGTGAATGAGGCGTACTAGCGGTAAGACTGACTTTACTCTTATACATATATATATATATATATATATATATATATATATATATATATATATATATATATATATATATATATATATATATATATATATATATTATTGACTTATAATATTATAACGTATAAGGGTTGAATTTTAACTTTTAAAATTCTAAGGGCTAACTTGGAATTAAAGTATTCATAAGAGAAAACTTTACAAATTCCAAAACTTGAGGGCAAGTTTTGAAACTATTCAAAACTAATTAATTCCATAACTTATGTATTTAAAGTAGTTTTAATCCAAAAACTCTTCAAGTTCCATAACTTGTGGACAAATTATGGAAGACTTTAAACTAATAAAGAATTAATCTTTTCTTTATTTTATAACTTATGGAATTAATTAAGGTTACATATTTTATTTATTTATTTATTAATGAAGTGACTCTTGAACCTCCATAACTTAAGGACAAGACTCTTCATCTTTTGTAACCATTGCCAACTTTTATGAGTTTTTATGAAACTTAAATGTGACTTTTCATATAACTTGAGGACAAGTTACAAAAACACATTTTAGAATCAACTCTTAGATTAATTTGGATTGAAAACAACTTTTTCACTCAACTTTTCTATTAATCTAAGCAACTCATAAGAACAAGATAATTCAAATCAAACTTTTTCATGTAATTAGTCTAACCTTTAAACTAATACAAAACATGAATCTATTGACAATTATCTTTGAAAATGGATTAGCATGAACATTACCACATTAAAAAACAAGTTTATAAGTTCAAAACAACTTAGGGTAATGTTCCTAGTCCATTTCTAGCCAAAAACCTCGAAGATATGCTGTCTGGGGTCCAACTCGTCGAGTGCATGAACACAACTCGGCGAGTTGGATGCATTTTGCCTTGGACTCGTCGAGTCCCTTCATGGACTCGGCGAGTCAGCTGGGCTGACAGCATCAAAACTCGATTTTTCAGCTTCTATTGCAGGTATAACAAGAAAACAAGCCTAGGCTCTGATACCACTGTTGGGTTATGAGCATTCTAACACTCCTAAGTGTACATGCAACCCTAAATACCTTGGATCTATGTTTTCTCTATTATACATACAAATATGAACATCCAAGGTATTATCCTAATCTAGCATACAAAACTATTAATATAACAAGATAGAATACATACCTCTTTGATAGTGCTTGTCTTCATGAAGCTTGAGTGCTTAGTGCCCCAAGTGTGACACCTCAAATGGTTCACACAACACCAAATACACTTGGAATAACTTGAGAGAATTCTACACTTCATAAAATCAGCTAGCCCTCTCTAGAATAATCTAGTGACCGATTTTGGGAAGAATAATATCTTTATATAGTGTTACAATTAGGGTAAACCCTAATTGTCATGACTTTCCATTTCCTTGGATCCATGGGTTCAAATACACCATGGAGCATCCATGGAGCATCATATGGGTTTTGGCCCAACTAGATAATCCATGGAGCATTAGCCCACTATATAAGTATGGATGATTTACACAATCAACCCATATATTTAATTAGTCTTCTTTTGATCACTTAATTAATCCTAGATTAATTCTTGATCAATACTAATTAAATAATCTTATTATTCTTATTATTAATATACTAGAACTTATAATATATTAATAACCATAAGTGTCTTATTTCTCTCATTATAGTCTATCCAAGTGCATGATGCCATGCAACCCAAATGGACTATGCCGGGTCGGGTCAAGTCTTACCAATTATAGTTATGGACTTAGACATTAATCCAACAGGTGAAACCAACACAAATTATCCATCCCTACTGGATATATCATCCTTATCTATGGATTGATTAACCCTAGAGTAAACAACCTCCGCAGAACAACCCTTCCGTCATGGTGCAACCGAATTTCAAAAGAAACCTGAATCTCAACTGAACACTTCTGCATCTCTGATTTATAGGTACTATCCCGGGAACAGAGATCCTATATCCTAACTTCTGATCACCGACACCCTTGGATACTAACCATCTACAACCCCTCGATACTAAATTCCTCAAACTCTCCTATGTTGCTATGACATATGTATAAAAGGGATCAAAGAAACTTCACAATATCATCATAATCAATAAGATCAAAGATAGAAACATACCAGCAGTCGCATCCGGTGTTGTCCTGACCTCCTCTGCTGTAAACTGGAAAACACGCCCCTAAGCCCTCGGAGGTTCTTCTCCACCCTAACCCCCGTTAGTAATCCTTAATGTAGCCGCCGCTGGAGCCTGCACCGGTCTTGCAACAAGCTGTAGACAATAGGCCTTCACGTGACCAACCTGATGGCAATGATAACAAATCCTCACGTCCTGAACTGGGGCCAACTGACGGCAATCCCTCGCACAATACCCCTCCTTCACGCACTTGCGGTACGCACCGCCGGACTTACAAACTCCGATATGACCCTTTCCGCACTTCTCACAAGTGTGACCGTCCTGTCCTCCTACCCTAGAATCAACGGTCTTGGACCGCTTCGGTGCCGACTGCGACTGCATCGGGGCATGTCTCTGCTCTCGCAACTATAACTCAATCTCAAGCTCACTCCGCCTGGCGACCTCCTGCAACTCCAGCAAGGTATCACATCTCTGCATGGACACGAACTGCCTGATGTCTGTCTTGAGCATACTTAGATATCGGGTCATCTGAGCCTGCTCCGAAGCAAACACAGGGCAAGAAATCGCCCTCTCAGTAAACATGCGAGTGATCTCCGTTACCAACTCTAAATCCTGTCGCAAATCCAAGAACTCCTGCACTAGCCTTTCCCGCTCAAATCGTGGGACGTAACGGGTACAAAACATATCCTGAAATCGATCCTAAGTAACCGCAGCACGCTGCTCATCCGAATATAATCCAATAATCAACCTCGACTACTCCTTTGCCCCGGACCTCAGCAGGTTCAGAGCACACCTGACCTTTTGGTCAGCAGGATAAGAACATGTGAAGAAACATCCCTCCACGTCAGATAGCCACCTCATGGTTATGATCGGATACTGGGTACCATCAAATGTCGGGGGCTTCGTTTTATCAAAATCCCGATACTGAAAAACTCAACTAGTTCCCAACCCTGCCGCTGATACAACTATTGTGGCTGTCGCGGCAGCCGCCTCAGTAAGGGCTACATATGATCATCAAAATACTCCACCATAGCGGTATTGATAGAACAAAGCATCTCTGGCAACTTATCCAGGAACATAACAACAACCTCATCATGTAGGATCTCTCGGATCCTGTAATCCATCTCATTTGGCATAGTCACGGGCACTATCGGTGCCTCGTGTCCGCCCTCTCCTGATCCTAACCCGAATCTAGTCACGAATCGTAGTGTAACCACCATGCTGAAAACATGCCGAAAAAAAATATTAGATACTCCTTATAACAATCCGAGAACCAACTCCTAACCAAACACCCTAGGGGTTGTGACTTCCTTGCTACGTGTATAGGTCATGTGCTTTCAGTAGTATGGGCCCATACTACCTTCCACACCTACCCATATTTGTCTCAAGTGTCACCACAACACCCTAACAATATACAAAACATAGCGAGCACTCAATCCTCACTCCTAGAGGAATGCTAAATATCACATAGCTGGCCTCCCGGCCTCTCACAACCCACCCATCCATGAAACTTCCACCAGCCCTGCAACACTAGTGTATGATAGTTATACATAATGCTGGATCTATAGACTTTCGAATATCCAATCCTACCCTAAGATCCCAATCAGATAAGAATAGAACATAAGGCCAAATCAAACATTCTCGGGTTATAAGATCTTAATTATGTATAATCGTGATGCATACACAAGTAACTATAATAATGATGTCAATTTCACATAAGGAAAACCTTAGACTAGCAGGCATCATGTATTTAGGAAATTCTATCATGTAATTCTTGAAGATCCCTAGCCTAGTACTAGCATGTTGTTCTAACATATCACATAATCAAATAATTACATGGTATTTTAGGGTCTATTTACTGGCTCTGACTGATCATACACTTCACATCCTGCTTTCTTATTTTGGAAAACCATTAAGATCATTTTGAAAACATTTTCCCTTAGTTTGAGACTGGATCCACACGAGTGTTCCTCCAATTCACTCAAACCAAGGCTCTAATACCAACTTGTAACATCCATAAAATTCGAGCCAATTTAAAACTTTTTAACTCATAAAAAACCATTCGGTTATCACAATTTGTTTTCAAAATGGTTTAGACATCAGAGTTCCCAGAAATCATAATCATCAATTTAGGAAGTGTACGGTCACGCCTTTCACCTTCCCATGGTCATCCGCTGAACCTAAAAAATTAAACTGAAATTGTAAGCCGGAAAGCTTAGTGAGTTACCCCCAAAATACCAACCTCAACAATACCATAACCATATCATATAAACAAATACAAAACAACCATGCATCTCAAGTCTGCAGTGTGACTGGTCCACCCACACCGGGCCTTCAGTCCACCTGGTCCACTCCATGAGTCTACAGTATGACTGGACCGCCCGTACCGGGCTTTCAGTCCGTCTGGTCCACTCTTTGAGCCTCGACACGTCTAGACCACCCTCTCGAGCCTTCAGCCTATCCGGACCGCTCGCTGGGCCTTCAGCCTGACTATATGCTCTTCCGGGTCTGCAGTCTATCCGGTCCGCCCTAGGTACGTTGACCTACAGCACAAAGCAGGACCCGTCTTAACCCAACCCCAAACATACAACCATGTGCACATATAACAGATAATCACATAACAGTCCATAGACAAACAAACCGATCTAACAGATCATATAACATAGCAACATCCTAACCAGGATACCAACCTAACTGGTCACTAACAATATACCATCCTAACTATTAGGATGCAGATGGAGGATGAAAAGGAAGAGAGAAAATGAGCCATAAGGATGTTTATATAGCCCCTAACCCGAGATATTAGGGTTTCCTTCGTTTATAACTATGCCCGGCGTATACAATATTACGCCTAGCGTACTAGGGCGCACCCTAGTACGCGCAACGTACCCTTATGTACGCGCAATGTACTCCTCCTAGTCCCAAAATTACAATCTAGCCCTTAGGCTCTTCATGGCTTTACCCTTCCATCCCAGGGACTACAAATGACAAAACTTGGGATGTTACATGTTGGTCGGAGAAAAATCAGGCTCACTAAGGTTTGCTAGTCGGAGAAAACTAATGTCGTCAGGAAGAAAAGAGGAACGAAAGTGTTCGGTATTTCATAGTCTTCAGATTTCTGTAGAGAGGATGATGAACTCCAGCGAAAGGTTTTGGTGAAGGGCAACAAACTTATTTTATGAACCCCAGTGATACATTTTGGTGAGAACAACGAGTGTGAAGAAGGATGAGAGAGAGAGAGAGAGAGAGAGAGAACGATGGGTGGGTTGGTGGATAATTTTTTTTCTTTTTTCTTTATTTTTTAATTATAGTAGTATTGGAATAATTATAAAAAAATGTCATAATCATCTTTTCAATTTTTTTGGACCAAAATCACGGAAATGTTTTGATTTTAGACCTTCGATGTAAATTTGAAAGTTTTTGGTCCTTATCTAAAGTTTTTTAAATACCAAATGACCAATGTTATAGTTGTGTCATCCCTTTTATGTGCAAAAACCCATCATGGTATTAGTAAGGTGTAGGACTAGATAATATTTGTTACGTAGGATGAACCATCAAAACCCTCTTCATTATTGAC
The DNA here is from genome assembly GCF_052625555.1 of Lactuca saligna. Taxonomy (NCBI): domain Eukaryota; kingdom Viridiplantae; phylum Streptophyta; class Magnoliopsida; order Asterales; family Asteraceae; genus Lactuca; species Lactuca saligna. The sequence goes on from NC_136421.1 coordinate 309,355,179, forward strand.
AATTTCGACCTTGTCACATCTTTGAAACTTCATTATTCTTGTTGAGGATGAAGAGTTTTGTAGAAGATATGGGTTAAAAGGGAGAGTTTTGAAGATGATAAAGTATAAAAAGGGATTTGTTTCTTAAAAAGTGTTATGATTTAATTGGATAAAAGAGAGATATATAGATAGATAGATAATGACGGATGATGAGGAGAATACATTGGGATGATCTATTCATTATTTTTTTAATTGTTTATATATTAAAATAATATAAAAAAGAAACTAAGAACGTAAAATTGTCCTTTCAATGACCAAAAACCATACAAAAAATATTACTTTTAGATCACTAATGCAAGTTAAAAAGATTTTGGACTATGTTAATAGTTTTTTTGCAGATTACATGACCAAATTTACAATTTACTCAAAAAAAAGAGATTATATAAACAGTTGAAATAGAGTAAATTACATAAATATTCCATATATTTAGTATTATACCTTTAGTCTAACTTTTGATAAATGAATATATCGTATCTTTTTAGTTATAATAAAAACGTTTCAATGCGCATGTCATGATTCATTACTTATAAAGAAAACTATAAAACCCCCTCCAGGGTTAAGTTTTGAAAAGTGAAAACGTTTGGTGTCACTATCATGACTTGTAGAAACTTGCGTCTAAAAGTGGGAGTGGTGGACTTTTCCCGAATATCCTTCAACACTTGAAGTTTGTCAAGGATATATGTCACTACTCACTAAATGATGCATGCATCTAAGATTATTTTCCATTTCGCAAATATAGATAGATAATAACTACAATTTATTTAAAATATATTTAAGATGCACACTTTGATGTTATTAAGTATTTTATTTTAGGCTTTAGCATGATACCAATTTTATAGCATTTTGGGGAAAATGACTTTTGAAGGTAATTAACTTTTGCGTTTGTACTCATTTGGTCTCTTTTTTTTTTTTTTTTTGTATTCAATATACCATCGAACTTGTTGTTTGTGTTCACCATAACCCTTTTGACCGGATTTTGACCTATGATAGCCGGTCAAAGGGTTATGGTGAACACAAACTCATGAGATTAAACTAACCTTTAATCTACAAAGATCGATTAGATCTTGAACAAGTATATAAACATAAAACAGTATGAACGCAATAATAAGAACAAGTCAAGATGGAATCAAACGTGTTGAATGATTAAACAAAATCCTCAGAAGAGCTCTATTAAGAACATCAACTGTAGAGGATTGGAAGGTTACAAGAACGATTAAAGAAACCTGTTATCGTCTAGATGAATCCATATTTCGTAGATCTCTAAAAACGTTAACCTAATATGCATGCAAGCGTAAACTTATATACAAAACATAAAAGGTTCACGGTTGGACAGGCCCAAACCGGAGTACAAAATAACTTATGCTATCGAGCCCAAAAGACGCAATCATCAACATAATTTTCAGCCCAACAATCTCCCCCTTTGTGTCAATTTGGAGCGAGACCTTCACTAGTTACTTGGGCCAGCAGCTGAAGCAGGTACCTTCTTCTTCACGGTGCTAAACAGAAATTTGGTGATGGAGAGAATGGTCTGTCTAAACCGAATATACCAATTAATCATATCTTCGAAGAATCGAAGTACTTGATGTCATCAGTCGTGTTCTCTTTACACCGTTTGATAATGAATAACACATGCTCCAAACAAGTTGTGGTGTAAAGGTGCTTGTCAGCTAAAGCGAAGAGACATTTCTGTCCTTCCGCTCTAGTGAACATAACCGAGTTGCGTCTCGGGTCGATCCTGCCCAATTGCATTTGGTTGAGATCACTGGCCGATCCCACAGGAGCAATCTTTGGTTTCTTCTTGAAGACTGTGGTGACCTCCTGATCCATTAGGGCAACCTCTATGATGTAGCAGGCTAACATCCTTTTGACATGGTCTAGAATGGGACCATATTCGGCTTCATTAGTCAAAAGGATATTATACAGGACAATCCAATCATGAGGATTTAGATTCGGTAGATCTGCCAGGGAGATAATATGAGCAGTTCTTGCAGATCCCCGAATCAACTTGAACCGAACGTTTATGAAACGACCTTCGGTATAAGGTTTCAGCACCCGAACGTTTACAATCTTCTGGGCGCTCCAAGTGAGGTATTGAGGACGAGCAGCCGCCAGATAGAAGTCAATGAGCTCCCTGTCAAGCTCAGCATTCGGGTGAGGGACTTCAAAGATGTTTGAAAAGGAGTGGAAGATGAACGCCTTTCGAGTCAGCGGCATATCGAACTGCGAATCGACAGTGTTATTGCAGTCGAACGAGATAACCGGCTCGAGCCATAAAATGCTAGGAGTTTCTATGGCCTCTTTAATCAAACGTTCCCTGGTCCAGGGAGGGAATAGAGTCTTCCGGCTCTCAAGGAGATCGTGGGCTTCCTTTTGTTTGCGTTCAGCTTCTTCAGCCTCTCGCGCCACACGACTGGCATCATCGTCAACCTTGCGACTGTTCTTTCTTTTTAAAATGTCAGCAATGGTCTCCTTGTCTCCTTCTTCATCTTCTTCCTCAGCTAAGTTTTTGCCTTTGTTCTTCACACCCGAGCCTAAAGCTTGACCAGTCGGAGATGGTTCGGTCGTGTGAGTAGCTTTGGAGGAAGGAGGTGGTTTCGATCCTGTCTTCTCATCTCCCCCTTGTTTCGGAATGGACACGAAACTCGGTAGCCCTTCGACTTTGTTGAGAAGATCGATGGCCGGAGAGAGTTTTTCAGCGAGGGAACGCCGCACCGAAAAGTTTAGAATGGGATCGTGTGCTTCCAGGATGTTGGATATTGCGGCGTGGACATCCGAAACACACGTTTTGATCACCTCCCTTTCGGATCGAAGATCTTCCAGTTGTTGTTGGGAGTTGGAGAGTTGTGTGCTCTTAACCTCGACGGCGGTTGTTTTGCTCGCCAGATCGTCCATCAACGAATGCTCGGTTACAAGATCCTCTTGTAGCTTGGCGAGGCGAGCATCGATGGAGGCATGAAGTGCCGAGTTGTCGTCGCTTAGGTTTTGGCGAAGAGTAGCGAACGAATTCAACTCCGATGAGACAAAGTTGGCCAATTGCTGAACAATTGGTTCCAAAGATGTCTTGGTGGCATGGGCGCTTTCCTGCAAGGACTTCAGCAGGTTAGAAGCGTCAAAGAATAGTTTATCGACTTTTGCGGTTGCCGCCTCACAGGCTTTAGTGGAGGCATCAATCGCAGCAGTTGCTGAGGCCACCGAATCATGTTGAGCCCTGGAGAAGGCATCAACAATTTTCTGAAGAGCAGCTTCAGAAATAGAGGACTGCTGGTTGGAAGAGGAGGCGAGAAGTAGGTCAATCTTCTCGTTAAGCTCTTTGAGATGCTTCTTTGTCACTGGAGCATCATCCTCCTCGTCACTCTGAACCTGAAACGGACTATAGTAGACCGAATCAAAGATCATGTGTTCACCACCAAGATAAGGGTTTTCGCCATCAAAGGCATTTTCAGGAGATGAAGGGGGTGGTGAAGTTGGGGGTGTTGTGGGTTTGGTAGGATCAGGTTGAGTGGGTGTTGGTATAATTTTGGGTGGTGGTTGAGTATGGGTAGTTTCGGTTGTATGGGTTTCGGTTTGTGGTGGTTCGGTTACGTGAGGTGTTTCGGTTGTAGTGGTAAAGATTGGTGGAGGTGAAGGAACTGGGGAATTGTGAAGTTCCATCTCTGGGGTAGGGGACTGAGGTGGTGTGTTGCCGTGTTGAGGAGATTCGTCTCCTTGAGAGCCGTCAGAGCCCGAACTCTCACCCTCAGAGTCACCCGAAGAAGAGGGAATTACAAGCTTTCGCTTCGGTTGAGTCTTCCACCTCCTCGGCTGTGGGGATTGTGCAGCCTTCGTTTGTTTCCTCTTTTTGGGAGAAGGTCCCTTTGGAGCTTTGGACGCATGCTTCCCTTTTTCCGCCTTTTTTCCCCTGCTCACCGGTTTGTTTGCATCGTGAATCGACCTGAGCATATCCGGTGTCAGTTCCCTTGGACCAGTTGGCCTAAGCTCCTTGATCTTCCGAATTAACCTGCCGTCAGATGGCACGTCGCCATACATTGACTCCGGGATGGAGCCAATGAAGGAAAATTTCGATGCATCTGAGACGATGATCTTCTTGGTAGGGAACGTACCGACAGAAGATATCGATGCACCATCAGCAGTAGGAACATCAAATCTATCCATGGCCCACCGTGTAATCAGGATCCAGAACCGGGCCAACGACACCTCAGAGTGTCGGGATGATGAGGAGAGGCTCTGGATAAGCTGTTGCCATAGGACAAACCCATAGTCCAGGTTAATCCCGTTGTAAACCCCGTACATTATGGACAGGAAGAGACGACTTGCACCGTCGGATCCTGAGCTCCTTTCCGACAAGCCCTTGAAAAGGACTGTAAATAGGCCATTCCACTGTGGCGGCAGGCAAGACTTCTTAAACTTAGCGACAGAGGTGAGAACCTCTGTGTATCCCATGTTGTAAAACATGTTATACAGATGACCAATCTGAATCGTCTCCGGATGAACTCGTGAAGGGTCAACAGCAAACCCTAGCAAGTGACAGAAGCGTTGGCGAGAGACTGAGGTCTTGTGTTCTGCAATCTCGAAAAACACCCGGTCGACGGCCTTGTCGTAGTATGCAGTCGCGTAAACCTGCGATAGGGCCACCATTGGCACAGATTCAATTCTGGAGAGAGCCGGAGCAAGTTGGGAATACTTCAAACATTCTATGACCGGCGACATATAGGAGTCGTACGCCAGTGGGTTAAGATCAATGACCAGACATTGTTGTGGGCGGATGGGAAGGATATGTGAGGTAGCATGAACGGAAGATGAATCAGCCATTTTTGCAGGTATGAAGAAGATGATGAACAGGAAACTGTTTGGGAGTATTTGCTCGTTGGAAATTTTGGAGGCAGTAAAGAGGTAAAAGGTGGTGTGGAGGGCTTTTTATAGTGGGTGAGAGGAGAGAGAAAAATCGTTTCAAATCTCTGATGGAAATTTGAACCGGGTTCTTGAGTGACAGATGGATGACAGTTGAGGCGTGCGATGATCACGTAGGAGAGAGAGTGTCAGGTTCCTAGGATCACGCCGCCCAACAAGCGCCGTTTCATAGAGACAAGCCGTTACCATTTCCGCACGCGCATTTAATGCCACAGGACAAGAGAGACCTTAAGGTTAAAGTGTGGATTCCCGTTAAATTACGATCAAACATTTATTAAGAAATGTTGAAAGGCTTCTTTTAATTAGGCTAAATAAGGGTGGCTTGGAAAAATATAAAATCTCAGAAGAAAATTAAAAACTGGATCCCAAGGGAAGAAATGTTATGGTGTTTAACAATTTCATAGGAATCACACAAAATAGAATTTGAGATTTTAGTAGGGTACATTCGTCAATCCTTTAGTGAAAACTTGAGCAACTTAATTGTTCACCGTCAATTCATTAGGTGTTGAATTTTGGGTTTCACTCAGCTCGTAGTGACACGAGACTAAGATCATAAACACAGATGTTGTGTAACCATAAACCTCAGCGGTAATTTCTGAGAGTCTCAAGGGTTACTATGATGGAACGAGTGTAGTGGAGAAGAAAAATGGAGATGGTGTAAGAGAACGTAGTACCTCTGCTGCGAAAATAAGGACCAATCAGGAAACTCTTAACTCATGTGAGAAAAGAGTGAGGTAGCTCACGATAAGAATAAATGAGTTAGCCTTATTGGGAAGACAAGGTTTGTGTATACCAGGTCATGAAGGTCATTATTCAAAATCTTATGAGGCTTGAGACACATACAACAGCATGCTTCTAGGGACACTTAAGTAATTCATCAAATTTATCCTCATAAGCGAACACGAACACACAAGAAATTAAAAAATATTTTTGGAGTTTTTGAGATTAAAAAAAAATAAGTAAGACGAAAAGAAAAAAATATGAAAAAAAACCGAACCCGAACGTTCGGTTGGTTTCGGTTCAAGAAAACTCTGAAAAACCGAACCCGAACCTTCGGTTGGTTTCGGTTTAGGAAAATTTTGAAAAACCGAACCGGAACCTTCGGTAGGTTTCGGTTTTGAAGAAATTTTGAGAAACCAAGGAATTTAGACAGGCAAGGAAAAAATATTTTTAACACAAGGAAAAACAAAATTGTACAAGAAGTATATAACAGAGAAAGACTACCTTTGAAGTAATGAGCGAGTCAGATAGTTGAACCGAACCCGAACGTTTGGTTGGTTTCGCTTCTTACGTTTGAGGTTGAGAGGTAGTGTGAGGTACTGACTCTGATTCAATCATACCTAGCCCTTGCAATATTTTATTGAATAATGCTTCAGGAAGAGCTTTGGTAAAAACGTCAGCCAGTTGATCGGTGGTTCTTACGAAGTGAACTTCGACGTTTCCATCTTCCACGTGATCTTTGATGAAGTGATACCTCAGTGCTATGTGTTTGGTTTTAGAGTGTTGCACTGGGTTATGACAAATCCTAATTGCACTTTCAGAGTCACAATATAGTGGGATCTTCTTCATATTGAGTCCATAGTCTCGAAGTTGACTTTGGATCCAAATCACTTGTGATGTGCAGGATGCAGCTGCAATGTATTCCGCTTCGGCAGTAGACAACGACACACACGTTTGTTTCTTGGATTGCCAGCTGACCAACTTCCCGTCATGGAATTGACAGCCACCAGTTGTGCTTTTACGGTCGAGTCCACATCCTCCAAGGTCAGCATCAGAATAGGCTTGAACGAAGAAGCCTGAGTTGGATGGATACCATAGACCTAAGGAGGTGGTTCGCTTGAGATAGCGTAAGATGTTCTTCACTGCAAGCATGTGAGGTTCGCGTGGGTTTGCCTGAAATCGAGCACAATAACACACAGAAAACATGATATCAGGTCTGCTAGCAGTTAGATACATCAGTGAGCCTATCATTTGACGATAGAGCGTGATATCGACAGCTGGTTTGTCTAGAGATGGGGTAAGCTTGGTGCCGAATGCCATTGGGACTTTGACTTTTGAGTCTCCCATCATGCCAAACTTTGCTAGGAGATTCTTCGTGTAAGCTTCCTGATTAATAAAGATGCCTTCGGGTCCCTGTCTTATGTTTAAACCAAGTAAAAAGTTAATAGGACCCATTGAGCTCATTTCAAACTTAGTCTCCATCAGCTTTCTGAATTCAGCTGTTAAGTTGGGATTCGTGGAGCCAAAGATGATGTCATCGACATAAATTTGAACTATCATAAGGTGGTTACCTTCCTTTTTGCGAAAGAAGGTTGGGTCAACCGAACCTTGTTTAAATTTAGACATCTTCAAAAATTTTGTAAGTGTTTCATACCAGGCTCTCGGAGCTTGTTTGAGGCCGTGCATAGCTTTATCCAGAATATAACAATGATTTGGATGCTTTTCGTTCACGAACCCAGGAGGTTGCTCCACATACACAGTTTCTTCGAGTTCTCCATTGAGAAATGCACACTTGACGTCCATTTGGAAAACCTCAAAGTTTTTGTGAGCAGCATAAGCCAGAAATATTCTAACAGATTCTAGCCTAGCTACTGGAGCGAAAGTCTCTTCATAGTCTATCCCTTCCTCCTGACAGTATCCCTTTACCACCAGACGAGCCTTGTTCCTTATAGCATTACCTTCCTTGTCCATTTTGTTCCTAAAAACCCATTTGAGACCCACAACCGAAGCATCTTGAGGAGTTGGAATGAGGTGCCAGACTTTGTTCCTTTCAAATCCGTTCAATTCATCCTGCATTGCTTGAACCCAATCAGAGTGATCTAGGGCAGTGTTAACTGTCTTCGGTTCAACTTTTGATACGAATGAGTTAAACATACAAAACTCAACCTTTGAAAATAAGGATGTCTGTTTTGCCTTCAGTTGTGATCGGGTCAGAACCTTTTCAGATACATCACCAACTACTTGAGAGATAGGATGATCTCTGGTCCATTTGATAAGAGGAAGGTAATTCGGATCAAAGGTTGGGTCTAGTTCAGCGTTAATCATTTCTTTTGGCTTAGATTGGCTATCGTACTCAAGCGTCATATCATTATGTTCCCCCTCAATAGATGAGCTTTGAGAAACATGAGGTTCAGGTGTCTCTTGTGGTGCTGAGCTTCCAGGCGTTGAAGCACCTTCGGTTGGAGAGGTATCATCGGTTAGAGAAGCACCTTTGGGTAATGAAGGACCTTCGGTTGAAGTGGTAGAATTTGGCTCCCCCTCGACTTGAGCGTTGTTGGAAGGAGAGTCATTAGTGGTCGATCCTCCTTCATGCATTCTTCTTGCAGCATCTTCGACAATCTGCTTCATATGATTAACTTTGTTGTCTGCTGCACCTGCTTCGGAGAGTGAAGCTTTCTCTGGTTCGTCAAAGAGCTCCAGAAATGTCTCGTATAAATTGGCGACCGAGACTGTGACCTGGCCAGTTAGAGGAAATATTTCCCCAGCGGTGTCTTCTTTGGCCTGTAGCTTCTTGACATAGCTATCGTCAAAGGTCACATAGTATGTCTCTTCAATCCTTCTCGAACGCTTGTTTAGGACCCTGTACGCCTTGGATGTGAGCGAGTAACCCAGAAAAATTCCCTCGTCGGCTTTGACATCAAACTTGTTGCGGTGTTCTTTAGAATTAAAGATGAAACACCTTGAGCCGAACACATGGAAAAATTTCACATTGGGCTTTCTGTTGTTTAGTATCTCATATGGAGTGAGTGTGAAACGCTTGTTGAGATAGGACCTGTTCTGTGTAAAACAAGCAGCCGAAATAGCGTCAGCCCAAAAATAAAGAGGTAAGGAAGCGAAACTTAGCATAGTTCAGGCAGCTTCACACAAAGATCGGTTTCGTCTTTCGACTATTCCGTTCTGTTGCTGTGTGTAGGGAGCTGAGAAATTGTGACTAATTCCCTTTTCTTCAAGAAACTCTTCAAACTCCCTGTTCTTGAATTCGAGACCATTGTCGCTCCTGATGTTGCGGAGGACCTTCTTGAGCTGTATTTCAGTTTGCTTGATAAACACTTTCAGCTTTTGAGTCGCTTCAGATTTGAGCTTTAGAAAGAATACCCATGTAAATCGTGAAAAGTCATCAACAATAACAAGAATATACTTGCTACCACCGATGCTTTCGATAGATGAAGGACCACACAAATCGATATGAAGTAATTCGAGTGGTTCAACAACTTTTGTGTTGATTATAGATGGGTGACTTTGACGACTTTGCTTCCCCATTTCGCTTGCAGCTCACAAATGATCTCTGTCGAACTTGAGCAATGGAAGACCCCTAACATGACCTCCAGTGACAAGTCGGTTGATATCTTTAAAATTGAGATGAGAGAGTCTTCGGTGCCACAACCAGCTTTCGTCGGATTGAGCTTTTGATAACAAGCATATAGCTGGGTTTCCTTTGATGGGTTTAAGGTTTAAGGGAAACATTTCACCCTTTCGCTCTAACTTGAGAATCACTTTCTTTGTCCTTTTCTCTATGATTTCAGAACCTTCATCATCGAATGAGACTTTTAGACCTGTACCTCCAACAAGCTGAGATACACTAATGAGGTTGTGTTGGAGTCCTTCCACATAAGCCACCTTCCTTATAGTAAAGTCCCCATTTGTTATCATCCCGTATCCCTTTATGGTGCCGAAAGAATTATTTCCAAACTTGACATTGCCACCATTTGCAAGAGATCTGTATTCCCTAAGCTCCTCTTTCCTCCCTGTCATGTGACATGAGCAGCCACTATCGATGTACCATTCTTTGTCGAACTGCTCGTCACTTATAACCTGCAAAAATTAGGCAGATTTAGGAACCCAAAGATTCTTGGGTCCACGTGAGATTTTCATGGGAACTGGAACAGTAAGAGAGATGTCAACTAGATATGTTCGTTTTATAAGAGTTGTTTCATCTTTCTTTTTAATGGTAAAAACTTTTATTTTGTTAGGTTTGGGTGTGTTCGGTTTGGACTCTGGTTTGGATTCATTGACCTTCTGCTTTCCTTTTTGTTCAACTGACGAATGAGATTTTTTAGAACAAGCGGAATTAGCTTTAGAGCAAGATGGAGATGAATCGGTGGAAGTAGAAGAATTAGAAGAACAAGAAGAATTAGAATGAGAGGGTTTTGATTGAGAGGATTTCCTGGCTGGAGACTCTAGGTGACCCTTTTGCTTTTGATTGTTGGGGGGACCGACCTTAGAGTCTTGTTTTCTTTTGACTTCAGAACCGAACCTTTGAATTCGGTTTGAGCTGTCCTTGGAACTGAACCTTTGGTTTCGGTTGAAGTCTTTTTTAGAACCGAACCTTTGCCTTCGGTTGATATTTTCTCTTGAACCGAACCTTGGCTTTCGGTTGTTGTGACTTTCAGGCTTTCCTACAGGATTGTTTTCATACTTCAGATTCTTGTCTTGGTGTGAGAAATATGCATTCTGGGAATGCCAGAATTGTTTCCTTTCAGAAAGGTTTTTCCTGTATCTATTGTTCCTTTCTCTCTTCCTATTCCTCATCTGTTTAGGTTGATGATGAACATTCGCTTTCGTTTTCGGTGTCTCCTTGGCTGGTTCCTTTTGAACTGCAGGAGTTTTACTTTGAGCCGAAGGAGCAGAGGGAATGTATGTAGAAAGAACAGTCGCAAGGTTGACGATGATGCCAGTCGTGTGGCACGAGAGGCTGAAGAAGTTGAACGCAAACAAAAGGAAGCCCACGATCTCCTTGAGAGTCGGAAAACTCTCTTCCCTGCCTGGACCAGGGAACGTTTGATTAAAGAGGCCATAGAAACTCCTAGCATTTTATGGCTCGAGCCGGTTATCTCGTTCGACTGCAATAACACTGTCGATTCGCAGTTCGATATGCTGCTGACTCGAAAGGCGTTCATCTTCCACGTCTTTTCAAACATCTTTGAAGTCCCTCACCCGAATGCTGAGCTTGACAGGGAGCTCATTGACTTCTATCTGGCAGCTGCTCGTCCTCAATACCTCACTTGGAGCACCCAGAAGATTGTAAACGTTCGGGTGCTGAAACCTTATACCGAAGGTCGTTTCATAAACGTTCGGTTCAAGTTGATTCGGGGATCTGCAAGAACTGCTCATATTATCTCCCTGGCAGATCTACCGAATCTAAATTCATGAGATTAAACTAACCTTTCATCTACAAAGATCGATTAGATCTTGAACAAGTATATAAACATAAAACAGTATGAACACAATAATAAGAACAAGTCAAGATGGAATCAAACGTGTCGAATGATTAAACAAAATCCTCAAAAGAGCTCTATTAAGAACATCAACTGTAGAGGATTGGAAGGTTACAAGAACGATTAAAGAAACCTGTTATCGTCTAGATGAATCGCTATTTCGTAGATCTCTAAAAACGTTAACCTAATATGCATGCAAGCGTAAACTTATATACAAAACATAAAAGGTTCACGGTTGGACAGGCCCAAACCGGAGTACAAAATAACTTATGCTATCGAGCCCAAAAGACGCAATCATCAAAATAATTTTCAGCCCAACAATCTCCCCCTTTGTGTCAATTTGGAGCGAGACCTTCACTAGTTACTTGGGCCAGCAGCTGAAGCGGGTACCTTCTTCTTCACGGTGCTAAACAGACATTTGGTGATGGAGAGAATGGTCTGTCTAAACCGAATGTACCAATTAATCATATCTTCGAAGTACTTGATGTCATCAGCCGTGTTCTCTTTACACCGTTTGATAATGAATAACACATGCTCCAAACAAGTTGTGGTGTAAAGGTGCTTGTCAGCTAAAGCGAAGAGACATTTCTGTCCTTCCGCTCTAGTGAACATAACCGAGTTGCGTCTCGGGTCGATCCTGCCCAATTGCATTTGGTTGAGATCACTGGCCGATCCCACAGGAGCAATCTTTGGTTTCTTCTTGAAGACTGTGGTGACCTCCTGATCCATTAGGGCAACCTCCATGATGTAGCAGGCTAACATCCTTTTGACATGGTCTAGAATGGGACCATATTCGGCTTCATTAGTCAAAAGGATATTATACAGGACAATCCAATCATGAGGATTTAGATTCGGTAGATCTGCCAGGGAGATAATATGAGCAGTTCTTGCAGATCCCCGAATCAACTTGAACCGAACGTTTATGAAACGACCTTCGGTATAAGGTTTCAGCACCCGAACATTTACAATCTTCTGGGCGCTCCAAGTGAGGTATTGAGGACGAGCAGCCGCCAGATAGAAGTCAATGAGCTCCCTGTCAAGCTCAGCATTCGGGTGAGGGACTTCAAAGATGTTTGAAAAGGAGTGGAAGATGAACGCCTTTCGAGTCAGCGGCATATCGAACTGCGAATCGACAGTGTTATTGCAGTCGAACGAGATAACCGGCTCGAGCCATAAAATGCTAGGAGTTTCTATGGCCTCTTTAATCAAACGTTCCCTGGTCCAGGGAGGGAATAGAGTCTTCCGGCTCTCAAGGAGATCGTGGGCTTCCTTTTGTTTGCGTTCAGCTTCTTCAGCCTCTCGCGCCACACGACTGGCATCATCGTCAACCTTGCGACTGTTCTTTCTTTTTAAAATGTCAGCAATGGTCTCCTTGTCTCCTTCTTCATCTTCTTCCTCAGCTAAGTTTTTGCCTTTGTTCTTCACACCCGAGCCTAAAGCTTGACCAGTCGGAGATGGTTCGGTCGTGTGAGTAGCTTTGGAGGAAGGAGGTGATTTCGATCCTGTCTTCTCATCTCCCCCTTGTTTCGGAATGGACACGAAACTCGGTAGCCCTTCGACTTTGTTGAGAAGATCGATGGCCGGAGAGAGTTTTTCAGCGAGGGAACGCCGCACCGAAAAGTTTAGAATGGGATCGTGTGCTTCCAGGATGTTGGATATTGCGGCGTGGACATCCGAAACACACATTTTGATCACCTCCCTTTCGGATCGAAGATCTTCCAGTTGTTGTTGGGAGTTGGAGAGTTGTGTGCTCTTGACCTCGACGGCGGTTGTTTTGCTCGCCAGATCGTCCATCAACGAATGCTCGGTTACAAGATCCTCTTGTAGCTTGGCGAGGCGAGCATCGATGGAGGCACGAAGTGCCGAGTTGTCGTCGCTTAGGTTTTGGCGAAGAGTAGCGAACGAATTCAACTCCGATGAGACAAAGTTGGCCAATTGCTGAACAATTGGTTCCAAAGATGTCTTGGTGGCATGGGCGCTTTCCTGCAAGGACTTCAGCAGGTTAGAAGCGTCAAAGAATAGTTTATCGACTTTTGCGGTTGCCGCCTCACAGGCTTTAGTGGAGGCATCAATCGCAGCAGTTGCTGAGGCCACCGAATCATGTTGAGCCCTGGAGAAGGCATCAACAATTTTCTGAAGAGCAGCTTCAGAAATAGAGGACTGCTGGTTGGAAGAGGAGGCGAGAAGTAGGTCAATCTTCTCGTTAAGCTCTTTGAGATGCTTCTTTGTCACTGGAGCATCATCCTCCTCGTCACTCTGAACCTGAAACGGACTATAGTAGACCGAATCAAAGATCATGTGTTCACCACCAAGATAAGGGTTTTCGCCATCAAAGGCATTTTCAGGAGATGAAGGGGGTGGTGAAGTTGGGGGTGTTGTGGGTTTGGTAGGATCAGGTTGAGTGGGTGTTGGTATAATTTTGGGTGGTGGTTGAGTATGGGTAGTTTCGGTTGTATGGGTTTCGGTTTGTGGTGGTTCGGTTACGTGAGGTGTTTCGGTTGTAGTGGTAAAGATTGGTGGAGGTGAAGGAACTGGGGAATTGTGAAGTTCCATCTCTGGGGTAGGGGACTGAGGTGGTGTGTTGCCGTGTTGAGGAGATTCGTCTCCTTGAGAGCCGTCAGAGCCCGAACTCTCACCCTCAGAGTCACCCGAAGAAGAGGGAATTACAAGCTTTCGCTTCGGTTGAGTCTTCCACCTCCTCGGCTGTGGGGATTGTGCAGCCTTCGTTTGTTTCCTCTTTTTGGGAGAAGGTCCCTTTGGAGCTTTGGACGCATGCTTCCCTTTTTCCGCCTTTTTTCCCCTGCTCACCGGTTTGTTTGCATCGTGAATCGACCTGAGCATATCCGGTGTCAGTTCCCTTGGACCAGTTGGCCTAAGCTCCTTGATCTTCCGAATTAACCTGCCGTCAGATGGCACGTCGCCATACATTGACTCCGGGATGGAGCCAATGAAGGAAAATTTCGATGCATCTGAGACGATGATCTTCTTGGTATGGAACGTACCGACAGAAGATATCGATGCACCATCAGCAGTAGGAACATCAAATCTATCCATGGCCCACCGTGTAATCAGGATCCAGAACCGGGCCAACGACACCTCAGAGTGTCGGGATGATGAGGAGAGGCTCTGGATAAGCTGTTGCCATAGGACAAACCCATAGTCCAGGTTAATCCCGTTGTAAACCCCGTACATTATGGACAGGAAGAGACGACTTGCACCGTCGGATCCTGAGCTCCTTTCCGACAAGCCCTTGAAAAGGACTGTAAATAGGCCATTCCACTGTGGCGGCAGGCAAGACTTCTTAAACTTAGCGACAGAGGTGAGAACCTCTGTGTATCCCATGTTGTAAAACATGTTATACAGATGACCAATCTGAATCGTCTCCGGATGAACTCGTGAAGGGTCAACAGCAAACCCTAGCAAGTGACAGAAGCGTTGGCGAGAGACTGAGGTCTTGTGTTCTGCAATCTCGAAAAACACCCGGTCGACGGCCTTGTCGTAGTATGCAGTCGCGTAAACCTGCGATAGGGCCACCATTGGCTCAGATTCAATTCTGGAGAGAGCCGGAGCAAGTTGGGAATACTTCAAACATTCTATGACCGGCGACATATAGGAGTCGTACGCCAGTGGGTTAAGATCAATGACCAGACATTGTTGTGGGCGGATGGGAAGGATATGTGAGGTAGCATGAACGGAAGATGAATCAGCCATTTTTGCAGGTATGAAGAAGATGATGAACAGGAAACTGTTTGGGAGTATTTGCTCGTTGGAAATTTTGGAGGCAGTAAAGAGGTAAAAGGTGGTGTGGAGGGCTTTTTATAGTGGGTGAGAGGAGAGAGAAAAATCGTTTCAAATCTCTGATGGAAATTTGAACCGGGTTCTTGAGTGACAGATGGATGACAGTTGAGGCGTGCGATGATCACGTAGGAGAAAGAGTGTCAGGTTCCTAGGATCACGCCGCCCAACAAGCGCCGTTTCATAGAGACAAGCCGTTACCATTTCCGCACGCGCATTTAATGCCACAGGACAAGAGAGACCTTAAGGTTAAAGTGTGGATTCCCGTTAAATTACGATCAAACATTTATTAAGAAATGTTGAAAGGCTTCTTTTAATTAGGCTAAATAAGGGTGGCTTGGAAAAATATAAAATCTCAGAAGAAAATTAAAAACTGGATCCCAAGGGAAGAAATGTTATGGTGTTTAACAATTTCATAGGAATCACACAAAATAGAATTTGAGATTTTAGTAGGGTACATTCGTCAATCCTTTAGTGAAAACTTGAGCAACTTAATTGTTCACCGTCAATTCATTAGGTGTTGAATTTTGGGTTTCACTCAGCTCGTAGTGACACGAGACTAAGATCATAAACACAGATGTTGTGTAACCATAAACCTCAGCGGTAATTTCTGAGAGTCTCAAGGGTTACTATGATGGAACGAGTGTAGTGGAGAAGAAAAATGGAGATGGTGTAAGAGAACGTAGTACCTCTGCTGCGAAAATAAGGACCAATCAGGAAACTCTTAACTCATGTGAGAAAAGAGTGAGGTAGCTCACGATAAGAATAAATGAGTTAGCCTTATTGGGAAGACAAGGTTTGTGTATACCAGGTCATGAAGGTCATTATTCAAAATCTTATGAGGCTTGAGACACATACAGCAGCATGCTTCTAGGGACACTTAAGTAATTCATCAAATTTATCCTCATAAACGAACACGAACACACAAGAAATTAAAAAATATTTTTGGAGTTTTTGAGATTAAAAAAAAATAAGTAAGACGAAAAGAAAAAAATATGAAAAAAAACCGAACCCGAACGTTCGGTTGGTTTCGGTTCAAGAAAACTCTGAAAAACCGAACCCGAACCTTCGGTTGGTTTCGGTTTAGGAAAATTTTGAAAAACCGAACCTGAACCTTCGGTAGGTTTCGGTTTTGAAGAAATTTTGAGAAACCAAGGAATTTAGACAGGCAAGGAAAAAATATTTTTAACACAAGGAAAAACAAAATTGTACAAGAAGTATATAACAGAGAAAGACTACCTTTGAAGTAATGAGCGAGTCAGATAGTTGAACCGAACCCGAACGTTTGGTTGGTTTCGCTTCTTACGTTTGAGGTTGAGAGGTAGTGTGAGGTACTGACTCTGATTCAATCATACCTAGCCCTTGCAATATTTTATTGAATAATGCTTCAGGAAGAGCTTTGGTAAAAACGTCAGCTAGTTGATCGGTGGTTCTTACGAAGTGAACTTCGACGTTTCCATCTTCCACGTGATCTTTGATGAAGTGATACCTCAGTGCTATGTGTTTGGTTTTAGAGTGTTGCACTGGGTTATGACAAATCCTAATTGCACTTTCAGAGTCACAATATAGTGGGATCTTCTTCATATTGAGTCCATAGTCTCGAAGTTGACTTTGGATCCAAATCACTTGTGATGTGCAGGATGCAGCTGCAATGTATTCCGCTTCGGCAGTAGACAACGACACACACGTTTGTTTCTTGGATTGCCAGCTGACCAACTTCCCGTCAAGGATTTGACAGCCACCAGTTGTGCTTTTACGGTCGAGTCGACATCCTCCAAGGTCAGCATCAGAATAGGCTTGAACGAAGAAGCCTGAGTTGGATGGATACCATAGACCTAAGGAGGTGGTTCGCTTGAGATAGCGTAAGATGTTCTTCACTGCAAGCATGTGAGGTTCGCGTGGGTTTGCCTTAAATCGAGCACAATAAAACACAGAAAACATGATATCAGGTCTGCTAGCAGTTAGATACATCAGTGAGCCTATCATTTGACGATAGAGCGTGATATCGACAGCTGGTTTGTCTAGAGATGGGGTAAGCTTGGTGTCGAATGCCATTGGGACTTTGACTTTTGAGTCTCCCATCATGCCAAACTTTGCTAGGAAATTCTTCGTGTAAGCTTCCTGATTAATAAAGATGCCTTCGGGTCCCTGTCTTATGTTTAAACCAAGTAAAAAGTTAATAGGACCCATTGAGCTCATTTCAAACTTATTCTCCATCAGCTTTCTGAATTCAGCTGTTAAGTTGGGATTCGTGGAGCCAAAGATGATGCCATCGACATAAATTTGAACTATCATAAGGTGGTTACCTTCCTTTTTGCGAAAGAAGGTTGGGTCAACCGAACCTTGTTTAAAGTTAGACATCTTCAAAAATTTTGTAAGTGTTTCATACCAGGCTCTCGGAGCTTGTTTGAGGCCGTGCACAGCTTTATCCAGAATATAACAATGATTTGGATGCTTTTCGTTCACGAACCCAGGAGGTTTCTCCACATACACAGTTTCTTCGAGTTCTCCATTGAGAAATGCACACTTGACGTCCATTTGGAAAACCTCAAAGTTTTTGTGAGCAGCATAAGCCAGAAATATTCTAACAGATTCTAGCCTAGCTACTGGAAAGTCTCTTCATAGTCTATCCCTTCCTCCTGACAGTATCCCTTTACCACCAGACGAGCCTTGTTCCTTATAGCATTACCTTCCTTGTCCATTTTGTTCCTAAAAACCCATTTGAGACCCACAACCGAAGCATCTTGAGGAGTTGGAATGAGGTGCCAGACTTTGTTCCTTTCAAATCCGTTCAGTTCATCCTGCATTGCTTGAACCCAATCAGAGTGATCTAGGGCAGTGTTAACTGTCTTCGGTTCAACTTTTGATACGAATGAGTTAAACATACAAAACTCAACCTTTGAAAATAAGGATGTCTGTTTTGCCTTCAGTTGTGATCGGGTCAGAACCTTTTCAGATACATCACCAACTACTTGAGAGATAGGATGATCTCTGGTCCATTTGATAAGAGGAGGGTAATTCGGATCAAAGGTTGGGTCTAGTTCAGCGTTAATCATTTCTTTTGGCTTAGATTGGCTATCGTACTCAAGCGTCATATCATTATGTTCCCCCTCAATAGATGAGCTTTGAGAAACATGAGGTTCAGGTGTCTCTTGTGGTGCTGAGCTTCCAGGCGTTGAAGCACCTTCGGTTGGAGAGGTATCATCGGTTAGAGAAGCACCTTTGGGTAATGAAGGACCTTCGGTTGAAGTGGTAGAATTTGGCTCCCCCTCGACTTGAGCGTTGTTGGAAGGAGAGTCATTAGTGGTCGATCCTCCTTCATGCATTCTTCTTGCAGCATCTTCGACAATCTGCTTCATATGATTAACTTTGTTGTCTGCTGCACCTGCTTCGGAGAGTGAAGCTTTCTCTGGTTCGTCAAAGAGCTCCAGAAATGTCTCGTATAAATTGGCGACCGAGACTGTGACCTGGCCAGTTAGAGGAAATATTTCCCCAGCGGTGTCTTCTTTGGCCTGTAGCTTCTTGACATAGCTATCGTCAAAGGTCACATAGTATGTCTCTTCAATCCTTCTCGAACGCTTGTTTAGGACCCTGTACGCCTTGGATGTGAGCGAGTAACCCAGAAAAATTCCCTCGTCGGCTTTGACATCAAACTTGTTGCGGTGTTCTTTAGAATTAAAGATGAAACACCTTGAGCCGAACACATGGAAAAATTTCACATTGGGCTTTCTGTTGTTTAGTATCTCATATGGAGTGAGTGTGAAACGCTTGTTGAGATAGGACCTGTTCTGTGTAAAACAAGCAGCCGAAATAGCGTCAGCCCAAAAATAAAGAGGTAAGGAAGCGAAACTTAGCATAGTTCAGGCAGCTTCACACAAAGATCGGTTTCGTCTTTCGACTATTCCGTTCTGTTGCTGTGTGTAGGGAGCTGAGAAATTGTGACTAATTCCCTTTTCTTCAAGAAACTCTTCAAACTCCCTGTTCTTGAATTCGAGACCATTGTCGCTCCTGATGTTGCGGAGGACCTTCTTGAGCTGTATTTCAGTTTGCTTGATAAACACTTTCAGCTTTTGAGTCGCTTCAGATTTGAGCTTTAGAAAGAATACCCATGTAAATCGTGAAAAGTCATCAACAATAACAAGAATATACTTGCTACCACCGATGCTTTCGATAGATGAAGGACCACACAAATCGATATGAAGTAATTCGAGTGGTTCAACAACTTTTGTGTTGATTATAGATGGGTGACTTTGACGACTTTGCTTCCCCATTTCGCTTGCAGCTCACAAATGATCTCTGTCGAACTTGAGCAATGGAAGACCCCTAACATGACCTCCAGTGACAAGTCGGTTGATATCTTTAAAATTGAGATGAGAGAGTCTTCGGTGCCACAACCAGCTTTCGTCGGATTGAGCTTTTGATAACAAGCATATAGCTGGGTTTCCTTTGATGGGTTTAAGGTTTAAGGGAAACATTTCACCCTTTCGCTCTAACTTGAGAATCACTTTCTTTGTCCTTTTCTCTATGATTTCAGAACCTTCATCATCGAATGAGACTTTTAGACCTGTACCTCCAACAAGCTGAGATACACTAATGAGGTTGTGTTGGAGTCCTTCCACATAAGCCACCTTCCTTATAGTAAAGTCCCCATTTGTTATCATCCCGTATCCCTTTATGGTGCCGAAAAAATTATTTCCAAACTTGACATTGCCACCATTTGCAAGAGATCTGTATTCCCTAAGCTCCTCTTTCCTCCCTGTCATGTGACATGAGCAGCCACTATCGATGTACCATTCTTCGTCGAACTGCTCGTCACTTATAACCTGCAAAAATTAGGCAGATTTAGGAACCCAAAGATTCTTGGGTCCACGTGAGCTTTTCATGGGAACTGGAACAGTAAGAGAGATGTCAACTAGATATGTTCGTTTTATAAGAGTTGTTTCATCTTTCTTTTTAATGGTAAAAACTTTTATTTTGTTAGGTTTGGGTGTGTTCGGTTTGGACTCTGGTTTGGATTCATTGACCTTCTGCTTTCCTTTTTGTTCAACTGACGAATGAGATTTTTTAGAACAAGCGGAATTAGCTTTAGAGCAAGATGGAGATGAATCGGTGGAAGTAGAAGAATTAGAATGAGAGGGTTTTGATTGAGAGGATTTCCTGGCTGGAGACTCTAGGTGACCCTTTTGCTTTTGATTGTTGGGGGGACCGACCTTAGAGTCTTGTTTTCTTTTGACTTCAGAACCGAACCTTTGAATTCGGTTTGAGCTGTCCTTGGAACTGAACCTTTGGTTTCGGTTGAAGTCTTTTTTAGAACCGAACCTTTGCCTTCGGTTGATATTTTCTCTTGAACCGAACCTTGGCTTTCGGTTGTTGTGACTTTCAGGCTTTCCTACAGGATTGTTTTCATACTTCAGATTCTTGTCTTGGTGTGAGAAATATGCATTCTGGGAATGCCAGAATTGTTTCCTTTCAGAAAGGTTTTTCCTGTATCTATTGTTCCTTTCTCTCTTCCTATTCCTCATCTGTTTAGGTTGATGATGAACATTCGCTTTCGTTTTCGGTGTCTCCTTGGCTGGTTCCTTTTGAACTGCAGGAGTTTTACTTTGAGCCAAAGGAGCAGAGGGAATGTATGTAGAAAGAACAGTCGCAAGGTTGACGATGATGCCAGTCGTGTGGCACGAGAGGCTGAAGAAGCTGAACGCAAACAAAAGGAAGCCTACGATCTCCTTGAGAGTCGGAAAACTCTCTTCCCTGCCTGGACCAGGGAACGTTTGATTAAAGAGGCCATAGAAACTCCTAGCATTTTATGGCTCGAGCCGGTTATCTCGTTCGACTGCAATAACACTGTCGATTCGCAGTTCGATATGCTGCTGACTCGAAAGGCGTTCATCTTCCACGTCTTTTCAAACATCTTTGAAGTCCCTCACCCGAATGCTGAGCTTGACAGGGAGCTCATTGACTTCTATCTGGCAGCTGCTCGTCCTCAATACCTCACTTGGAGCACCCAGAAGATTGTAAACGTTCGGGTGCTGAAACCTTATACCGAAGGTCGTTTCATAAACGTTCGGTTCAAGTTGATTCGGGGATCTGCAAGAACTGCTCATATTATCTCCCTGGCAGATCTACCGAATCTAAATTCATGAGATTAAACTAACCTTTCATCTACAAAGATCGATTAGATCTTGAACAAGTATATAAACATAAAACAGTATGAACGCAATAATAAGAACAAGTCAAGATGGAATCAAACGTGTCGAATGATTAAACAAAATCCTCAAAAGAGCTCTATTAAGAACATCAACTGTAGAGGATTGGAAGGTTACAAGAACGATTAAAGAAACCTGTTATCGTCTAGATGAATCGCTATTTCGTAGATCTCTAAAAACGTTAACCTAATATGCATGCAAGCGTAAACTTATATACAAAACATAAAAGGTTCACGGTTGGACAGGCCCAAACCGGAGTACAAAATAACTTATGCTATCGAGCCCAAAAGACGCAATCATCAAAATAATTTTCAGCCCAACAATCTCCCCCTTTGTGTCAATTTGGAGCGAGACCTTCACTAGTTACTTGGGTCAGCAGCTGAAGCAGGTACCTTCTTCTTCACGGTGCTAAACAGACATTTGGTGATGGAGAGAATGGTCTGTCTAAACCGAATGTACCAATTAATCATATCTTCGAAGTACTTGATGTCATCAGCCGTGTTCTCTTTACACCGTTTGATAATGAATAACACATGCTCCAAACAAGTTGTGGTGTAAAGGTGCTTGTCAGCTAAAGCGAAGAGACATTTCTGTCCTTCCGCTCTAGTGAACATAACCGAGTTGCGTCTCGGGTCGATCCTGCCCAATTGCATTTGGTTGAGATCACTGGCCGATCCCACAGGAGCAATCTTTGGTTTCTTCTTGAAGACTGTGGTGACCTCCTGATCCATTAGGGCAACCTCCATGATGTATCAGGCTAACATCCTTTTGGCATGGTCTAGAATGGGACCATATTCGGCTTCATTAGTCAAAAGGATATTATACAGGACAATCCAATCATGAGGATTTAGATTCGGTAGATCTGCCAGGGAGATAATATGAGCAGTTCTTGCAGATCCCCGAATCAACTTGAACCGAACGTTTATGAAACGACCTTCGGTATAAGGTTTCAGCACCCGAACGTTTACAATCTTCTGGGCGCTCCAAGTGAGGTATTGAGGACGAGCAGCCGCCAGATAGAAGTCAATGAGCTCCCTGTCAAGCTCAGCATTCGGGTGAGGGACTTCAAAGATGTTTGAAAAGGAGTGGAAGATGAACGCCTTTCGAGTCAGCGGCATATCGAACTGCGAATCGACAGTGTTATTGCAGTCGAACGAGATAACCGGCTCGAGCCATAAAATGCTAGGAGTTTCTATGGCCTCTTTAATCAAACGTTCCCTGGTCCAGGGAGGGAATAGAGTCTTCCGGCTCTCAAGGAGATCGTGGGCTTCCTTTTGTTTGCATTCAGCTTCTTCAGCCTCTCGCGCCACACGACTGGCATCATCGTCAACCTTGCGACTGTTCTTTCTTTTTAAAATGTCAGCAATGGTCTCCTTGTCTCCTTCTTCATCTTCTTCCTCAGCTAAGTTTTTGCCTTTGTTCTTCACACCCGAGCCTAAAGCTTGACCAGTCGGAGATGGTTCGGTCGTGTGAGTAGCTTTGGAGGAAGGAGGTGGTTTCGATCCTGTCTTCTCATCTCCCCCTTGTTTCGGAATGGACACGAAACTCGGTAGCCCTTCGACTTTGTTGAGAAGATCGATGGCCGGAGAGAGTTTTTCAGCGAGGGAACGCCGCACCGAAAAGTTTAGAATGGGATCGTGTGCTTCCAGGATGTTGGATATTGCGGCGTGGACATCCGAAACACACGTTTTGATCACCTCCCTTTCGGATTGAAGATCTTCCAGTTGTTGTTGGGAGTTGGAGAGTTGTGTGCTCTTGACCTCGACGGCGGTTGTTTTGCTCGCCAGATCGTCCATCAACGAATGCTCGGTTACAAGATCCTCTTGTAGCTTGGCGAGGCGAGCATCGATGGAGGCACGAAGTGCCGAGTTGTCGTCGCTTAGGTTTTGGCGAAGAGTAGCGAACGAATTCAACTCCGATGAGACAAAGTTGGCCAATTGCTGAACAATTGGTTCCAAAGATGTCTTGGTGGCATGGGCGCTTTCCTGCAAGGACTTCAGCAGGTTAGAAGCGTCATAGAATAGTTTTATCGAATTTTGCGGTTGCCGCCTCACAGGCTTTAGTGGAGGCATCAATCGCAGCAGTTGCTGAGGCCACCGAATCATGTTGAGCCCTGGAGAAGGCATCAACAATTTTCTGAAGAGCAGCTTCAGAAATAGAGGACTGCTGGTTGGAAGAGGAGGCGAGAAGTAGGTCAATCTTCTCGTTAAGCTCTTTGAGATGCTTCTTTGTCACTGGAGCATCATCCTCCTCGTCACTCTGAACCTGAAACGGACTATAGTAGACCGAATCAAAGATCATGTGTTCACCACCAAGATAAGGGTTTTCGCCATCAAAGGCATTTTCAGGAGATGAAGGGGGTGGTGAAGTTGGGGGTGTTGTGGGTTTGGTAGGATCAGGTTGAGTGGGTGTTGGTATAATTTTGGGTGGTGGTTGAGTATGGGTAGTTTCGGTTGTATGGGTTTCGGTTTGTGGTGGTTCGGTTACGTGAGGTGTTTCGGTTGTAGTGGTAAAGATTGGTGGAGGTGAAGGAACTGGGGAATTGTGAAGTTCCATCTCTGGGGTAGGGGACTGAGGTGGTGTGTTGCCGTGTTGAGGAGATTCGTCTCCTTGAGAGCCGTCAGAGCCCGAACTCTCACCCTCAGAGTCACCGAAGAAGAGGGGATTACAAGCTTTCGCTTCGGTTGAGTCTTCCACCTCCTCGGCTGTGGGGATTGTGCAGCCTTCGTTTGTTTCCTCTTTTTGGGAGAAGGTCCCTTTGGAGCTTTGGACGCATGCTTCCCTTTTTCCGCCTTTTTTCCCCTGCTCACCGGTTTGTTTGCATCGTGAATCGACCTGAGCATATCCGGTGTCAGTTCCCTTGGACCAGTTGGCCTAAGCTCCTTGATCTTCCGAATTAACCTGCTGTCAGATGGCACGTCGCCATACATTGACTCCGGGATGGAGCCAATGAAGGAAAATTTCGATGCATCTGAGACGATGATCTTCTTGGTATGGAACGTACCGACAGAAGATATCGATGCACCATCAGCAGTAGGAACATCAAATCTATCCATGGCCCACCGTGTAATCAGGATCCAGAACCGGGCCAACGACACCTCAGAGTGTCGGGATGATGAGGAGAGGCTCTGGATAAGCTGTTGCCATAGGACAAACCCATAGTCCAGGTTAATCCCGTTGTAAACCCCGTACATTATGGACAGGAAGAGACGACTTGCACCGTCGGATCCTGAGCTCCTTTCCGACAAGCCCTTGAAAAGGACTGTAAATAGGCCATTCCACTGTGGCGGCAGGCAAGACTTCTTAAACTTAGCGACAGAGGTGAGAACCTCTGTGTATCCCATGTTGTAAAACATGTTATACAAATGACCAATCTGAATCGTCTCCGGATGAACTCGTGAAGGGTCAACAGCAAACCCTAGCAAGTGACAGAAGCGTTGGCGAGAGACTGAGGTCTTGTGTTCTGCAATCTCGAAAAACACCCGGTCGACGGCCTTGTCGTAGTATGCAGTCGCGTAAACCTGTGATAGGGCCACCATTGGCTCAGATTCAATTCTGGAGAGAGCCGGAGCAAGTTGGGAATACTTCAAACATTCTATGACCGGCGACATATAGGAGTCGTACGCTAGTGGGTTAAGATCAATGACCAGACATTGTTGTGGGCGGATGGGAAGGATATGTGAGGTAGCATGAACGGAAGATGAATCAGCCATTTTTGCAGGTATGAAGAAGATGATGAACAGGAAACTGTTTGGGAGTATTTGCTCGTTGGAAATTTTGGAGGCAGTAAAGAGGTAAAAGGTGGTGTGGAGGGCTTTTTATAGTGGGTGAGAGGAGAGAGAAAAATCGTTTCAAATCTCTGATGGAAATTTGAACCGGGTTCTTGAGTGACAGATGGATGACAGTTGAGGCGTGCGATGATCACGTAGGAGAGAGAGTGTCAGGTTCCTAGGATCACGCCGCCCAACAAGCGCCGTTTCATAGAGACAAGCCGTTACCATTTCCGCACGCGCATTTAATGCCACAGGACAAGAGAGACCTTAAGGTTAAAGTGTGGATTCCCGTTAAATTACGATCAAACATTTATTAAGAAATGTTGAAAGGCTTCTTTTAATTAGGCTAAATAAGGGTGGCTTGGAAAAATATAAAATCTCAGAAGAAAATTAAAAACTGGATCCCAAGGGAAGAAATGTTATGGTGTTTAACAATTTCATAGGAATCACACAAAATAGAATTTGAGATTTTAGTAGGGTACATTCGTCAATCCTTTAGTGAAAACTTGAGCAACTTAATTGTTCACCGTCAATTCATTAGGTGTTGAATTTTGGGTTTCACTCAGCTCGTAGTGACACGAGACTAAGATCATAAACACAGATCTTGTGTAACCATAAACCTCAGTGGTAATTTCTGAGAGTCTCAAGGGTTACTATGATGGAACGAGTGTAGTGGAGAAGAAAAATGGAGATGGTGTAAGAGAACGTAGTACCTCTGTTGCGAAAATAAGGACCAATCAGGAAACTCTTAACTCATGTGAGAAAAGAGTGAGGTAGCTCACGATAAGAATAAATGAGTTAGCCTTATTGGGAAGACAAGGTTTGTGTATACCAGGTCATGAAGGTCATTATTCAAAATCTTATGAGGCTTGAGACACATACAGCAGCATGCTTCTAGGGACACTTAAGTAATTCATCAAATTTATCCTCATAAACGAACACGAACACACAAGAAATTAAAAAATATTTTTGGAGTTTTTGAGATTAAAAAAAAATAAGTAAGACGAAAAGAAAAAAATATGAAAAAAAACCGAACCCGAACGTTCGGTTGGTTTCGGTTCAAGAAAACTCTGAAAAACCGAACCCGAACCTTCGGTTGGTTTCGGTTTAGGAAAATTTTGAAAAACCGAACCCGAACCTTCGGTAGGTTTCGGTTTTGAAGAAATTTTGAGAAACCAAGGAATTTAGACAGGCAAGGAAAAAATATTTTTAACACAAGGAAAAACAAAATTGTACAAGAAGTATATAACAGAGAAAGACTACCTTTGAAGTAATGAGCGAGTCAGATAGTTGAACCGAACCCGAACGTTTGGTTGGTTTCGCTTCTTACGTTTGAGGTTGAGAGGTAGTGTGAGGTACTGACTCTGATTCAATCATACCTAGCCCTTGCAATATTTTATTGAATAATTCTTCAGGAAGAGCTTTGGTAAAAACGTCAGCCAGTTGATCGGTGGTTCTTACGAAGTGAACTTCGACGTTTCCATCTTCCACGTGATCTTTGATGAAGTGATACCTCAGTGCTATGTGTTTGGTTTTAGAGTGTTGCACTGGGTTATGACAAATCCTAATTGCACTTTCAGAGTCACAATATAGTGGGATCTTCTTCATATTGAGTCCATAGTCTCGAAGTTGACTTTGGATCCAAATCACTTGTGAAGTGCAGGATGCAGCTGCAATGTATTCCGCTTCGGCAGTAGACAACGACACACACGTTTGTTTCTTGGATTTCCAGATGACCAACTTCCCGTCAAGGAATTGACAGCCACCAGTTGTGCTTTTACGGTCGAGTCCACATCCTCCAAGGTCAGCATCAGAATAGGCTTGAACGAAGAAGCCTGAGTTGGATGGATACCATAGACCTAAGGAGGTGGTTCGCTTGAGATAGCGTAAGATGTTCTTCACTGCAAGCATGTGAGGTTCGCGTGGGTTTGCCTGAAATCGAGCACAATAACACACAGAAAACATGATATCAGGTCTGCTAGCAGTTAGATACATCAGTGAGCCTATCATTTGACGATAGAGCGTGATATCGACAGCTGGTTTGTCTAGAGATGGGGTAACCTTGGTGCCGAATGCCATTGGGACTTTGACTTTTGAGTCTCCCATCATGCCAAACTTTGCTAGGAGAGTCTTCGTGTAAGCTTCCTGATTAATAAAGATGCCTTCGGGTCCCTGTCTTATGTTTAAACCAAGGAAAAAGTTAATAGGACCCATTGAGCTCATTTCAAACTTAGTCTCCATCAGCTTTCTGAATTCAGCTGTTAAGTTGGGATTCGTGGAGCCAAAGATGATGTCATCGAGGTGCCAGACTTTGTTCCTTTCAAATCCGTTCAATTCATCCTGCATTGCTTGAACCCAATCAGAGTGATCTAGGGCAGTGTTAACTGTCTTCGGTTCAACTTTTGATACGAATGAGTTAAACATACAAAACTCAACCTTTGAAAATAAGGATGTCTGTTTTGCCTTCAGTTGTGATCGGGTCAGAACCTTTTCAGATACATCACCAACTACTTGAGAGATAGGATGATCTCTGGTCCATTTGATAAGAGGAAGGTAATTCGGATCAAAGGTTGGGTCTAGTTCAGCGTTAATCATTTCTTTTGGCTTAGATTGGCTATCGTACTCAAGCGTCATATCATTATGTTCCCCCTCAATAGATGAGCTTTGAGAAACATGAGGTTCAGGTGTCTCTTGTGGTGCTGAGCTTCCAGGCGTTGAAGCACCTTCGGTTGGAGAGGTATCATCGGTTAGAGAAGCACCTTTGGGTAATGAAGGACCTTCGGTTGAAGTGGTAGAATTTGGCTCCCCCTCGACTTGAGCGTTGTTGGAAGGAGAGTCATTAGTGGTCGATCCTCCTTCATGCATTCTTCTTGCAGCATCTTCGACAATCTGCTTCATATGATTAACTTTGTTGTCTGCTGCACCTGCTTCGGAGAGTGAAGCTTTCTCTGGTTCGTCAAAGAGCTCCAGAAATGTCTCGTATAAATTGGCGACCGAGACTGTGACCTGGCCAGTTAGAGGAAATATTTCCCCAGCGGTGTCTTCTTTGGCCTGTAGCTTCTTGACATAGCTATCGTCAAAGGTCACATAGTATGTCTCTTCAATCCTTCTCGAACGCTTGTTTAGGACCCTGTACGCCTTGGATGTGAGCGAGTAACCCAGAAAAATTCCCTCGTCGGCTTTGACATCAAACTTGTTGCGGTGTTTTTTAGAATTAAAGATGAAACACCTTGAGCCGAACACATGGAAAAATTTCACATTGGGCTTTCTGTTGTTTAGTATCTCATATGGAGTGAGCATGAAACGCTTGTTGAGATAGGACCTGTTCTGTGTAAAACAAGCAGTCGAAATAGCGTCAGCCCAAAAATAAAGAGGTAAGGAAGCGAAACTTAGCATAGTTCGGGCAGCTTCACACAAAGATCGGTTTCGTCTTTCGACTATTCCGTTCTGTTGTGGTGTGTAGGGAGCTGAGAAATTGTGACTAATTCCCTTTTCTTCAAGAAACTCTTCAAACTCCCTGTTCTTGAATTCGAGACCATTGTCGCTCCTGATGTTGCGGACGACCTTCTTGAGCTGTATTTCAGTTTGCTTGATAAACACTTTCAGCTTTTGAGTCGCTTCAGATTTGAGCTTTAGAAAGAATACCCATGTAAATCTTGAAAAGTCATCAACAATAACAAGAATATACTTGCTACCACCGATGCTTTCGATAGATGAAGGACCACACAAATTGATATGAAGTAATTCGAGTGGTTCAACAACTTTTGTGTTGATTATAGATGGGTGACTTTGACGACTTTGCTTCCCCATTTCGCATGCAGCACACAAATGATCTCTGTCGAACTTGAGCAATGGAAGACCCCTAACATGACCTCCAGTGACAAGTCGGTTGATATCTTTAAAATTGAGATGAGAGAGTCTTCGGTGCCACAACCAGCTTTCGTCGGATTGAGCTTTTGATAACAAGCATATAGCTGGGTTTCCTTTGATGGGTTTAAGGTTTAAGGGAAACATTTCACCCTTTCGCTCTGACTTGAGAATCACTTTCTTTGTCCTTTTCTCTATGATTTCAGAACCTTCATCATCGAATGAGACTTTTAGACCTGTACCTCCAACAAGCTGAGATACACTAATGAGGTTGTGTTGGAGTCCTTCCACATAAGCCACCTTCCTTATAGTAAAGTCCCCATTTGTTATCATCCCGTATCCCTTTATGGTGCCGAAAGAATTATTTCCAAACTTGACGTTGCCACCATTTGCAAGAGATCTGTATTCCCTAAGCTCCTCTTTCCTCCCTATCATGTGACATGAGCAGCCACTATCGATGTACCATTCTTCGTCGAACTGCTCGTCACTTATAACCTACAAAAATTAGGCAGATTTAGGAACCCAAAGATTCTTGGGTCCACGTGAGCTTTTCATGGGAACTGGAACAGTAAGAGAGATGTCAACTAGATATGTTCGTTTTATAAGAGTTGTTTCATCTTTCTTTTTAATGGTAAAAACTTTTATTTTGTTAGGATTGGGTGTGTTCGGTTTGGACTCTGGTTTGGATTCATTGACCTTCTGCTTTCCTTTTTGTTCAACTGACGAATGAGATTTTTGAGAACAAGCGGAATTAGCTTTAGAGCAAGATGGAGATGAATCGGTGGAAGTAGAAGAATTAGAAGAACAAGAAGAATTAGAATGAGAGGGTTTTGATTGAGAGGATTTCCTGGCTGGAGACTCTAGGTGACCCTTTTGCTTTTGATCGTTGGGGGGACCGACCTTAGAGCCTTGTTTTCTTTTGACTTCAGAACCGAACCTTTGCATTCGGTTTGAGCTGTCCTTAGAACCGAACCTTTGGTTTCGGTTGAAGTCTTTTTCAGAACCGAACCTTTGCCTTCGGTTGATATTTTCTCTTGAACCGAACCTTGGCTTTCGGTTGTTGTGACTTTCAGGCTTTCCTACAGGATTGTTTTCATACTTCAGATTCTTGTCTTGGTGTGAGAAATATGCATTCTGGGAATGCCAGAATTGTTTCCTTTCAGAAAGGTTCTTCCTGTATCTATTGTTCCTTTCTCTCTTCCTATTCCTCATCTGTTTAGGTTGATGATGAACATTCGCTTTCGTTTTCGGTGTCTCCTTGGCTGGTTCCTTTTGAACTGCAGGAGTTTTAGTTTGAGTCGAAGGAGCAGAGGGAATGTCTGTAGAAGTTCCACTTTGAGCTGAGGGAGTAGAGGTAGCGTGTTCTTTTGCCGAACGATCATCCTCCTGAGGAATATCTTTTGTACCACTGGTGCTTGGCTCATCGAAATTATCCGGCTTATTCAAGGGTTCAGGTATGTATCTTCCTTTGCTCTTCCAGGAAGTTCTTTCAGATAAACCAATGGTTTCGTTTGCATTATCTATTGGAGCTTCCCAGAAGTACTCATCGCAGCCATCAGCATTGTCTTCGTTTACAATAGCTGTGAGTTCAGCTGTTTGATGTTCGGTAACTCCTGTCACCTTGTATACTTGATTCGGAGTGGTCCTGACCTTTTTATACACAACTGCTTTCTCAACTAATATCGGGGACTTTTGATGGGACAATCGAGCGAACTCCACTGAATTTTCAGAAATAAGATTCTTGTGGTTTTCAGGTTCGTTTTTAATAAATTCTGAGCAGTCAACCGTGTCCTCTACAGAA
This sequence comes from Lactuca saligna, assembly GCF_052625555.1. NCBI lineage: Eukaryota > Viridiplantae > Streptophyta > Magnoliopsida > Asterales > Asteraceae > Lactuca > Lactuca saligna. The sequence continues at coordinate 309,385,783 of NC_136421.1, forward strand.
ATTTCACTCATGTTTTCGTCCTTGTTAAGCTCAGATGCATTTTCAACATCAATTTTGTTTTCTGAGCTTATGTTGGCGTTTAAAGAGTCAAATTTTTGCATGGTTTCGGTTCTCAGTTTGAGTCTGTCATTTTCATCCAAAAGGTTTTTAAGCATGTCCTTGTGGTCCTTGGATTTAATGAAGGACTCAATTTTGTTCAGTCCATACATGTAGGTCGGATTGACATCATCAGACGATATCACACTCTCACAATTGTAGGCTTCGGCATCGATTTCATCCTCCTTAAACTCTAGGAAGGGCAAAATCATGCGATGGATCTTTTGGCCTATTTCACAATCCAAGTGAAGCTGAGTAATATTAGAATACAAACGTTTAGCAATTAAACAAAAAACATTCCGCTGTTTTAACAATTTTAAATTGTCTCTTTGCAAATAAATGTTTTCGTCTTTAACTTTAACTAATTCCGAATCTTTTAACTCGATCCACATTCTCCGCTCCTCACTCTTCGACGCCACCCAGCTTAATTGATCAGTTAGGTTAGAATTGGTGACTCGAGTTTGAGTTAAGCTACTATCTAGATGAGAAATTCTTGTATTAATGTTTTTTAGTTCTTTCTCATATGAGGATGGTGGTACTTTGGATAAACTAAAAACAGATTGTACCTTCTTTATCAGTTCATCGAGCTCATTGAACTGCTGGCTAAGTGGTTTGGCTGTAAAGCACTTGTCCTCCTGTACCTTCGGTCCATCGCTTCCTCTATCGGTGTTGTATCCCCTCATTTGAGATACGTCAGTCACCATGAAGCATCTTCCTCCACTGCTTTCCTCCTTAGCCACATAAGCCTTTCCATGGGTAGGCTTCCTCACTTCATCGTCTTCTGAGTCGGTAGACCAAACTTCCGTGCTACCAAACTTGTCATCTTTAACCGAACCCTGCACAATGAGAGCATTAATAGAAGGGTTAGCGGTAGACTTCTTCTTTCTCAACTCGTCCAATCTTTTTTGCAACACAGCTTCCTTATCATTTCCATCATCCTTTTCAGCCATCTTCTTAAGGACACAGTCCTTAGCATAGTGGTTTTTCCCACCACAGTAGAAACAGCTTACTCCGGAATCGCCATCCACCTTCAGTTCCTTCTTGTGCTCCTCAGCCTTTGGTTCATTGTTCACCTTTTCAGTGCTGTAACTCCCCTGCCAGTTTCAGTTTTTGTTGCTGGGGAATCTCTTCTTTATGAACCTCTTGGGATTGGACACCATCATGGCATAATCCTTAGACGTGAGATCATATTCTTCCAAGTTGAGGTCTTCATCCTCCATCACAGCTTTACTTTTAGATAGGAGGGCCAACGAACCAAGACTAGAAACGACGTTCTTTTCTTGCACCACAATCTTCTCTTGGGACTTAAGAATACCCACCAGTTTCGTCAAAGAGTATGATTTAAACTGCTCATGGGCTTTGACTGTGGAAACTATTGCTCTCCATTCAGACCTCAGTCCGTTCAAGAAAGTAACCTTCTGTTCGATAAGCTTCCTTTCAATATCGTGTTTGATCATCTTGCTGAGAAGATGATTGAAACGATCAAACGTCTGGGTCACCGTTTCTTCGGCTCCTTGCCTGAATTCTCCAAACTCAGATAAAAGCAAAGTTTGAATAGAATGTTCAAGATCCTCGTCTGTAGAGTACAGTTCACGAAGTCTATCCCAAACTTCCTTTGCCGTCGTGCATGAGCTGACCAACCTGAATGTGTCGGACTGAAGGGCGAATCTGATCAACCTTAACGCCTTAATATTGCACTGGAATTTATCCTTTTCATCTTGTGCAATATCCTTCACGTCCTTTAGAAGATCATTGTACTCCTTTTGTGTCTTGATGATTCTGGACGATGCAGAATGAGAAAACGGTCCATTGGTGATGGCTTCCCATATGAGGTACCCATTATCCTCCGATCCAATCACGTAGTCTTCAAAGTGATGCGCCCATACTTCATAGTCATGGGTGTATAAGATTGGAATCTTTATCGTTGAACCGATGCTGTTGGAAATATTAATAAGGTTTGATTGCGTCGCGTCCATTATGATCGTAAAAACCTGTTCAAAGATCAGACTTGTAATAAAGCAGATTAGGGCAGAGGTAGCGTGTTCTTTTGCCGAACGATCATCCTCCTGAGGAATATCTTTTGTACCACTGGTGCTTGGCTCATCGAAATTATCCGTCTTATTCAAGGGTTCAGGTATGTATTTTCCTTTGCTCTTCCAGGAAGTTCTTTCAGATAAACCAATGGTTTCGTTTGCATTATCTATTGGAGCTTCCCAGAAGTACTCATCGCAGCCATCAGCATTGTCTTCGTTTACAATAGCTGTGAGTTCAGCTGTTTGATGTTCGGTAACTCCTGTCACCTTGTATACTTGATTCGGAGTGGTCCTGACCTTTTGATACACAACTGCTTTCTCAACTAATATCGGGGACTTTTGATGGGACAATCGAGCGAACTCCACAGAATTTTTAGAAATAAGATTCTTGTGGTTTTCAGGTTCGTTTTTAATAAATTCTGAGCAGTCAACCGTGTCCTCTACAGAAATTTCACTCATGTTTTCGTCCTCGTTAAGCTCAGATGCATTTTCAACATCAATTTTGTTTTCTGAGCTTATGTTGGCGTTTAAAGAGTCAAATTTTTGCATGGTTTCGGTTCTCAGTTTGAGTCTGTCATTTTCATCCAAAAGGTTTTTAAGCATGTCCTTGTGGTCCTTGGATTTAATGAAGGACTCAATTTTGTCCAGTCCATATATGTAGGTCGGATTGACATCATCAGACGATATCACACTCTCACAATTGTAGGCTTCGGCATCGATTTCATCGTCCTTAAACTCTAGGAAGGGCAAAATCATGCGATGGATCTTTTGGCCTATTTCACAATCCAAGTGAAGCTGAGTAATATTAGAATACAAACGTTTAGCAATTAAACAAAAAACATTCCGCTGTTTTAACAATTTTAAATTATCTCTTTGCAAATAAATGTTTTCGTCTTTAACTTTAACTAATTCCGACTCTTTTAACTCGATCCACATTCTCCGCTCCTCACTCTTCGACGCCACCCTACTTAATTGATCAGTTAGGTTAGAATTGGTGACTCGAGTTTGAGTTAAGCTACTATCTAGATGAGAAATTCTTGTATTAACGTTTTTTAGTTCTTTCTCATATGAGGATGGTGGTACTTTGGATAAAATAAAAACAGATTGTACCTTCTTTATCAGTTCATCGAGCTCATTGAACTGCTGGCTAAGTGGTTTGGCCGTAAAGCACATGTCCTCCTGTACCTTCGGTCCATCGCTTCCTCTATCGGTGTTGTATCCCCTCATTTGAGATACGTCAGTCACCATGAAGCATCTTCCTCCACTGCTTTCCTCCTTAGCCACATAAGCCTTTCCATGGGTAGGCTTCCTCACTTCATCGTCTTCTGAGTCGGTAGACCAAACTTCCGTGCTACCAAACTTGTCATCTTTAACCGAACCCTGCACAATGAGAGCATTAATAGAAGGGTTAGCGGTAGAATTCTTCTTTCTCAACTCGTCCAATCTTTTCTGCAACACAGCTTCCTCATCATTTCCATCATCCTTTTCAGCCATCTTCTTAAGGACACAGTCCTTAGCATAGTGGTTTTTCCCACCACAGTAGAAACAGCTTACTCCGGAATCGCCATCCACCTTCGGTTCCTTGTTGTGCTCCTCAGCCTTCGGTTCATTGTTCACCTTTTCAGAGCTGTAACTGCCCTGCCAGTTTCAGTTTTTGTTGCTGGGGAATCTCTTCTTTATGAACCTCTTGGGATTGGACACCATCATGGCATAATCCTCAGACGTGAGATCATATTCTTCCAAGTTGAGGTCTTCATCCTCCATCACAGCTTTACTTTTAGATAGGAGGGCCAACGAACCAAGGCTAGAAATGACGTTCTTTTCTTGCACCACAATCTTCTCTTGGGACTTAGGAATACCCACCAGTTTCGCCAAAGAGTATGATTTAAACTGCTCATGGGCTTTGACTGTGGAAACTATTGCTCTCCATTCAGACCTCAGTCCGTTCAAGAAAGTAACCTTCTATTCGATAAGCTTCCTTTCAATATCGTGTTTGATCATCTTGCTGAGAAGATGATTGAAACGATCAAACGTCTGGGTCACCGTTTCTTCGGCTCCTTGCCTGAATTCTCCAAACTCAGATAAAAGCAAAGTTTGAATAGAATGTTCAAGATCCTCGTCTGTAGAGTACAGTTCACGAAGTCTATCCCAAACTTCCTTTGCCGTCGTGCATGAGCTGACCAACCTGAATGTGTCGGACTGAAGGGCGAATCTGATCAACCTTAACGCCTTAATATTGCACTGGAATTTATTCTTTTCATCTTGTGCAATATCCTTCACGTCCTTTAGCAGATCATTGTACTCCTTTTGTGTCTTGATGATTCTGGACGATGCAGAATGAGAAAATGGTCCATTGGTGATGGCTTCCCATATGAGGTACCCATTATCCTCCGATCCAATCATGTAGTCTTTAAAGTGATGCGCCCATGCTTCATAGTCATGGGTGTATAAGATTGGAATCTTTGTCGTTGAACCGATGCTGTTGGAAATATTAATAAGGTTTGATTGCGTCGCGTCCATTATGATCGTAAAAACCTGTTCAAAGATCAGACTTGTAATAAAGCAGATTAGGGAAAAACAATAAATATCAAGAAACGTCAATAAAGAGATGATGGCTCAATAAATATTAATAATTGCGGAAAAACCCTAATGGAAATCTTTTTCACAGAAAAGATGTGTATTGATTACACAGCCTCCTGCTCTGATACCAATTCATGAGATTAAACTAACCTTTAATCTACAAAGATCGATTAGATCTTGAACAAGTATATAAACATAAAACAGTATGAACGCAATAATAAGAACAAGTCAAGATGGAATCAAACGTGTCGAATGATTAAACAAAATCCTCAGAAGAGCTCTATTAAGAACATCAAATGTAGAGGATTGGAAGGTTACAAGAACGATTAAAGAAACCTGTTATCGTCTAGATGAATCGCTATTTCGTAGATCTCTAAAAACGTTAACCTAATATGCATGCAAGCGTAAACTTATATACAAAACATAAAAGGTTCACGGTTGGACAGGCCCAAACCGGAGTACAAAATAACTTATGCTATCGAGCCCAAAAGACGCAATCATCAAAATAATTTTCAGCCCAACACAAACAACAAGTTCGATGGTATATTGAGTACAAAAAAATAAAGGGATCAAATGAGAACAAATACAACAGTTGGTTACCCTCTGGATTCATTTCCTCTTTACTCATTTACAGCAAATCCCACGTCATCTCCTACTGATATTAATGAATATGAGATTCATTCTTGTTTCTCTTCAAAACATAACTCACGAAAGGACATTATTCATGCATGTACAACTTTGTAATGTACTTGAATATTTATTAGGGGAATCTTGACTAAGCAGGCGCATTTCATGACTACATTTACATTTCCAATCAAATGATTTATCGTATCATGGATTCTAGACAAGTCTACAAACGAGTGGAATCACAAGTGCTGTGATTTTTGAGTTTACTTAGCTTTAAGATCGAACTCATGGGATAAGATACAACATCAATATGTACAATATCATGCTGCTTTTGTAGACACATCACCATAATATTGTACATATTTATGTTGTATATTATCCCATTAGTTCGATCTTAAAGCTAAGTAAACTAAAAAATCACAACACTTGTGATTCCACTCGTTTGTAGACTTGTATAGAATCCATGATACGATAAATCATTTGATTGGAAATGTAAATGTAGTCATGAAATGCATCTGCTTAGTCAAGATTCCCCTAATAAATATTCAAGTGCATTACAAAGTTGTACATGTATGAATAATATCCTTTCGTAGGTTATGTTTTGAAGAGAAGCAAAAATGAATCTCATAAAGTCATTAATATCAGTAGGAGATGACGTGAGATTTGCTGTAAATGAGTAAAGGGAAAATGAATCAAGAGGGTAACCAACTATTGCATTTGTTCTCATTTGGTCCCTTTACTTTTTTGTACTCAATATACCATCGAACTTGTTGTTTGTGTTCACCATAACCCTTTGACCGGCTGACCGGCTATCACAGGTCAAAAGCCGGTCAAAAGGGTTATGGTGAACCCAAACAACAAATTCGATGGTATATTGAATACAAAAAAAAAAGGACCAAATGAGTACAAACGCAAAAGTTAATTACCCGCAAGAGTCATTTTCCTCATTATTATTAGATAGTTGTCGCTTAAAACTCTCCATGATAATAAATGATAATAAAGGATGAATGAGTCTTTTCCTCTTTTAACTCATTTAATTTAGTCACACATCAACTTAATAGTTTATTATTATTATTATTATTATTATTATTTTATTTATTATTTTTTTTTATGATCATTAAGCCACAACACATAGAAGCCATTTTTTTTCCAATCCATTCGACCCACTTATCATATTATTATTTTTTTATTTAACTAAGTTCAAAAAATTAAAATATAAAATAAAACATTATATTTTCTTCTTAAAAAAACTATTGCTAATTTAAAACAATAAAAGTTCTAAAATAACTAAAGAAAAAGAAACAAAATGTTTAAGGTTTCAAACATTGAAATTAATAAAATGTTTAGAAAAGTATATAATAAAAAACAAAAAAAAAATGAAAAATTTACGAAATACAAAATTATAGTCACGTGGGTTGAATCTAGTCATAATATCATATGCATTTTGTGAATAAATTTGAGAGAGAGAGATGAAAAATTTACGAAATATAAAATTATAGTCACGTGGGTTGAATCTAGTAATAATATCATATGCATTTTGTGAATAAATTTGAGAGAGAGAGGTTACGACCAAACCATCCCAAAAGCGTTATCAAACCAGCGTCATATCAGTTTCACCACAAACAAACTAAACATTCGAAATGGTTATATATATATATATATATATATATATATATATATATATATATATATATATATATATATATATATATATTTAAATTTAATAAAAAAAAACATAATTTAAAACATAAACAAATATATTAAAAACACAGAAAAATAAGTCACATTTGATTAATTAAAAACAAAAATGTCTATTTGTTTTGAAGGAGTGTGTTTTATTTTGTAAAAAATATATTTAACATGAATGTATATATAAAGAGAGTTAATTAATAAATTAATAAAGAAAATTAGTGCATTTCAAACGGTTGAAATATACCCCACAACGTTCAAATTCGAGGCAACCAATCAAAACCCCCATCTTCTTCCGTCCTAGCACTCACGGCACACCCAACCCACCGACCCTGGGTGTGGTGCTCACACGTCTCTTGGGGTGCCACATGGAATTCTCACATGTGGAATTCATTCTACTCCGGTTAGCCTAAAGAAAAATATGGATATAGTTGTAGGTTGTATAGCCCTTTCAAGAACTCCATAAAGAAACCACAATACCTCGCATGTCACCGAATTAAAACTAAGAGGCACCAGGTGTACCTTTTTTCATTACATACACGATACCCTCTCCCTAATTTTTTTGAACCAACAAATATATTAAAAAGACCTGCCACCCGCCTAGCAAGTAGCTAGATGGGCAAAAAATCAGACAGGACAAGTAATACAGAGTTAAAAAAAAATTACAAATAGTTGAAAGGGAAATTAGCGCACTCGACCCATTTATAAGAACACTTTGATCTTATATGTTTAACACATGTGAAAACCTATGACTTGATGATCTCCACTACCTTGGTTGGGGTTATACAATTGTTTTTAAAAACTCTATCTTATCTTGCTTTGCATAACCACCACATTGTTCCGTAGCAAATATAGATTAAGTTGTTCCGCCTGTTATGACAACCCCCTCATGAGTTAGCAAATTCAACCACATCTCCAACATTTTTGAAATGTTGTAAAGGAAAATTACACCATCTAAAAATCGAGTCCGATACATTAATTGCAAACGAGTAGGTGGTGAGGATGTGGTCGGAATCCTCATCAACGTCAGAACAATAGCTACATATCATGGGACATGCATGTAGCCCTCTCCTGGATAAGGCATATAGGGATGGAATACGCCCCTGTAATGCTCGCTAGACAAAAAACATGATCTTACTGGGGGGGCTCTCTAATCCAATTGATATTCCTTGCTAAAACCGGTGAGTGAGACCAGTCAATCATTCTTCGGAGGATGTTCACATAGAGATTTGATGGGTTTTATACAAACAACCCTATGTGTGCATGCAACCCTAGATTTGGATCTATGTTTTCACTATTAGATACACAACATTATAAACACATGAATAAAACCCTAAAGTAGATTGCTATTTTCGAAATTCATATATAAGGTTAGATCACATACCTCTTGTTGTTATATTGCAGTAACAACTTAAATCTTCAAACCCTAAGTCTTGAAAGCAAGCAGCACAAGTGTAGTGCATCTAATGGCTCACAAACACCACAAGCAATTGGAGAGGCTATAGACAGAGAAGGGGAGAGGTAGAAATCAGCCTAGGGATCTCTTAGAAGCAAGTTGGGACGATTTCATAAGGCCTAGGGGTCTTTATATAAGGTTGGGATTAGGGTTTCCATCCTTATCCTTATCCAGTTACTTGCCCACCAAGCAACCATAAGATAAGCCTTGATAACCCTTATCTCTTGGACCATATGGACGATTTCAAGGATATCCAATCCCTTGAATTCGTCCACCCTTCTCCAAGGATAACCATTGCCCTATTTTGCAACTATCACATAATTACAATTCAACCCCTCTAGTTTAATTAATTACACTTGATCACAAAATTAATTCCTAATTAATTATTGACCAATATTAATTAAACAAATATGATTTCTCCTTTAATACATTATTCTTATAACATATTAATAAATCATAATAACCTCTTTCTCTATTTATCTCTCCAGTCAAGTTGCTTTGGTGAAGGCAACCCAAAAGGACCATGCACAACCAGGTCAAGTATTTACCAAATATGGTTACGGGCTTAGACACTAATCCAACAGTCACCCACTTGGATAAGTCTAGTAACCACAAATGTAACATACAACTCGATTAGCAATCGTAGCTCTCAAAGGCGCTGTTGTACTCTGATCTTATCAGTAACCTATCCTTTAGATAAGGGATCGTACAGTCCTCTGTTTAGATATTGTGCTGACAATTTCATGGAACTAATTGTCCAACAGTTGGTTTCTTGATCTCAGATTCATTTGACATAGAACTTAATTAAACACATCAATTCAGTCCTCACCGGGCCCGGTATATAAGTCAAATCAAATCATCGAGCGGTCGTGATATCGCTTTTACCCTCTTAGGATAGAAGTAACAGATAAACTTCGACTTATATGCATTTACTATTTATTAATCAACTATACACAACATTGCGTTTTATGATATCAATTTACTGATGCGGTTTTGCATTATCAATGTACAACCAATTAGTAAACAATAAACCATATACCTTGGTTTTAAGACCATATGATATTATTATCTTGCGATCACTTTTTTCACATTCCATAAAATGATTCCAGCAAGCGCGGGTTTATTCCAATGCTCAAAACTTGTTCATAAGCACTCATGAATGTTGAAACAAACTTTTGCTATGTCTAATACCTTTTAGACAATCTACACCCCAATTCATGACAATCTTCATTCATACCTACTTCCAACATATGAACGATTGTGGATCATTCGAATAATTCGATTATTCTTAATAACTCAATTATTCACGAAGTCAAAACATGCAAATTGAAACAATAGTTAAACAATTAACATAAGACAGTAACCTTACTTATAAACAATACTCCTTTATTTAATCATCAAATGTTAATTACATTTATCCATTATATGTTTTTAAAATTATCTAATCTAAACTAATATCATCCTTCAGCCCAATGCTCCTATCGTGCTGCAAGTGCTTAACCCTACTCAGTCCCTTCGTAAGCGGATCTACTGGGTTATCTTCTGATGATATCCACTTAACCACGAGGTGTCCTTCTTCTACTCGATGTCTAATAAAATGATACTTTCTGTCGATATGCCGAGATCTACCATGATCCCTCGGTTCCTTGGTTAAGGCAACCACTCCTTCATTATCACAGAAAATTTCCACAGGCTCCTTTCTGGCATGCACTACTCCAAGGTCACCAATGAAGTTCTTCAACCATATTGCCGCCTTCGACGCTTCGTTCATTGCAATGTACTCTGATCCGCAAGTTGAATCAGCTATAGGTTCTTGCTTGGAACTTTTCCAAGTCACTGCTTCTCCATTTAGGGTAAAGACCCAGCCCGACTGCGAACAGTAATTGTCTCTGTCGGTCTGGAAACTGGCATCACTATACCTTCGCACCTTTAAGTCATCACTCCCTCCGAGGACTAAAAACCATTCCTTGGTCCTCCGAAGGTATTTAAGGATATTCTTAACCGCAATCCAATGAGCTTTGTGCGGTTTCCCTTGATATCTACTGACCATGCTCAAGGCAAAGGCCACATCAGGGCGAGCACAAGTCATAGCATACATGATCGAGCCAACTGCGGAAGCGTAGGGTACTCGGCTCATCTCTTCTATCTCGGCTTCGGTACTCGGACTTTGAGTCTTACTCAACTTGGCATTACTTTGTATCGGTAGTTCTCCCTTCTTTGATTTCTCCATACTAAAATGTTCTAGTACTTTATCCAAGTAAGTGTTCTAACTAAGTCCTATTAGTCTCTTACTTCGTTCTATCACTATCCTTATTCATAAAATATAGGAAGCCTCTTTGAGGTCCTTCGTAGCGAAGCACTTCCCGAGCCAGGACTTAACCTCCTGCAGAGTCGGGATGTCGTTTCCTATGAGTAGTATGTCATCAACATACAAAACAAGGAAGCTAACTATACTCCCACTAGCCTTGACATATACACATTATTCATCTTCGCTTCGTACAAATCCAAACTCTTTGACTTTCTCATCGAAAAAAGATTCCATCTGTGAGATGCTTGCTTAAGTCCATAAATGGACTTCTCAAGCTTTCACACTCTATTGGGATGCTTCGTATCGACAAAAACTTCTGGCTGAGCCATGTAAACATCCTCAGCCAACTTCCCATTAAGGAAAGCGGTCTTGACATCCATCTACCAAATCTCATAATCATGAAATGCAGCAATGGCTAGCATTACCCTAATAGATTTTATCTTGGCAACTGGTGAGAAGGTCTCATCATAGTCAACTCCGGGAGTTTGAGTAAAGCCATTCGCCACCAATCGCACCTTATACGTGTGCACATTCCCATCCATGTCGGTCTTCTTCTTGAAGATCCATTTGCACCCAACCATCTTACGTCCGGGCACATTGTCAACCAAATTCAAAACTTGGTTGGCATACATGGACTGAATCTCGCTGTCCATCGCCTCTTTCCATTTAGCAGACTCTGGGCCTGCCATGGCTTCCTTATAGTTGTTAGGTTCATTTAGATTTACCAGTGTACTTTCACTAATATACGTGTCCCCTTCGGTAGTAATATGAAAACCATACAACCGGGGTTGAACTCTAACTCTTTCGGAACGTCTAAGAGGTAAGGATTGGTCAATTGGTTCAACCGGAGTTTCCTCCTCGGGTTGAGCGCCAGCGTTAGAGGTTCCTCAATCGCTCGATTCTTGAATCTCCTCAAGATTGATTTGCCTCCCACTATCTCCTTGGCTTATGAGTTCTCACTCTCGGAAAACCCCTCTTCTCGCAACGAAGACAACATTTTCACTCGGTCTATAGAAGAGATATCTAAAGGATCTTTGCGGGTAGCCGATGAAAATACATCGCTCACTACGAGGTTCGAGTTTGTCGTGAGTATCTCGTCTTACGAAAACTTCACAACCCCAAACCTTGATATGTGCCAACGAGGGTGCTTTCCCTGTCCACATCTTGTGAGGCGTTTTGGCAACCTTCTTTGTAGGGACTCGGTTAAGGATATGGGTGGCAGTCTCTAAGGCATACCCCCAGAATGAGATAGGTAGTGAGGCACGACTCATCATAGAATGAACCATGTCTAACAGGGTTCGATTACGCCTTTCTGCCACACCATTCAATTACGGTGTCCTAGGTAGCGTCAATTGCGAAACTATTACGCATTCCTTGAGATAGTCGTGGAATTCAAGACTTAGGTACTCTCCTCCTCGATCGGATCGAAGCATCTTTATTTTCCTGCCCAATTGATTCTCCACTTCATGCTTGAATTCTTTGAACTTTTCAAATGTTTCTGACTTGTGCTTGATTAAGTAAATATACCCATATCTACTATAATCATCGATGAAAGTCACATAGAAGCGGTTTCCATCGTTTGTGGTGGATCTAAAGGGTCCAAATACATCGGTATGTATGAGATCCAATAAACCCTCACCCCTCTCACAAGTGCCAGTGAAGGGTGACTTGGTCATCTTTCCAAGTAAACAAGATTCGCACGTGTCATCTTCCCTAAGGTCGAATGACTCCTTCACTCCATCCTTTTGGAGTTGGGCAATGCGCTTCTTGTTGACATGTCCAAGACGACAATGCCACAAAGATGCTTTATCCATACTATTGGAAGAATCCATACACAACACATCATTTCCTAGGTTATCTACAACCATAACAGTTTCATAAATTCCATTACAAGGCATTGCTTCAAAGTATAAAACACCATTTAGATAAGCATAAATAGAATCATTCTCATTATTAAATGAATATCTAAATCCTTGTCTAAACAAACCATGAAAAGAAATGATGTTTCTTGCCATATCTGGCGAGTAGCAATAGTTATTTAAATCTAAAACTAATCCATTACTAAGCACTAAAGAATACACTCTAATCTTGGTGACAGGCGACGATCTTCTGTTTCCCATGATTAGATTTATTCTTCCATGCTCCACATCCCTATTTCTTCTTAGTCCCTACAAATCAGAACAAATGTGGTAACAACATCCTATATCAAGAACCCAAGAAATAGCATCAGATGAATCATTAGATTTAATAGTGTATATACCTGCATAAGATGGCTTGATCTTTCCATCCTTGATGGCTTGCAGATATTCCGGGCAGCTTCTCTTCCAATGCCCTATTTTGAGGCAATGATGGCACTCTGCCTCCTTTAGGTTAGAGTTGAGCTTAGCAGGATCAACCTTGGTCCCACTAGAAGAGGAACCATCTTGGGATTTTCCCTTGTGGTGGCTCTTTGACGGAGCCTTCCCCTTCTTGCCCCTTCTTTGCCTAATTGCCAAAACAGTAGTAGCGGGTGGATTAGGAGTTGGTGCAATAGACTTGTCTTCCTCTCAGCAGTCCATAGGAGCCCTTGGAGTTTGCTTAGGGTGACCTCTTCCTTATTCATGTGGTAGTTCATCCTAAATTGGTTGTAGCATGAGGGCAAGGAGTGAAGAACAATGTCGATAGCCAAATCTTCCCCAAAGTAGACATTCAACTTGCGAAGATGATCAACATACATTTGCATCTTTTGCAAGTGCACGATTAGAGACTCTCCACTTCCCATTTTAGCAGTGATCATATTCGTAATGATTTCATAGTGCTCTTGCCTCGCGCTTTGGTGATATTTCTCCATCAAGTCTATATGCATCTCGTAGGGATACATGTCCTCATAGGACTTTTGGAATTTGGAGTTCATTGTGGCTATCATGATGCAATGAACTTTCGTTGCATCACGCTCATGGGTCTCAAAGACAGACATCTCTTCGGGAGTAGCAGTTTCTGGATTCATCTTCTCGAGCTTCTCATCGAGAACATACTCTTTGTCCTCGTAACGCGCGATAGTGCAAATGTATCTTATCCATTCGCTAAAGTTCGATCCATCGAAAGTCACTTTTTGACAAAGGCTTATTAGCATGAATGAGCTAGCAGCAGCGTTGTTTGCGTTAGACATCTACAAATAGAAAGGACAAAGATTGATTAGAATTGAATCCCTAATTAAACACCCAAAATGAAAAATTAGGGCTAGGATCCAACAACATTATTTACATATTAGAAAAAGATGTTGTAATTAAACACGCAAATAATTTGGAGGTAAGTGAATGATGATTCACTAATTCTTCACCATGAAAAACATAAGCTTAAGTTTTAAATGTATTGAGAATTCCTAGATTTTCTTGGAGATTCAATGAACTTTTCAATGGCATGTTTAAATCTTGATATGCCCCTCTCGTTTGTGACTGGGATCCCGAGGATCACAATGTGGGTGTGAATAACCATGCAAATCTACATGGTGCCTTCATTGTTACAATCACCTATTCAATGTGCCGGTAAACCACACACACTCCATCAAACTATGACAAACAATGAATCACCCTTTACCACCTTTGCTTAGACCCAATTAGTGTGCCGGTAAACCACACACGCTCCACTCACTTCTTAGCAAGGGTGCAAAGTGTAATTTCATGGGATTGCATCAATTTCACTTTTGCCTAAAGTAACTAGGATTGTGAATTTGCAAAAATGTTTAGTTACTTTATTTATATTCATTATACTTATTAATGAGGAGAGGATTGCCCTATCCTACTCGTTCGGCTAACGACCCTCAACCAGTCAAGCAAGCGGTGGGTGTGAGTGTACACCCATTAAGCACCATTTTATAGACAGCAACCTTATACCCACCTTATAGACCGGTTTCGTGAATGAGGCCTACTAACGGTAAGACTAGCATTTTAATTATACATATATATTTATTAAGCTTGTAATAATATAATAGTATAGGGTGTATTTTAAACATTTCAAAATACTAGGATTTTAATCTTCAATTTAAAATTTTCGAAATTTAATACCATTTAAATTAAAATTTTAAATATTAAAACTCTTGATTTAATAGTTATCTCAAATTAAACTGTTAATTCAAATTATTAAATCATAAGGGATTATTAAATCTTAAGGATAATTATCATTTAAACAATTAACTTATCGTAATCCTTTTTATCCCTCTAAATCTCGAAAATAATGGGAGGGGATAATTGAAAATCTTTAATTACCATATTTAACAATTAAGAGATAATTACAAGATATGAGATTATCCAAATCCCTCAAATTTAGGATCTTATCTTGGGGAAGGGGGAAAATCTCGAAATCTAAGGGTTTGCAAACCCTAGATTTTGAAATCATGGATTAAAAGGAAAGGATTCAAAACCCTTTCATGATTTTCCCAAATGAGGGTTAGGAAACCCTAATCTCGAAATCTATAGCATCCTAGGGTTTATTAGCTATAAACCCTAATTTGTCAAGTTCATACAATTGAATAATACTAATTGAAAACAAGTTAACCATAGGCTTTGATACCACTGATGGGTTTTATACAAACAATCGTATGTGTGCATGCAACCCTAGATTTGGATCTATGTTTTCACTATTAGATACACAGCATTATGAACACATGAATAAAACCCTAAAGTAGATTGCTATTTTCGAAATCCATATATAAGGTTAGATCACATACCTCTTGTTGTTATATTGCAATAACAACTTAAATCTTCAAACTCTAAGTCTTGAAAGCAAGCACCACAAGTGTAGTGCATCTAATGGCTCACAAACACCACAAGCAATTGGATAAGCTATAGACAGAGAAGGGGAGAGATAGAAATCGGCCTAGGGATCTCTTAGAAGCAAGTTGGGACGATTTCATAAGGCCTAGGGGTCTTTATATAAGGTTGGGATTAGGGTTTCAGTCCTTATCCTTATCCAGTTACTTGCCCACCAAGCAACCATAAGATAAGCCTTGATAACCCTTATCTCTTGGACCATATGGACGATTTCAAGGATATCCAATCCCTTGAATTCATCCACCCTTCTCCAAGGATAATCATTGCCCTATTTTGCAACTATCACATAATTACAATTCAGCCCCTCTAGTTTAATTAATTACACTTGATCACAAAATTAATTCCTAATTAATTATTGACCAATATTAATTAAAAAAAATATGATTTCTCCTTTAATATATTATTCTTATAACATATTAATAAATCATAATAACCTCTTTCTCTATTTATTTCTCCAGTCAAGTTGCTTTGGTGAAGGTAACCTAAAAAGGACCATGCATAGTCGGGTCAAGTATTTACCAAATATGGTTACGGGCTTAGACACTAATCTAATAAAATTCCCATAAGGGGAGATGTCACAATGCCAACAATCATCTAGGGCAGTAGGTCGAAATGAGTGAAAGAGTCCAATTAGTCCCAACAATTCTGCACGTTGAGAATCAAGTGAAGGGTGTGATATCCATTCCCAGAGGATGCAACCATCACTCACTATATCCATTAACAAGCAATGTTTCCTCCTCTTAATTTTATATAGTTCAGGGAACCGAGTTTTGAGTGGTTCCGATCCCACCCATCTATCATGTCAGAAGAGAGTAGTGTTGACTCTACCAATTTTTTTCTTGAATATCTTGCTCATCTCGATACCTACTCCTTTCAGTTCTTTGGCGACACCTTCAATATTATTCCAGACACCACTTATGAGTTTATTTTTAAGATACATTTATCAGGATTACAGCGGATGTTGTGGATTCCGATAATCAATTGGTTCCATAAAGACGGTTATTCAGTTCTCATCCGCCACCACCACTTTGAGATAAGAGAGATATTGAGAGCCCTTAAGGATCCTACCCCGAGTCCCCGCATTTCCTTTGGAGCAACAATATTTTTCTAAGATACCCAATGCAATTTCCGCTTATCATCGCAACCTCCCCACAAGAACCTTATCTGAATGCTTTCCAAATTCTCAATTACCCCAGTTGGAGCAGTGAAGAGAGAAAAATATAATGTAAGGAGATTTCCCAGTACATCCTTTAATAGGTTCAGTCTTCCATCAAACGATAAGGTTGTAGCCTTCCAATTTGATAGTTTAGTGTGAAACCTTTCAATCACCAGTTTCCAATGTTTTATAAGGTTCATATTCGCACCCACTGGTACCCCAACGTAGTTGAAAGGTAGAGAAGCCAGTTCACAACCTAATGTGGTTGCCCATCTATCAACCTCTTGTCAGTTTGCACCAACTCCAAACACATAGGATTTTCGGAAATTGACTTTTAGGCCGAAGGAAACATGAAAACATCTAAGAATTTTGGCTAAGTTCTTGATGTTATCTTTAAACCATTCTCCTAGGAATAAGGTATCATCAGCATAAAATAAATGGGATATTGTAATGTCACTATTGGGGATACCTAAACCTTTGAAAAGACCTTTTGTACCATCCTCTTTCATATCCACGTTTAGGCCTTCCATTGCAATTATGAACATGTAAGGGAGAGAGGATCCCCTTGCCTAATCCCCTTCTCCATGACAAACTCATCCGTAGGTGACCTGTTAATTAAAACGGAGGCTCTAGCCGATGAGAAACATCCCATAATCCACCATTGCCACTTGTCACCATAACCCATTTTCCTTAGGATGGACTCGAAGTAACCCCAATTGACAAAGTCAAAGGCCTTGTCAAAATCAACTTTAAAAAGAAGGATTTGGTTTTTTGACTTCTTTGTCTATGAGCATATCTAATTAACAATCAGAGGTCGTCCAACATGTTCCTTCCATTAACAAAAGCAGTCTGCACCTCGTCAATATTAAGTCCAATAACCCCTTCTAGACGATTCGCGAGAGTTTTTGCAATTATTTTATACAAACACCCTATGAGGATAATAGGGTGGAAGTCCTTAAGAGTGAGAGGGTCTTTTTGTTGGATAAGGTGTCTAAGTCCATAACTATTTCTGGTATGTACTTGACCCGACCCGGCATGGTCCATTTGGGTTGCATGGCACCATGCAATTGGATAGACTAAATGAGAGAAATAACACTTGGAGATTATTAATATATTATAAGTTCTAATATATTAATAATATTATTTGATTGTTTGATCAAGAATTAATTTAGAATTAATTATGTGATCAAAAGATAACTAATTAAATATATGGGTTGATTATGTAAATCATCCATATCTTGTATAATGGGCTAAGAGGCTCCATGGATTATCAAGTTGGGTTCCACCCATAGGATGCTCCATAGATGCTCCATGGGAGTTACAAACCCATGGGTCATGGAAATGAAGAGTCATGACACATTAGGGTTTAACCCTAGATATGTCAACACTATATAAGAAACATACTCTCCACCAAAATCGGACACACTAAAGAAACAAGAGGGCTTGGCCGATTTTTGAGAAGTGTGTGTTCTCTCATAAGTTCTTCCAAGAGCATTTGGTGTTGTGTGAAGCATTTGAGGCATCACACTTGGGGTGCTAGGCTCACAAGGTTTCAAGGAACACAAACAACAACAAGGTAAGTTATTCTATCTATACTTTAAGTTAAAATTGTTCCCCATGTATGCTAGATAGGAATATAACCTTGGAATTCAACTTTGCATGATAATTAGAAAAACATAGATCCAAGGTTATTAGGGTTGCATGTACACTTAGGAAGTGTTAGAATGCTCAAAACCCTTCACTTTTATCTTTGGAACCAATGTGATAAACGATGAGTTGCAACCTGTGCGAAGGCTTCCTAATTTCTCAAAGTGTTTGACATACTCGTATACATCCAACTATAGTAAGTTCCAGTACTTTTTAATGAATTTTAAATTAAAACCATCCGGTCCAGGCGCCTTGTCGCTTCCACAAGACCATACCGCTTTTTTATTTTATTAAGTGAAAAGGGTACTTCAAGTTCATTAGTGACAAAGGAGTCTAGGGTCCGAAATTTGGAGCTGATGAGTTTGGGTCTATCCGGAAATTTCTCCTTGAATTTACTATGGTAAAACTTATAAGTTTCCTGCTTGATAGTTTGTGCATCCATAACCCAATCTCCGTTTACCGTGAGCCCGTGTATTTGATTCTTTTGATGTTTATTGTTCATATATCCGTGGAAAATCGTGTGTTCTCGTCCCCATCAACCACCCACTTAATACGAGCCTTTTGTTTGAGATCACCTGAAGCCATTCTTTCCAGTTCAGTAATTCTTTGGAACCCAACACATTGTTCTCCAAGTTCATCTTCATTCAAGATACGTGATTCAACCTCCAGGTCCAAGCTATTCACCTTTTGTTTCAACCTCTTTAGTTCTGCTACCTCCGTTGGGAAATCAGTGATCGCCAATGTTTTATTTCATTCTTGAGAAACTGTAGTTTAGCCATAAGATAGATGTCATAGGTACTAAAGCTAGAGAAGGATGTCCATGAATTGGTTACTATATGTTCAAAATCCTCTCGCAACATCCAAGAATTAAAGAGTCTAAAAGGAGTCTTTCCAAAATCTGAGGCGGCGGATCGAAGAAGGATCGAGGAGTGATCGGAGAGCTCTCGTGGAAGGGCAGTGATAGAAGTGTTTGGGAAACGAGATATAAAACTGGGACAACCCAAAAATCTATCAAGTTTGCTTAATTTTACATCTGTCTGACAAAAATATGTGTATTTGTGTCCTCCCATTCGGATATCACGCAGGCTTGATTCACCAATAGATCGATTGAACCAGAAAGCAGTGGCAGGATTAAAATGAGAGTTATATCTTTCATATGGTCTTCAAACTATGTTGAAATCAGCAAATGCAAGCCAAACACCACCCTTGTCTGATTTAAGATGGCCAAGGTTTTCCCATAATTGTTTTTTGTCCATCAGTGATTGTGGACCGTATATGTTGGCAAATATGACTTTGTTCTGGAATCCACTCCATGTGGCAATGGTGATAAGAAAATGTATTGATTTTATTACCTCATCTACCTTATACAAGTTATTGTCACATATACTAAGTATACCATCGGGCCTCCCTATAGAATGAACTGCAGCATATTCGAATCCCCTTGTTGATCCCCAACATCCCGCTACATCTATGTTGTCTGAGTCTAAGAGTTGTGTTTCCTGCAAGCCGAGAAAAGAGATACTATGTTGATTGTTGAGTCTATTCACTCAGGTGACTTTGTAATCTTCACCTATTCCCCTCACATTAAGACTCAAGCAGTTCATTTGGGTCCCATTTCCTCACCAACTTCGCCAAATATTTCCATTAAGATCGTATTTCCAGACTCGATCTCGAACACCAATTGTTTCCCGACTTCTATCATTTTTCTACTTCATCTGAGAAGGAGCTACCCTCCAGATCATCTCCTTCTTGGCTAGGGTAGTTTATGCTACGATTAAGGTCCAGAGATGGAGTGGGGCCTACCGATTTCGACGGGCATGTCTGAGAGGAGGGAGGATCGGTGATTTTTTGTAGGTTAGATTGAGTTGCTGGATGAGAGAATTGAGGGGTAGACTCATTGTCCCCTCGATAAAATCGCCTTCTTTTCCTGCTATCCGCCCGACCGAGTGGTAGAGCTTGGTATGATGTATCGACTCGGGTCCAATTTATTACAGAGGGAAATGGGCCAAAATAGTTATTGTGGACCAGGTTGTATAGCAGCCCACTATAGGTGGGGTTTGATTTATGATTTTGTGAGCGTGTGGATCCTATAATAGCAAAACGGACTGGGGGAAGTATCTCACCTACATTGTTGTCGATTGGGGTCACGTGGGTAAGGAATTTATTACTTGCGTCGTGACTCCTTGGGTATCACCATCGAGTTTTTTGCAAAAATGGGTTGGAAATAGGAACCTTTTGCAAAAATGGGTTGATTTCTATTTCATTTGCTAAAATTGATTGTTTTTTTGTGTCCCCTCATAAAAATCAACGTATTTATATATAATTTTACATTTTGACCCCTTCAACTTTTATAATAACCCTACAACTTATATGTTATATTTATTTTATATCTTTTTTTATAAAAGAATTATTTTTTTAGATTTTTTACAACAAATGTAAATTTGTATATATTAAAAACATATAACCGAAATATGTCTATTATGTTATTGCGATTTACATCATTAGAAAATTTTAATAAACACATTCTTATTGATACCAATATCGAATATATTACATGTTACGAAATTACGAAATTACAAGACACAACTACAAAAGAAATTAAACATGAACTAAAAACTAAATTAAACATAAAATTACAAGAATAATAAAAGTTACATGGTTCACATCGCATTGAATCTTGGTTGAGAATTTGAACAATTTCTCCTGTTATGACCAGGTTGATGGTATAGTCCACATTTACGAGGTTCATCACGATGGCGAACGTCCATCTCGTTACGAAATCGATTTGCATGCCTCCGACCTCGACCGACTGCACATTTTGAGTTATCTGCTTGAATACTCCAATCAGCCTCTAACTAATAATCAACATGAGGAAGTGGTGAAAACCCATCATTATATTGTTGCTTGTACGTCACAGTTGTGTAAACATGATTGATAATGGAAAAAGGGTTATCCCCTCTAAAACGACAAACTGCAAGAGCATGTGAACAAGGGAATCTTTGCATCTGCCACTTACTACATGTGCATGTATGTTGATAATAACTGACAGTGTGGGTATTTCCTCCGTTTTCATTTATTCGTAACTTGGTGACAATTCTATAGACACCTTCATTATAGTTGAACTCAGTTAAAGTATGTCTTTGTGCAGAAGTGTCACGTTTACGAAAGAGACGCCACATACGTTATGGTAGAGGTGTATTGCAATTCATTGCAGCATCACTATGTTTTCTAAAAAGTTGTACAGTTCTATTGAATGTAAGATCAATACACGCCCTAATAGGTAGTTGTCTTGCTCCTCGTAGCGCATTATTCATACTCTCAGATATATTTGTCGTTAACGACCCCCATCGACGATTTTCATCATAAAAAAAGACACCATTGACTTTTATCAATTTGGTCTAAATACTGCCAAGCTTCAAGATTGATTGCTTTGATTTCTGTCTTATACTTCACAAACTTTCTCTTTTGTGTGGTGCTTCCAATATCCCAACAAAATGATTTAAGCCTCACGTTCTTGTACTTTTTCATGAGATTGCTTCTGATGTGTCGAAGACAAAATCGATGGTATCCCAATGGCTCTTTCCATTCCTCTAGATTTGCCATTGCATGAATTATTCCTTGATGTCGGTCTGAAATAACACACAATTGTCTGTCTTGAGCAACAAAATGTCTGAACTGATACAAAAACCAGCTCCAACTGTGTGTAGTTTCCTCATCAACAATGGCATAAGAAACTGGTAATATATTATTGTTGGCATCTTTTGTAACAGCAATAAGCATTTTACCCTTGTAAGAACCTCTCAAATGACAAGCATCAATGGAAATAACAGGTCGACATAGATGAAATGCATTAATTGCAGGTCCAAAAGCCCAAAAAATATCCTTAAATGTTGCCACATGTGATGAGCCATTTGGATTATGAAACCATTTCACGACGGTATTAGGATTTGAAGTTTGCAAAGTTTCAATGTACTTGGGTAACTCTGCAAAGTTACTTTCCCAAGTTCCATAAATGTTTTCTAT
This sequence comes from Lactuca saligna, assembly GCF_052625555.1. NCBI lineage: Eukaryota > Viridiplantae > Streptophyta > Magnoliopsida > Asterales > Asteraceae > Lactuca > Lactuca saligna. The sequence continues at coordinate 309,408,206 of NC_136421.1, forward strand.
GGCTTTTCTCCTACCATGCCATGCCTCCCAATAAGAAACGTCAACATTTAGAATATTTTTAATATCTGCTTGTATATGTTTCACTGGATAAGCAATATCTTTTTCAATTGAGTGAATGATGTAGAAGGCTATAGTTGCAGAGTTTAGACTTCTGTTTTCATTGCCTCTACAAGATCCAAAACAATTGTGTACATCCACCCAACGTGTGATCTTCCACATATGATGGTTTTTCTTTTTCATTGCACGAACATACCATGCACACTGTGGTGTATATGGGTCAGTATTAGAACTTCCTTCTTCACCGCCAAGAGTTTTACACTTTGCTATCTAAAAACTACTTTTACTTTCACAAACCTTAAACTCTCTATTTTGCTTGATCGATCAAAGTATTACTGCCTTTTTTACCTGATCCTTATTTTCAAACAACATTCCTAACCTTATTTTGTTTTCAGATTTATTCCAAAAATCTAAATGAATTTTGTCTTAGATATCTACTACGTCATCATCGCCTTCGTCTCCAATATCGTTCATAAAGTTCATAATTGGACTTTTACTCACAATCGGAGTTTTCATTCACATTATCGTCAGACTCATCCCCAACATCACTTAATGATTCACTAACACTATCATCACTAAATTAGGAGTTGGGTTCATCAAACCCAAAGTCATTATCTGTCTCACATCTAGCACCATTAGGTAAAGGAAATTGTACCTCAGAGGGGTTGGTGACAAAATCAATAGGCTGAACTGGCTGTGATACTCCATAATTATTAGGAAGATCTACAAGACTAGTATTCGCAAGCCACATTTTTTGTAACTGCAAAATAAACAATAAGATAAAATATATAAATTATCATATTTTACATAATGTTTTACGTTAGATATTTGAAATTTCGACAAGAGTATGTACCTTACAATTTAGTTGCGAAGGAGGATTCGTATATGAAGTTACAAACGTGCCTGAAGAATTAAAGAAGAAAAGTTGGGATTTCAAATTTGTGAGAACTATGGTTTATGAAAATGATGATGGAAACTAAAATAATGAATTCAATATATACATCAACAAATGAATTGAATGTAAACAAAGTGATAATTATTTTTTTTAACTTTACCTACATATTTTCAGATGAAAATGACAATTCATACTTTTACTTTTGCATGTGGATAGTGACAATTAAGACAGCTACTTTTGCATATGGATAGTGACAACTGAGACATCTACTTTTGCATATGGATAGTGACAACTGAAACATCTACTTTGCAGATAAAAAATGACAATTCAATGGCTTTTGTTTTTTTCTACAAATAATTTGACATAAAAATTATATATATATATATATATATATATATATATATATATATATATATATATATATATATATTAGATTAAAAAGAAATATTTGATATTTACATAAATTCCGATTATGTAATTTGAATAATAAACTTATATATTATATGTAATAAAAATTAAAATATACACTTAAAAAATTAAAGATATAAAAAGTAAATAATAGATAAGTTATGGGGTTATTATGAGAGTTGAAGGGGCCAAAATGTAAAATTATATACTAATACGTTTGATTTTTATGTGGGACCACAAAAAAGAATCCATTTTTGCAAATGAAATAAGAATCAACCCATTTTTGCAAAGGGTTCCTATTTTCAACCCATTTTTGCAAAAAACTCTATCACCATCCCCATGCACGTGCTTCTTATGCGACCTTTGGTCTTCCACCCTCACCGGACCACAATGTTCCAGCTCAACATTTCGTTCAGAATTGCAATCCAATAACTCCCCCGACCTCTGATATTTAGGATCTCCTGATTCCACCACCGTGGTTCCTACGTTATGTATTCTGACTTCTCTTCACACCTTTTCTTTTGGATTCACTTTTCTACCGGTTGCACGGGTTGTATTTCCCCTTCCTCCGGTTCATAGTCTGCGTTGTTGGCCATCCAAGTATCATAGATTGCTTCGCCATCTTCCTCCCCTCCCTCGTTTTCTTCGTCTTCCTCCTCTCCATCATTTTCGATAGATCGAAACGAAACGGGAACCGATCTTCGTCGAACTATGTTATCCCAACTTTGAGAATCCGGCCGTCAATAGTAATGGAGACTTCATCATTAATCCGAGTATGACGTGTAGTGATGATACCAATTTTGCAACAGAGAGGTCACCCTGTTATAAATATGATCAAAAGGGGCAATAATCTCTCCAAATCTCCTAGTAATGGCTTCAAAGTTTTTTTGTCCCCATAGTTTCAAAGGGAGGCCGACAATTCTTATCCACACTACTCTTTCAAAACCAAGGTCCACGTCTTAACTGTATTTGACCCATTTCAGGGTATCAATGCATGTGTTCGTTTGTCATGAAGTTTTTTGTATCCATCGAACTCCCAAATATTATGAGAACTTTCAGACCACTGAGATAATTTATTTCCTCTATTTTCTCCTCTTTAATAGACAAGAGTTTTGGAAGGTGGCCAATATGTGTTAAGGTTTTTGCTTCTCCAATAAGTGCAGTTATTCAAAGCCATGAGTGTGTCTCATAATCCTGGCGGAGAAGGATAGACGGAAGTGGGGGTGGGGTTTTGGGCTAAGTTGGGTAATTAGTTGATGCCCGAATGACCTCAGTGAACGATCTGTGATCTATCCAAACGGTTCCCAACTTGGGAGGAGGGAGTGGATTTTCTTGTCGACGAAGCCGTAGTACCGTGAGATGCCACCTTCCTTCTTTGGGTGGATAGGTTCACTTCAAGATTCCTCCCACCGTACTTGATGCTGTCAATTCTTGTTTCTAGGGATTTTGGATCTTCAGTATCTTTAAAATGGATGAACACAAAATTCATCTCATTCCACCGCTTTTTTGTCCCCATATAAACGTATGAGATCTTCCCAAACTTACCACACAGTCTCCACATTTCGTCTTTCCTAACATCGTCTGGGACGTTTGTGACGAAATTGGTGATTTCGCCGATGTATTTTCTCCTCACCGGTTGTTTCTTTCACTGTACTTCCGTCTAACCGTTCATCTCATTTGCCAAAAAAAAAAAAAAAAAAAAAAAAAAAAAAAAAAAAAAAAAAACTCTCCCTAATAGGTTGTTATATTTGTTGCCTCTTAAGTATGTTTTGTTATAAATTCTTATATATATATATATATATATATATATATATATATATATATATATATATATATATATATATATATATATATATATATATATATATATATTAAAGTTGGACAATCCTTAGGAATAGTGAACTATCTATTTTTTTGTAGAAATCGCCCTCCGTTTATGTTTGTCTATTCATTTCTGGCAATTCTATGTTTTGGGTCATTTTCTGTTGATATCTGTATTGTTAGGGCCACGTGTTGTTCTGCCTTGCCTTTCTGATTCAATCGACAACATACGTGTTTCTCTTCTATGCATCTGCATCTCTTCGCCGCCCCCCACCCAATTACCTTGAACCACTTCAAATCCAACTTTATTCCTTCATCCCTAGTGTCCTCTTAACCTAATCCATTTATGCGTTTACGTTTCTTCTGCGCATCACCCACTTTCACCGCCTTATCAATATAGGATCTCTCCCAAATCCGAAATCGTTAACAGATCTACATTGAATGACCGAACGACCTCAGGACGGAGGTGTATTACCGGTAGCGGCGGTGGGGAGGTGTTGTCGAGGTCAGTTTCTACTCTCTCTCACCGGATCATGAAGCATCAGTCACTACTTTCGGCAGTCCAATAATACTTTCAATCGACTGAGAGGGGCGAAAAATAATCGCTCAACGATGCATCGGTACCACCAGTCAGCCTGCTGGCTATCGACCGTCGCCGCTCAGGTTAGGGCTTTCAAAATCCATCGCCTTCTACTATATCTTTAGTTTTGTTTTGAAAGATTTCTGCTTCTGTACCTGTTATTCTATCTTTTGATGTTAGCCCTAAATGATCATCACATTCTTCAAATCTTCATCTGATCGAAGAAAGTCTGATATGGTATTTCCACACTTTCCCCTTTTCTCAAACAATAGAGACTCTAATTTTTGAAAGATGCAACCTCAAGTTCTTTTCTTCTTCTGTGACATAGGGTGATTAAGCAACAACGTACACCGACGAAGCTGCTACTGGTAGCAAAGATCATCAGGTTCTTTTTATCAAAGCCTCACGATTGGCCCTAAAATTATGCAGAAGAACATCGTAATTCTGGAAATAAGTTAATTTCATAATTATGCTATTCATTGCTACAACTAATACACTAATAGAAGAAGATGATTTCTTTTAAATTGCATCCAAATCTGATTTATTTCTACAAATTTTAGGCACCAAAACCAATACACTATTATCTTAAAAACCCTATCACATTACTTCTAGCACCACCATAACCGACGACGGTTTATGGCAGCTGAGTTGAAGAGCATCACCGGTGAACCACCACCGATTTTGGGTCAATTCTTCGACTCGGGTACATTTCGGTCAAAAGTTCTTCACTCCATCTACATCCACCATCTCCACTAGCTCCGATTATTTTTTCTTGCATTACCCTTATTTGTTTTGCCGACTTCTCTACTATTGTTTCCATTTTTTGGGATTATATTTGTTTCTTGGTGAAGTAAGTATTGTTTCCAAAATGTGTAGCTAAGGTATGCTGATTTTCATTTTTTTTACCTAATATTTGTTCGGTTTTGCTTGATTTAGTTTCTCTATTTTTCTTTCTCATTAATTTTTTTTTTCTTTTTTTTGTCTATTTTCAGTGTCCCGCACAGCTAGAAAGGGTAAATTCATCACCAAAAAAATAAATAAATAAATAAATTAGTGCATAAGATTTTGGTGGAGGTAAATGCATACACATTATTATTATTATTATTTCATGTTAATTTACTTTGTCCCATTAACTATGAAAAACTTAAATGTTATTAAGTATGAGTTTAACTATAAGTTTAGTAAAACGAGAAACGAATAAATAGTCGAATGATATTCTCAAAACTCATGGTTAAGATTAGTTAAAGTGTGATTTGATAAAAAGGACTTTCAATTTTGACCTTTTGTTTTCGTGTTACAACAAGTATCCTTCTTATACCTTGAAATTCTCGTGCTCTTCGTTTTTATACTGCCACGTGTGCCACCTATGACCGTGTTTCAAAACAGCAAGATAGCAACAACCAAATAAAACTTTTTTTTTGGCTGGACCTTTAAAATGGGATAAGTTCAAGAACCGACTAATTTTTAATCTTGGGATTGAAAGACTAATCTCGATAGTCGGAGCCAAAATCATCGAAACAAAAATATGTTTTGTATATTATTAGTTCGACCACCATTTATAAAATATATAATACTAGAGTATTTTTTTTTATTACCAAATATGTGTTTTTAGAAAACTTATTTACCCAACAGGTATACTTTTAAACTTATTTATCAAAATGATTTTTTTTTATTTTTTATTTTTTTATTTTTTTATTCCATGATCAACAAACCTCCCCCCGCCCTCTCTATTTTTTTCTTTCATGTACATAAACCAAAAACAAACCACATTAGTTAACAAAAATCTTCACAATCTTCATTGTAACGTATTGGTTCTTCCTCTTTGATAAAGTGTAGCATCCATCTACCGAAAAATAACATTAAAAAAGAAAATAGATGAAGATGATAACACCTAATATATGAATCTATTAATGATGAAATCGCTCACTATGATGGAATCGCTCGTCATACTTTGAAAAAACTTGAGGCTTAGCATTGCCACCAAGCCATGTCTAACGTTATTTAGAACATTGGTTAGATTCATGGATAATTTTGATGTTAGAACTCTCATTCTTCGTTGAATCAACTCTAATTTGATTTTAATGGAGTTTTGGTTTAGATATTGAGCTCTAAGCTCCACTAATGGAGGAAAAACTCCATGAACCTCGAATTTGAAAGTTTTGGGTGACCAGACTTATAATTTCAATGATCCAAATCAAATCTCATGTGATTTAGAGAGTTTGTTATACATTAGTAGTTACGAAATAATCAATTGATACAACCTCTAATGGATATAGTTTTTGGAGGAATTTAATGGATGTAATCCCTAATTCCATTCCATGGATTCCAATAAATTGAGTTCCATAATTTGTTAATAATGGATGAAACAATTATGGATAGTTTATGAACTTGAATGACTCATTATTGTTGATGTGGTCAATATAAGCTACTAAGACCCTTGTTTTGTGTTGTGATATTTATATAAGCATCCCTAATGCTTATGTGACCTTTAAAGGTATTTATGAATAAGTCATGAAGGGATTAAGACTTAAATGATAAAAAGTGATATTAAAACACTTATTTAGGTCATTAATACTCCATGGTAAAGTTTGGTGAAAGTGGAATCAAGATGGAAAACTAGGATGCAATAAATGGAGTTTTTGGCATATATGTGTAAGAAGCATACATTATATGGCCGTGTTGAGCCAAGGTAAGACATTACATGACTTGTACTTATTTCAGATGGGAAAATATCATTTTAACTTTGATGCATCCATTTTAAATTTTGTTTCTTATAACACTTTCATATAGGTATAATTAGATGATTAAAGTATGAGAATGAATTTGTAAGAAGTCCCAGGTGTAACAAACCGAACTTTTTATACATCTATTCTATAGGATTATCAGAGTTATTACTAAAAGTTTGTGGAATTCTATTATATCATAAAAATAAAAAATAAAATTATATCCTAGGCATAGTCATGGGTTTATAATAAAAAATATTTACACAAAATAAAACAATAAGGCAATAAACCTATTCTAGGTCCTTGAGCTCCCATCTTCACTTTAGGTAGCATTGTTGCTTCTATATGAACATACAAAACATAAACACATCTACAGCACCAGACACAATGTGTCTGGTGAGTTATTCTACTGACTTCTTATCTTCATTTCCTTCTCTTTCACATAATAGCATCCGTTGCTATTCATTCTTTCTTTCATCTATATCTTTCTATATCATCTACTCTTCTTTATTCTTTCTTTCTACTCTTTCTCTTAACCTCTTAATAGGCTCTTATCGTACTCTCATCTTAGCCTATTAACATGCTCTTCTCATACTTTATACATACTCTAACTCTATCTTAACATACTTTTCTCAACCAGACCAAACAGTCTAATCTCATACTCTACTCCAAGGGAATAACATCCCACTATCATTATTGGGCATGCTAATCCAATCTTATTTATCTCCTCCTCATTCTCTCTCTTATGATCCCTTGTGGATCCTTATTCTATCTTCTTAGTCTTGAATCCTTCAAGGATTCCATACCCTTAATCCCTCACGGGTTGTCTCTAAGTTCTTACAAAGAGCTCTTTTATGTTGTTCCTCTAGAGGAACCTTACGTTATATTCTTAATCTACACATACTATGGATTCTCACAAGAATCAATAGTATCCTCTATCTTTTTCCATATAGGGACATAATTCCATTCCTGAAGGAATCATAATCTTTGTCCCCAAAGAACCATACCCTTGTCCCTGAAGGAACCTTACCCTTGTCCCTGAAGGAACCTTACTCTTGTCCCCAAAGGAACCTCTACTCTATGATGGAGAATAGTGCCCATAGCCATAACAAGCACGGGAATAGAGTAAATTACACGAATCATCCGTGGTCCAAGTGCCAAATTGCACGTTCAGTCCCTATTTTTGAAAAATAACTCGGACTGTCCCTTATGTATTTAAATACTACCCCGCCTAGTCCCTATTGTCGTTAGACATTAGTTTTCTCCATTTGGATGCCCCACGTGCCTTGCACGCAGGGGTATTTTTGTCATTTCATCTTGTGTGCCCCTATTATAGCCATTGCTCGTCCCCTGCTTTCATTTATCTTTGTCGGTCTTCTTCCCCATTACTTTTCCCCCATTCGTTCTTCGATTACCCTTCTCCGACCAAAAAAATGAAAATTAGATGCAGTCGTGGAGCTGAAGCTGTGATTCGTACCTCATGGAGAAAGAACAACCATGGAAAACGTTAATATGCATGTTCTAACCCGGTTAATTTTGATTTCTTGAAAAATATAACCAAATCTCCTAATTTCTCTTACTTTCTATAAATTTTAGCATTTTTAAATGTTTCTACACTTATTTTGCAGGCTCGTGGTTGCAAGTTCATTGGTTGGGTAGTGGAGGATCAGAAATGTGCTTGTATGAACATTAGGATGAAGCTTGAACAACAAAATCTGAAACTAAAGTTGTATCTAGCTATTAGTTGGTTTCTATTTGTGTCAATTCTAGTGTACAAAGTGTAGGATAAGTTATCAAATACGTTTACCTTTTAGTTGTACAAACTCAAGTTGGATGTATCAGTTTGCATGTTAATGAAAATTTGGTGTTTTTTGGTAATTGCCAAACATGTATTCATACCAAAACAACAATTTATACCATACCATTAAGCATTCATACCAAAACAACAATTTATATCATACCATTAAATCATCAAACCAATACAAACATGGATTCATACATTAACAACCGAATTAATCATCAAGTCATTCAAACCATTACAAACATTCATCAAGTCAACATAGTTTGAAGTACATCACCATCATAGTTAATGAAGTAGCACAACAATAGTTCAAACTGAAACTACAGACCCAAAAGACATGAAAAAACATTGCTTCAAGTATATCAAAATCATTAGCCAACCAAAAGACAAGAAAGTAATACACATACACTAAACCATCAGACTTTTTCCATTGTTCACAGCACTCGAGTTCTGTCCCAGACCAGCATTTTGTCCCACATCACTTCCATTGGCCTGTGATCCTCCCACTGCCTGCCCCTTTCATTTCCTACCATTATGCCCAACATTTCCACACTTTGAACATCTAACTGTTCTGTTCCCTATAGCACTATCATCGTCAGTAGTAGATCTTCTTCTTTTCTTTTTTTGCCTACCAATAGGCACATGATGTTATGGTGGTAGTAACTTTGGTGGACAAGGACTTTTTACCCACATCATCCTCCCATTAATTAGTTCAATTTTAAAGGAATACATATCTTGTCATGTCTTCAACCAGT